>NC_138215.1:13640037-13722537 GCF_964194415.1 Vipera berus | reverse complement strand
GGATATAAATGGGATTAAAAAAAATAAAAATAAGTAGGTGGAATCCCAACAGCATAGTTCATACATAACCTATATACATAAACCACAATTCACAAACCATAAAGGTTAGTACTAGGCTACACATTATGCAAAATCCCAAGTATAACCAATCAGTGCAATGTATCAGGGCCTCAGTTCCAGGGGGCGGGGCTCAAATGCATAGCCAGTTCTATTTTCCCATGAGAATATTCTCCTGTCCAAAATTCAATAATCTGCCAAATTCACATCTTCCATTCAACTCATAAATGTACCTTTCCAAAGTTGGACTTCTGATCTTGTTGGACCACAATTCCATCTCCACCCCCATCTTTGATCATTGACACAATGCTAATGAGCGATACCGAAATTCAAAAAATTGATCGTGTAGCAAAACAGCCGGCAGAACTGGTGGGGTGGAGTTAAGCACGTCATCAGCATAGAATCCTTACATTTCCACAAATGGACCAAGTCCAACCCCTCTTGAATTCTGTTCAGCCTTTTCTGGTGCTGAGTTAGGGCTGAACTTAAGTTGACTGGATTCTTGTGTACAGGCTTGAAGAAATCTATGCTGCAGTCTAAAGCAGGGGATCTTCAAACTTGGCCCTTTTATGACTTGGCTGGCTGAGGAATTCTGGGAGTTGAAGTCCACAAGTCATAAAAGGGCCAAGTTTGAGGACCCCTGGTCTAAAGGATGGTTCTGATTCTTTGTGCCTGACATTACTCTCCTGCTCTTCTCCTACAAAACTAGACAAAGAAATGGTGTTCAGGTATTGCGTGAAGCCAACGTGCAATGTGTTTAGTCGCTGACTAGTGTATCATAGTCAGAGAGTATACAAATCAAATAACACAGCTATTTGATTTGTAAAGCATGTTTCATAGATTACTGCAAAGGGGGACACGGTGGATCGTCTGTGACCAATGCATCTTCTTTGTGGCCTTCAGAGCTTGTATGTTAAGAAGCTGGGGGAGCTTAAGGTAGCCCAAATACTTAGACACTTAGGACATGTATTTCCATCCTAATACTCCTTCTAAATTCAAGTCCTAACCCTATCTACATTTTGGGTATACTTATATGTTGTATGTTGTTGTTGTTCAGTCACTAAGTTGAGTCCAACTCTTTGCAACCCTGTAGACCACAGCACACCGAGTCCTCCCAAATTCATGTTCATTGAGTCAATGACCCTATCTAACCATCTCATCCTCTGCCGTCCCCTTCCCAACGTGAGGGTTTTTTCCAATGAGTCCTCTCTTCTCATTTGGTGGCCTAAGTATTTGAGCTTCAGCTTTAGTATCTGTCCTTCCAATTGTAGCTTATTTTAATAGAATAAAATAAATGATTGTTAATCAAACCACTGCCTTTCAGGCTTCATTTATGAGCGAACACAGTCACAAAGGCCATTTTTTCCCAACCTTTTCCATGCTGACTTCCCCTTCAACAATAACATAAAAGTCATCCATCGTGTTTTCTCAACCTTTCATAGCTCTGCCTGCTCTCTTCTATAGCGACAAGTGCTTCCTGGTTTCACTTGGAAGAGAATAAATAAATTAATTTACATTCCCTTTGACTTGCTGCTGAAACTTTCCCACCCAATAATTAAAACCTGCTTTCCCCATCTCATGCTCAATTTATTAATTGCCCAGAATCAGACTGATACTCCTTTGACTGACACTGATCAAATAATGAATGACTCCTAACTCATCCTCTGCAATGATTTCTCTGAACTAGCCTCTAGCTTTTTGATTGCTGATCCAGGGACCTCCAATGTATGTAAGCCTCCAACATCACCTAGACTTTATCTGGAGCCGAAGTCCCCCAACTCAATTTTACATTGGCTTTGTTTGATTTATCTATACTTAAACATGCAATTATGTGTATTATGCCTTAGGCAGAGATCGACAATACAGGGATTGTGGGCTGCTTACTTGGGTACTATCACTTCTCATGTTCTGACTTTAAAAAAAAAAGTCAACAAAGATAATTAAAGAGGAAGTTGTTACACTTACAGGTTGTTACAAGTCGGCAGCAAAGTGCCAGTCTTTAGCACCATATTTGTTGGCAGTAATATATTGGACCAGCAATGGCACAGCAGAGACTTTCTGAGAAATGGGTATTTGGTGATGAAGCCAATATTTGGAAGGTATTTTGTGAATAACTGTGGCAGTCATTTTGTGAGCGTGCCTACCTAATGCCTTCACAACTCCAACGGTGGCTTCAGTCCCAAAAGCGGGCCTATTCTTCGTTTAGCACAGGTGAGGCTAGCTGGGCTTATTTAACCAGGATGATTGAAATAAACCATGTCTTCTTGCAATGTACAAACCTAGAGTGTGGAAATCTCCCAGCTTCCAATACCACAGTGAAGTAGCATCCTGGGCAGAATTTAACCAAGTCAGTTGCTAGAACACTTGCCCTTTAGCTCTGCAAATACTGCCGAACAAGATTAAATTGCTAAAACCCTACTTAATGAAAAAAGACTTCACTGCTATTGTTATTGCTGCATGTTATTTACAGGGGTTTTTAATTTCAACAGCTGGAACATATTTGTCCTTAATTCTATATCAGACATGTCAAACTCATGATGTCACATGACGTCGTGCAACATATTGGTGCTTTTTCGCCATTGCCGGCAATGGAGTGGGCATGGCTTCCCAATGACACGTCCAGCTCATGGGTCGGCAGTTTGACATCCCTGTTCTACATGGATTTATCACCGCTTTGGAACTCCTTGGTGTATCCTTCAACAACTGAAACATATGGGCCACATATTTCCCACCAGGTAGACTAATATCTGCCTTGGGTAAAAGCAACTGACAAAATCCAAGTGGAAGTGACTTCTGGGCAAGGGAAGTTGGATTTCCTTGAGCAAAGGATCTCTTTCGGATCACATCAGCTCAAAAAGCTGCATCACAGCCTTAGATACAGAATGGGGGCATTACTAACAACAGCTTCTGTTTGCTTGAATAGCTCTGTCTGAACCTTACAAAAAAGGAAGCAGCAGAAACAGTGACTTTGAGAAACTGGAGGCACAAGAAGGAACTTTCAGCCAAAGGATGGAAGTCTTGCCATTTTAAAATCATGGGGTGCAACATGCAAAGCCATAATTTAAATGAATGAATGGCCTACTTTGGGAAGTCCATAGAATGTTTGACAGTAAAAGTCAAAGTCAAGCTGTAAACATTATAATTTGATTAGTTTATCAATTCTGGATGATCCTGTCTTTAAAAATATGTACTCCTTTGTGGATACGACAGCAATTAGTGTTGCTTTCCCTAAAAAAACCCCAGAGTTCTAAAGCTATAATAACTGAAAGAAATCTGATCAATAACAAGGGCATAATTCCATAATTGCTAATGCTATTATAATTCTGTTGAAACAGCGCATGTTTCATCTAATGATCCAAATACTGGCATTTGTGTAATTTTACAAGTTGAAAATGTGTATGGAGACAGTGATTAAAGTAAATAAGAACACGGATCTTGGACTATTAAGGCAGAATTGAGCAAACCTTGGTGCCAAATGTTCTAAAGTACATGCTCATCTTACCATTCTAAAGTTTCAGATCTGTAAGTTATATTGGTCGATTACCCAAGATCACCAATTTGTGTACTTTAATTAGGACCCTGGCCTAAGATGAACAGTTCTCTCGTGATTAGCAATTGGTCTGCCAAGCTTTAATTAATTCTAAACCGCTAAGATGTAATCCGCATAGTTCAAGCTTTGAGCGGCCTCATGGATATTTTTCCAAAATTATATCTCATTACATGAGCCTTGTCTCCTTCTGGAACACTGCTTAACTGGGCATGTTCTGATTGTTTTCTTTGTCATCTGACTTTCTGACGGGTTACTGATCTCCTCTGATATACTGTACATGACATTCAGAACCAAACCAAGGCTTTAATCAAAGTGATGAGGACGTTAAGCATAGCTCGCTATCGAAAGCCAGAGGAAGGCTAACCCTTAGCAGCTGTGTGTTCTTGCAAGTCAGGTGGAATGAATGGATTTAAGACACTCAGGCTGGGCACCCGTGGATGTTTTTAACTCTGACTTCAGAAGTCAGCCTGGAGTGTTCCATAATAATTATCTATATCTATCTCTATATCTTTATATTACACACTATATACACATATATATATATATACACACACACATATATACATACACATACACATACACACACACACACACACACACACACATCCCAAGGGAATAATTGGAATGTAGATTTGGTTTGGTTTTGGCTTAAGGTGATTAATTAGCTCCATCAATTTGGTTTGTAAAGGATGCTTAATGGTTTAGCACAGGGGTCTCCAACCCCCGGTCTGTGGACCGGTACCGGGCCACGGCATGCCAGCAACCAGTCCACACAAACAAGCAAAACCCCATCCACGGGATGCAGGCAGTATGCAAAATCACGCCCCCTCCAGTCTGTGGAAAAACCTTTCGCCACAGAACCGGTCCCTGGTGCCCAAAAGGTTGGGGACATCTGGTCTAGCATGTGTGAAATAGGTTGTTGTAATTGGAATTACTGGAGATAACTGGGTTTACCCTTTGTGGTAAACCATGATTGTTTTAACCAGCTCCCATGGCTGGGCTGAGCCATCATGTTAACCCATAAGAGCCTTGGTGGAGCAGTGGGCTAATGCCTCCTTAAGTAACACCAGCTGCCTGCAATTAGTGCAGGTTCGCATCCCACCAGGCTCAAGGTTGACTCAGCCTTCCATCCTTCCGAGGTAGGTAAAATGAGGACCCAGATTGTTGGGGGCAATAAGCTGACTTTGTAATAATGCCGCTTGGGGTGTGTGTGAAAGCCCTAATAAGCAGGCATATACATAGAATGAAGGCTACTGCTAAGCTTGTAAGCCGCCCTGAGTCTTCGGAGAAGGGCGGGATATAAATGGAATTAAAATAAAAAAAAATAATTATGATATAAAGGAGAGATGAGTCAAGATGTCAATCAGCAATCTGGTTGCTGCTGCAATTTTTTTTGTTTCACTTTCACTTGTGAAGCAACAAGTTGAGGTTTAAAATGAAGGTCACGGGCTTTTGATGTTACTTTCCTTTGGTAAAATTAAGAGAGAGCATATATAGCAATCAAAGGAACTGCTGGGTGGATCAATATAATTTCTGCCAGTAAGAGGTAGTGACAGATTTTATTTTCCTGGGCTCAAAGATCACTGCAGATGGGGACTGTAGCCAAGAAATTAAAAGACGCTTGCTCCTGGGGAGGAAAGCCATGACAAATCTAGACAGCACACTAAAAAGCAGAGACATCACCCTGTCAACAAAAGTGCGTATAGTCAAGGCTATGGTCTTCCCAGTTGCAATGTATGGCAGTGAAAGTTGGACCATAAGAAAGGCTGAGCGCCAAAGAATTGAGGCCTTTGAACTATGGTGCTGGAGAAGACTCCTGCGAGTCCCTTGGACTGCAAGGCGATCAAACCGGTCAGTCCTAGAGGAGATCAATCCTGAGTGCTCTTTAGAAGGCCAGATCCTGAAGCTAAAACTCAAATACTTTGGCCACCTAATGAGAAGGAAGGACTCACTGGAGAAAAGCCTAATGCTGGGAAAGATCGAGGGCAATAGAAGAAGGGGACGACAGAGAATGAGGTGGCTGGATGGAGTCACTGAAGCAGTAGGCGTGAGCCTAAATGGACTCCAGAAGATGGTAGAGGACAGAAAGGCCTGGAGGAATGTTGTCCATAGGGTCGCGATGGGTCGGACACGACTTCGCAGCTAACAACAACAAGAGGTATGAGCAGGGCCTTTTTTTCTCATAGAACGCTCAGAACGGAGTTCCGGCACCTTTTTTGGATGGAACCTTGTAGGGTAAGGCAAGGCGGGTTGTATGACATGTGTGAGTTCCGGCACCTTTTTCTTTTACAAAAAAAGCACTGGGTATGAGTATTAAAATCACACACAATTTTGCAAACTCTGTCTTGCTAAGCAGGGTGTGGTAAGAAGTCTAGAGACCAAATCCTATGCGAGAAAGTTGAAGAGAAGGAGTCCATTTAGCTTGGAGAACATCTTTGCATGATGCCTGCTTCTTTCTTTCAATGATGGAGCTTAATTGGTAGCTTACGTGCTTTTTACTGGAAAGGTCAATGGAAGAATGGCTAAACCAAGTCATGGGAGTACTCTTTGATGTCCAGAATAGCTTTGTATCTTAAAAGAAAATCGGATAGAGCATTCAGATCAAGCTGGAATCAAACTGGGAACCATTCCTTGGCTACAGCTTAATACATGGATTTGTGTCGCATCCAGATTTGAGTTTCTCCATGCACAAGGTCCCTATTTCAATTTTGCAGGATATCTAAATTAGCAGATAATTAGAAACATTAACTTCCCTTGGTGAAAGCCAGCGGGGAAGGTTGTAAATGACAAACATGTGACCCCGGGATGCTGCAACCATTATAAATAAATGCCAGTTACCAAGCCTTCAAATGGTGACTCTGGGGAGACGGAGACAGATGTAAATCTGAAAACTGGTCATAGGTTCAGCTTCCACCGTAGCTTCAAATGGCTGCTAAACAAACGGTCTTAAGTTGAGATCTATCTGTACTTTGCTGCTATTTTAACTGACATAATCGCCATCTCTGATTTTTTTTTAATCTCATTTGTTGTCTTTGGAGATTCTCAATCATCCAGGGCGTGGTTGTCCCAAAGGTGCTTTTTCCAAAAGGCAATTGGACTTCCGTAGTTTTTTTTTTTCTTTGAAAACCTTTCACTTCTCATCCAAGAAGCTTCTTCAGTTCTGAACTGAAAAAAAACAAAACAAAACAAAAACACAACCCAGGAAAGTCCAATTGTCTTTTGGAAAAAGCATCTTTGGGACAATCTCATTTGTTGGTACTCTCCCCTGTTTTCACACTGTTTTTCAATATATTCTTTAATTTCATTCTGCTCGGGAACTCCCTACTCCTGATAAAGTCTGTGTGTAAAAATAATAATAATAATAATAATAATAATAATAATAATAATAATAATAATAATAATAAGAAGAAGAAGAAGAAGAAGAAGAAGAAGAAGAAGAAGTTGGAAGGGACCTTGGAGGTCATCTAGTCCAACCCCCTGCTAAGGCAGGAAATCCTATACCATTTCAGACAAATGGCTGTCCAATCTCTTCTTAAAAACTTCCAGTGTTGGAGCATTCACCACTTCTGGAGGCAGGTTGTTCCACTGGTTAGTTGTTCTAACTGTCAGGAGGTTTCTCCTTCGTTCTAGGTTGCTTCTCTCCTTGACTAGTTTCCATCCATTGCTTCTTGTCCTGCTTTCAGGTGCTTTGGAGAATAGCTTGGCTCCCTCTTCTTTATGGCAACCTCTGAGATATTGGAACACTGCTATCATGTCACCCCCTCACCCTTCTCTTCATTAAACTACACATACCCAATTCCAGCAACCGTTCCCTATATGTTTTAGCCTCCAGTCCCCCAATCATCTTTGTTGCTCTTCTCTGCACTCTTTCTAGAGTCTCGACATCTTTTTTACATCGTGGTGACCAAAACTGGATGCAGTATTCCAGGTGTGGCCTTACCAAGGCATTGTAAAGTGGTATTAGTACTTCACGTGATCTTGATTCTATCCCTCTGTTAATGCAGCCTAGCACTGTGTTGGCTTTTTTGGCAGCTGCAGCACACTGCTGGCTCATATTTAAGTGATTGTCCACTAGGACTCCGAGATCTCTTTCACAGTTACTACTATCGAGCAAGGTACCACCTATACTATACCTGTGCATTTGATTTTTCCTGCCTAAATGTAGAACCTTACTTTTTTCACCATTGAATTTCATTTTGTTAGATAGTGCCCAGTGTTCGAGTCTGTCCAGTTCCTCCTGTATCTTTAGCCTATCTTCTGGAGTATTGGCTATTCCTGCCAGCTTGGTGTCATCTCCAAATTTGATGAGTTCCCCATCTATCCCCTCATCCAAATCGTTGATGATAAATACAATGTACCCTTCTCTTTTGAGGAACAGAACATCTCACCACCTTCACCCCGTTTTATGAGGAACTGGAGCACATCTGAAGATTTTGGAGAAACCACCAAAAAAATTGGCTCCTCAGCTGGCTGCAGATACAAAAAGACCTCCATATCTGATCCCGGGATGATGTTAAGAATCTATGACCTCCACAGTTTCATTCTTTCAGATGAGAAATGCTACTTAGGATGAAATCTGATTTGTCTGCTTTGGATATATTCCCTCTGCGTCCTTCGCCTTGTCTCCCCGAGCCCTGTAAACTGCCAGGCTTCCTATCGCGGAAGCCTGTGAAGTGTAAAGTGTTGTAGTTAAACTGGCTAGTTTTCACATGTCATCCTGATGTTGAGTGGTTTCAGGAAAACCTGATAGACTCTGACACACCAGGCCTGGAGCAAATGCCGAGCACAGGGCTCTGGTGAGCATGTGAAGAGAGCGTGAAGCAGGAGCATCAGGCTGAACGTAAAGGCAGATTACTGGCAGTCTTCCGTAACTGTCAAGCCGAGTGTTTCCCGGTGTGCCGTTTTCAAAAGTGATAGGATCGGATTATTCTCTGGGTGCTGAGCCAGGCGCAGAGGCTTAGCCGTGGGGAGCCGGCCGAGCATCTGCAAGATCAAACCGGTTACATCTAGAATATCTTAAGTGAGCTTGCCTTTTTTTCCAGCTGTAAAGGGAGCGGAATTGAGTCGCCTCGCGTTAAATCAGGTCATAGGTGGAGGATAAGGTTTCAGTCCACCGTTAAAAGTATTGGATCTCAATTCCCATCATCCTCGGCCAGCAGTCTTGCTGGGGATGATGGGAGCTGGACTCCCTCGTTTCCTCCGTGCAGCAAGTGAAAGAAGGTTGTATTGGACGGAGGGAATTGTGTGAGTCTGATAAAGGTGCTGCAATTTTTAATGTTAGGGTTGGCCAATTCGGTTTGACTGCCAAGTTGGTTGTTAAGTTTACCTGCCCATTCTCGTCGCTAAGCCCATTGGCTGTTAAGTGACTTGTGCTTAATTTCGTGGCCTTTTTTTTTTTTTGCAGTGGTTAAAGGGATTTGCTGGAGTCGTTAACTGAATCACACAGTTGTTTTAAGTGAATCTGGCTTCCGCGTTGGCTTTGCTCGTTAGAAGCTGGCTGGGAAGGTGCAAACGACAATCACGTGACCTTAGGATGCTGCAAACATCATAAATATACCCTAGTTGGCAAACATCTGGATTTTGATCACATGACACTGTGAAGACTCATTACAAGTCACTTTTTCCTGTGCTGTTGTAACTTTGAACAGTTGCTAAATGGATAGTTATAAATTGAGGTTTACTGTATCTTCTCTAGTGCTCTAAGACAAGCAGACCTCCCCATTCCTATAGAATTATTCCTTTTGCATTCTGTATACCAGGGGTAGGTATAGTTTTATTATATTAGTGTTAGATAAATATGGTATTATTGTAATAGGGTGTTTGGGGTATACCATATTTGATCTAGTTTATAATTGCCAATATATAACTGCACTTACTTCTCTTTCTTGGTCCCGATTGAATTTCCTGTCTTTTATCTCTCTTTTTACTATTTAATGTTACTGGTCATTGACTAAATAAATAAATCCTGCATATATGCAGCTAAAACGAATGGAATCCACTGACAGAATCTTTCCTGGTGGATAGTGTTGGATGAATAAAAATTAGTTGGATGGCCAACTTTTGAAAAGATACCACATGCTGAAGTCTCTCCAAATACTTTGTTATGTGGAATGTGAATAGGTAGTTATAGATGATTTGACATGCTGGAGATATAATACTCACAAAATTTCTATGATGTGTTTTCCATTGAGTCTCAAAAAACAGCTCCATGATTCCAAATGGGATTTGCCTCTGCACTTTCAACCAATGGTTGAACCTCCTTGTGCATACTGAAATCACATTTTGCCTTGTTTAAACAATGCAGAAAACCTCCCAGGTCCCTTGGGGAAAAAAATAAGAGAATTAAAAGGAAAATATGTTGAAAGAAGCAATTGGTGCCCATTTTTCAGAATGCTTGCAAGAAGCAGCCAAACAATCACAAGCTGCTCACCTCATCTTCATAATGGGCTGAGAACAAACATCAATTTATTGGCTAACAAACTTTTTTTGCCATCAAAGTTAGCTGGCATTTGATTTATTGATCTAAGGTATGCTTTAAGAAATGTTCAACTTCAATGAAGGAGTGAAATCTGCATTTCTGGCTGTTCAGCATTGTTCCTAATCATTACGCTCCACCTGAATTTAACTTGAGCTGGCTGAGTTTCTAGGTTAGACCAGGGCTGCCCTCATGTGTTGCCCTCCATTCTGTGTTTTAATCAAGTTTACATGACTGGAATTCAGTGTGAATTATTTTAGGTTCATACATTGATGCTCAAGAATTATGTGGCTAGCTAGTTCTTAGCTGAGGGTATTAGATGAATTCAACTCAACCACTGCAGTTGCTTATGGATTTACCATGTTATGAGAATGCAGCCAGTTTTTGATGATGATGATGATGATGATTTAAATGACTTGGTATTGGCTCTGAAGGCATCTGAACTTTTAATGATGAGGACAGCAGGACTAAATAGCAAATCTTAAATCCAGATTACCTGAAACACAACAACACTGTAAACTTAGTTATCTTGCAAAAATCCCTCTTTAAATCGTGCCAAAGCAATTATTGAAAAAGATTGAGGTAACCCATTATAACCACAGTTTACAAAAAAAAAAAATGAGAACAGGCTGGGATCGTATATCAAGCCAAGCTGATCAGTTTATAACTTAGTTGCAATGTGTGAGCCCAGGCATACAGTTGTTTCCAGGATTATCATGTTTATTTTGATCAGTGACCAGATAACTCGCAACATACATGGCTCAAGGTTGCAACTGCTGCTCCCTTGAGCAACTTTTAAGGTGTGTCCTGTTCTTTAAAAACAACAAAGAGAGAATGACGGTATTAGTTAATGAGTATGTAACAATATTCTCAATCCTATCCTTCTGAAGCTGGATTTTTTTTTTTACCACAGTGACTTTTATGCTTGTTGTAGACAATATAGGAGGAGAACCGTGCTAGAGTACTGTGGCAGGAAACCCAGAATCTGATAAAACCTTTTCTGATTAACACATTTTATTAAAAGGCATAAGTTTTAGAGAGCAGCAGCGGTTGTAAAAGAGATTCTCCTTCATATGGCTGATTTTTATAGTAATTTTAAAGTATTTACCTTCAAAGCGGCGGTTTTCAAGCAGAGTGCTTGTTTTTAGTGTGCCATGAGGTTTTTCTCTTATTCCTGAAATTCTAAGTGTATAACTTAATAAATCTGTATAACTCCATGTCTGGAACCATGTCTGATACATTTAAAAATGTGTACCTATGATTAATAACTTTTGGTGAGCGACAGAACTAGAGTTTTATTCAGTAACCTGCAGAGGATTCAAAAGGGCTGAAGAATCTGGCTCAAATGTAATAACTATACAGTAGAAAGTCACCGCCATCTACAGCCCACAACCAGAATCACAATTAAAGGAAAGAATAAAATAGTGTAAAGAATGAACCTTACCATCCAAAGCGTATTTGCGTAGAAACAGTCAATTTCTTTGCTTCTGAATACATCTAGTAAACTGACTTAGGACCATGGCGTGTTTAATACAACTGAAGTTGCATATCATGCTAAAACATAATCTGATTCCCACACTGTCATATGCTTTAAATAATGGATTAGAAACTCTAATTTTTTTCTTTTTATTTCCTGCCTTTATTTTGACAAATAACTCAAGTTGTCTAACATGCCTAAAATTTCTTCCTCCTCCTCTTTTCCCCCCGTAATAACAACCCCGTGAGATGTGTTGGGCTAAGAGAGTTTGGCCCAGAGACACCCAGCTGATTTTCACATCTGAAGGGGAACTAGAACTCACAGTCTCCCGTTTTCTAGCCTGGTGCCTTAACCACTAGATCACGGGTGTCAAACTTGATTGTGTGACTTATCGAGATGTTTTTTGCCTTTGCGTAGCTGGGGTGGCCATGGCCTGCGTGTGACGTTCGACACCCCTGCACTACGTAGATCAAACTGGCTGCATGGTTGTGTCACACCATATGCTAAGCCTCAGAAGAAATCAATTGTGTTTTTGTGGTATGAATTTAGTTTGGTGTGTCATTTAAATTACTGGGCTAGGACTGAGAAGTAGCTGGTGGAAACCAAAGATATTCATGAAATAGGGTTAGGGTCTTTACAACCCACTAAATCAGACGGAGTTTTGTTTGGTTGTGCAAGTAAACCCATCATCACTTCCTTAATAGGTCATGGCTTAAAGCGATGTATGAGCACCATGTAGCAGTTAGCTAGTTCTACTTGAAAAGGCTATCATAAAGGTGGGGGGAAACCAGGATGAAGGAACCATATTTACTATTTTCAGCTTCTAGAGCAGGGGTAGGCAACCTCGGCTCTTTTATGACTCATGGACTTCAACTCCCAGAATTCCTGAGTCAGCTGACTCAGGAATTCTGGGAGTTGAAGTCCATGAGTCATAAAAGAGCCGAGGTTGCCTACCCCTGTTCTAGAGGAAAGCCAGGATACAAATGTAGGAAAATATATAATTAAAAATGGCTAGGCCATGAGGCATAACTTGGCTAAAGCTGCAGAATGTGATTTTATTAAAATTAAGGAATTTCCATTTGAGGAACCAGTTACAAGGTCTGTCAATAACCCTATTTTTATGATTATTTTTGATTATGTCCATTAAATGTGATGATAATACTATTGATGTCAAAAGCAAGAAGCTAAATACCTGTTACTCATTCTTTTTACTCCAATCGGTGTTATAAACTCATTGCCCTAAAACTATTCTCTGATATATTTAAAGAAAATCTAAAATCTTCCCTTTCAGATTCTCCAAATATTTTCCCCAGTCTCCATTTCTTTCTTGGTTTTGCTAAACCTTACTGCCTTACAGTACATTTCTTTTAAGCAGTGTGTCTTCTTCAGAAGAATAGCAGATTTGTGCATAAACACCAAAGGTTAATTATGAGCATATTTAAAGAAAGTTAGCTCGCTAATATCAACCTGATTTTGACTGATAATCCTATTCTGCCTGAGTGTTTGCTTTGCCTCTTTAAAAATTCTTTTTATGGGCCTCTGTTAACCAAACGTTTTTGTGGCACAGCTCCATATTTAACATCTATGAGTCATCATACCTTTCCTGTTGCCTCACCAGCAGATTTATCTGATGGTTCCCAGATTTACGCCATTCTTGAGAGTCCCTTCCAAGTTTTTCTGAAAGCAAGTAGCATCTCTGCCTTTCTGTATTAGTCAAACAAGAGACATGAATACTTACGATTGACCAAGTTGATTTAAAAAAAAAATAATCCATCCTGGATTGATGATTGAAACTAAAATTATTGCTCCTTCAAACAGAGCTCAGATCAGAACAGAGGAATAGACAGTTATTGGTTGATGTGTGCGATCATCAACTCATTATCAACTCTTAGTGACTGTATATTTTCTCCATGATAATCTAACCCTGACTTGGTCTTTGAAGTCTTTCAATCACCTGAACACAACACAACACAACACAAACTCTGTTAAAAAAGAGAAAAGAGCCAATTTTCCCTAAGGAGTTTGCCTGCATGCTGCAAGAGCTCAGTGGAACTTATTTCTGATTAGACATGCATAAATTGGCAAGTATATATTTTTAAGACCTTGTTCTTAATAATATTTGAGCTCAGTGCAATAATTGTTCCATTAGCTTATATCCATATAGTTGACTTTGGTCATTGACCAGCCTTATGTAACGATTGATTGATTGATTGATTATGGGCCTTCACATTCTCTTTAACTGCTAGCAACCACAATGATATCCCTAACATGGTCTTTCAGGTCTTCCAACCATGCACTCTTCACCGCTGCAAGACTCTTAACTTGCTGTTGGTTGTCCTCTTCTCTTTCCTTTCACCGTTCCCAGCATTACGGTCTTCTCCAGAGAGCTGGGTAATGTATCCAAAATTGGGTCATTTGAGCCTGATCATTTCTGCCTCGAGGGAGAATTTTAGGTTGATTTGTTCAATGATCCCTCAGCTTGTTTTCTTGGCCGTCCATGCTATTCCCAGGAGTGTTCTTCAACGCCAAACTTTAAAAGCATCAGTACTCTTCCTATCATGGAGGTGGCCAAACCTGGGGTCAAATCTTTCCAAGTTTTTCTTTTTTAAATATCTCTTTAAACATGTTCGTCATTATTTTACTTTTATTTCAGCTGCCAGATTTTCCACTGGGTCTCAAAGCAACCTTAAGATATCATGTAATTTTGAAGCCTTTTTTTAATAATTATTATTGTTGTTGTTGTTAGGACTTTACCTGTCTAGAAGCAGAGAAGTTGGACATACATTTTCTATATAAGGGGATAAGTTAAAGCAAAATAGAGTCCGTGGGTGGCTGGATTAAAAATGGCACAGTGGTGGTCTAGCTCCTTAAAGGTTTTCTTCCTCTGTGTGTCATGCAAAGAGAAATCAGTCTGCACAGCTGCAGAGTTTACACTCAGATTTATTTCATGCTCCTTTCTTTGGTTAAAGTATTCCAATGCTGGCTGTAGAACACTGTTGTGACAATTCATGGAAAACATTTCGAAGTAATATATCAGTTATGATTGCAGGTCATCCACTGAGAAATGTATGCCACCATCCACTCAACAAATTACATATACTCTCAAGTATGGAATATGTGGGCAAAGTCCGTGGTTAAGACCAACATTGTACTCATGCCACAATGCATATGTTGGGACTGGCTGTGGGTCCTATGATCCCAGCCATTTTGTTGCATAAGCCAAAATTGATAGCTTTTGTGTTGCTGAATCCAATTAAACAAATTAACACTCGTCTGAAATAATACAGGGTCTCCTGCTTGAGTAGGCGGTTGAACTAGAAGACCCCCCCCAAGCTCCCTTCCAACTTATTATTCTATGTACTAGTTAAAGTAACATTTAATTATTTTCATACAGTAAACATTTGGAGCAATCCATGAGCAACCTGAAATTTCATGTAGGGATCCATGAGCTGAAGAATTTGGTTTGCTTTAATGCAGGGGTCCCCAACCTTGGCAACTTTTAAGACCTGTGGACTTCAACTCCCAGAATTCCCCAGCCAGCCCTGCTTTCATGGATTTTAGAGGGGATGTTTCCGCGTCTTAGCCTTATCTTTGCAAGGACCAACATGGTACTTTTTCCTCAGCATCCTTTCCTTGCAAAGAAGACTTTTGGCAGAAAGCACATGTAGATTTCTGCAGCCAAATGTACAGGGCGGGAACATCCACTCGACTGTTCCTACTAGCGGGTTTTGCAGTTGAAAACTTACGCATACTTCAAGAACATGTTTATTTAATTTACTGTAGCCTTCTCCTGACCTAGAGGCAAACAAAAGACTTGGCTGCAGAAACTGCGATTGAGGTTACTTCCCTCTTTGTAAAACTCGGCTGGCAAAAATGGCAGTTTGTTTTTTTCAGCTATTACATATGCATTTACATACCGTCGGTGGATATTTACTAACCCCCCCCTCCAGAGTCAGACCTACTGTGGCTTACTGCTTTTTATTTACTGCCTTAAGGTTTTAAATAATTTAACCGGGGCTGCCTAAAATTTAGGAGATGAGCACTGAAGATTAGAACTAATTCAATGGACCAATTATAGCAGGAGAAATCCCAACTGTTCAGCAACAGGTTTATAATCCAGATGTTATATGCTCACTCCAATGTAGCACACAGATGATAGGCAAGGTGTGCAGGATTGCCTGAGTCAGACAATGCCTGGCTACGACTGATTCTATGCCATCATGAAAACAAACTACAGGACACAGAACCCACTAATGGGTAAACGTGCGCGGTAGGAATTCTGCCTAAAGCTAAATAAACTGTGATTTATATGGAAAACAGATCAGGTGTCAGTCGGTATTCAGCCGAGTTGAACCCAAAGCATTGTTGGCTTAGCTGATCAACTCCAGGACCTCCACGCTCCTCTGCCAAATAGAGTAATAACTTTATTGTCACTTTGAATGTACACTAATCGGCATACCTTAAAATGAAATTTCGTTGCATTCAGCTCTCAAAGGGTCACCACCTCCGATATACACTACATAAATATGCCAAAAATAAACACAGAATTATGCATATACCCACATTGTATTATATGACAGAGAAACAACACAGTCTAATTCAGGTTATGTATGCACGGTGAGAAAAACGAATCTTGCGAGTTTACCAGACAGATGGTATAGGGCAGAGGTCCCCCAATCCCAGGTCCGTGGACCACGGCATGCCGGCAACCAATCCACACAAACAAGCAAAGCCCCATCTGCGGGATGCAGGCAGTACACAAAACCAGGCACCCTCCGGTCCACGGAAAAACCTCTCTCCACGGAACCGGCCCCTGGTGCCCCAAAAGGTTGGGGACCTCTGATGATGATGATAACTTTACTGTCACTTTGAATGTACACCAATCGGCATACATCAAAATGAAATTTCATTGCATACAGCTCTCAAAGGGTCACCACCTCCGATATATACTCCTTGTTCGGGGCCCGCTCAAATTTCACATTGTCCATTTTAGTCTCTAGGGAGTGAATGATGGCAAACAGGACAGATGGAAATGGGGCTCCATGTGGATTAGCCCTCTGGCATAGGGAACAAAGCTATTACAGAATCCGGTAGTCCTGCTAGAAATACTTCAGAAACACTTCGAAACCTGCTCCCAGAGGGGAACAACGGAAACAGACCATAAAGTGGGCGCGTGGGAGGTCTCTTAACAACGCTTTGAGCTCTAAGCACATATATTTCTTGCCACGGGCGCCTATTCCTAGGGGAGAGGCTATCGGACGGCCCGCCCACCCACGCTCTTGCACTCGGGCAAGGCGTGCACCCGCTCACGCGCCCGCGACTACCTGTCTCGCCTTTCCGACGTGCAGCTTCCCCGCCGGCCGCTCCACTCCCTCCCTCCCCGCGCGGTCTCTAAGCGATCACAGAACGTGGGCGTCCCGAGGGAGCTTTTCTTGTTTGCATAGTTTCCGCGGATGGGCCAATAGGCGGGCGAGAAGCCCTCCCTGCATTTGCATAGTGGTCGTCGCGGGCCAATGGGCGGGCAGGTTTGGAGCGTGTTTGGAACGCGGCGTTGCATCTATCTTCCTCTGGCCTCGCTGGAGTGCTGGCGAGGGGAAGGCATCCTTCCGCGGGCGCGTCGTGGGAACGGAGCGGCCCTGCTCTTTGCGGGGACTGGAGACTTGCTACGTCCCGAGGTGGGAGCATGTCGGTGGCCGGCCTGAAGAAGCAGTTCCATAAAGCTAGTCAGGTGAGCAGAGCCGGCGCGGAGGAAACCTAAGGGAGTTAACAAACCGCAATCCACCTCGCAGACCTGAGCGCCTGAGGGCACAGGCGTCCCCCCCCCCCGTAACTGGGTTCGCACGACGCGTTAACCCCCCTGTAGAGTTTGCTGCTGAGAGACTCGGCTGCGGAAACCCCAGCCGGGACGGTTCCTGCACGATAATGCCGCGTGGGACGTGCTTCCAGCGGGTTTGCTCGGTAAACCACGATTAAACCAGCCATGGCCTAGGTAGGTTGCGTGAAAGCGATCCTTGGAGGAGGATGCGTAGAGCGGGGGAGGGAGGGAGGGAGGGAGGGGAGGCTGTAGCCTTGTCCGAGCTGGATTTTCCTGCCAACTTTTCCTTTTGATATTTAGAGATGGGCAGCATCTCTAATAAATAAATAAATAAATTGAGGTTCTCCAGGAATTGTCTCCATAACTCCCAGCAAAGTCGAGTTGGCAAACTTACCCGTTCAGCGCTGGAAGAAATTTCTGTGCCTTTGTGCGAAAGGCAGGGGGCTCACATTTTTTTTCCAAATATTCTTGAGAAGGTGGCATGTGTGAAGGGGATGCTAGAGGTCAAAGGAATTGCCAGGCAGCCTTTGGGGTGGTCCTGCTTATGGAGAGATAGCAACCAGTTCCTCTCCGGCATGTTTACTTCCCCCCCCCCCCCCCCCCCCCCCCCCCGCAAGCCCATCTGGGAATTCGCTTCTCTTCTCTCACTTGAGGTGCTGAGCCGGGTTGCTTTGAAGAGGATGGAGTTGGCTGGGTGATGCTTTAAGATGCTAACAAATATGAGATGGCCTAATAGTCTTTATCTGGTGCTTAAATAAGGAAAGACTTGTGTTGTAAAATAAAGGATCTGTATTTGCTAGTCAGTCGAAGGGCATTGAGTCAGACCGGTCCTGATGACTGACTTGCGTGAATTAAATGCCCTCAACTTTAACCCAACCTGTCCCTGTTCCAGTGATTTTGATGCCGTCCATTCAGCTTATTCTTCATCTTTTGCTTCCTTCAGTCTTGTCAAGCATCCCTTTTTTTCTAGTTCATCATAATTTTTATGACGTGCCGAAGGCCTGTGAATATCTTTGTTTTAGAGGAGTTTAATTGATTGCTTGATGATGTGCTCTCAAGTGCCTTTCCTGACCAAATAGCTAGATTTGCAGACCATAGTGAGCTGTTCCTGACCTGGTTTTTTAGATTAGGGAAACAGACCATTTTTATTTTTGGTCCCAGTAGGACTAACTTATTGGTTCTTCTTGTAGCCCGTGATACTACCGGTAGTATCCCAAATCTGTCTTCCCTCTCTTTCTCTCAAAGTGTAATTTTCAACAGTTTTTATTTAATTCCATTTATATCCCGCCCTTCTCCGAAGACTCAGGGCGGCTTACAAGCTTAGCAGTAGCCTTCATTCTATGTATATGCCTGCTTATTAGGGCTTTCACACACACCCCAAGCGGCATTATTACAAAGTCAGCTTAATTGCCCCCCAACAATCTGGGTCCTCATTTTACCTACCTCGGAAGGATGGAAGGCTGAGTCAACCTTGAGCCTGGTGGGATGCGAACCTGCACTAATTGCAGGCAGCTGGTGTTACTTAAGGACGCATTAGCCCATTGGATGTTATCCTTGGAAAGGCTTCTTCTTTGAATCTCATCTCAGGCTTTCATTGCATTCCTCCATAAATTTAATCTTGTCCTTTATTCCTTGAGTACAGAACACTAACTGTTCTTGAGCCCAGGAAGACAAAATGATATGTCATCTTCTGGTCATGAGTTCATTTCATTGGTGGTTGATGTTACTTGGGGCTACTTAATGTGTATCATTAACCTAGTTTTTTTTAAACTTTCATCACAAGCTCTTCTTAGTCCTCTTTATTTTCAGCCAACAAAATGCCATCATCTGCGTATCTCAAATTGTTAAGGGTTCAGCCTCCAATTTTCATTCCAACTGCCCTATTGTTCAATCTTGCATCCAATCTTGCATTTGTATACATTAAGTGAACGTAGAGACAATATGCTGCCTTGTCTTTCTCGCATTGCTTTTCTGAGTCTCTGTTTGTTTCCAAACTCTATTCTTACTGTAACTATTTGTTCATTGTAAATGTTCTTTGGGGGAAAAAAATTAGACGTCCTGATACAGACATCAGCCTTGATCATTTTGACACCTGTTCAATGCTTCAAATTCCATTCAGAAGGGGCACTTGAAATATGAGGGAGAATGAACATGATAGCTCTCCATGACAGCGAGATGGGCAGCATATAAATTTAATAAATAAATGCATTAATGAATGAAACACCCTGCAACTCACTGAAGCAAGCCACTTTGTTCCAGGTTGTAAAATCGGGCAAATTCACTTAGCAAATGTTTCACTTAGCCACAGAAATGAGATGGGCTCATTACAATCGACCTAAGTTTGCAGCGTACAATAATAAACCTAGAAGGTTTATTATTCAGGACATTTTTATTTATGCTTTGACAAAGTTAACTTTTCTTTGCTTCATACTTTTCACCTTCCATGTTCCAGTTCGATATCTTCTTATAAAAGGTGACACTCCTATTTCAGCACTGCCCTGAGAACCAATTCTGTAGTCAGAGGTAGGTAGGCTGATTTCAGATCTGCCTGTTACAAAAAAAAAAGATAGAAATAGATCTACTGTTAGGGAGACAGCGCAGTTAAGCCCATTGTATTACTCAGGAGAAGGAGGTAGAAGAATGTGAAGACTGATTTCATTATCAGTAAGGTTTGCATTTGATGCACTAGACTTCCTTCCTTCCTTCCTTCCTTCCTTCCTTCCTTCCTTCCTTCCTTCCTTCCTTCCTTCCTTCCTTCCTTCCTTCCTTCCTCAAACATATGTCTGGGCAGCCAGTGGGGAATAAAGACAAAACAAAAGCCTCCTAAAATATAGTTCGATACATTCTTCCATCTAAAACACAGTACAATATGTTCTTCCAAAAATCCAGTGGTGGGATTCTGCTGGTTCGCACCAGTTCGGCAGAACCGGTAGCTAATTTTTTGTTGCCCAGGCCCAGAACGGACTTCCGGAAGCGGCATCCATGCAGAGAACCACGTTGTTCACCTATTTGAATCCCGCCACTGAAGAAATCGAATAGATACTCTTGAGTGGACCAAGAAACGTGGCACGGAAGGACAAAAGGATAGCTCAGCTTTAATCGCATAAACGAGTTTTCCATCAGTTGGACAATTTGCTGGAATTCTTTCAAAATGGCTTCATTAACTTTTGTTTGTTTGTTTTATAATGATCTATTGGTAGGAGCTTTTCTGCCCTTTGTTCTTGAGCTGTTCTCTTGCCAACCAAGAGAAGCCTGGCAGGTTAGTGATGGGACCTCCTTCCCTCTTTGCTTGAGCTGTTCTCCTGGCTTCCAGATCTGCTCATGAAAGTTCTGCCGATCTTAGCCAGAACCTTTTAACCTGAGGATATCACCATCTGGTACCCAGATTCATATTCATATTCAAATGTTATGGCTGTGCCCATATTATGTGTTTTTCCCCCCTGTTGTTTTTTTCAGGTTTTATTTTGCAATGTCTTCTAAGTATTTTGGCTTGATTGATGCTTGTAGAACTCCATCCTTCCCTTTTTTTGACTTACTAGCAAATATGGCCCTACCAGAAGCTTTTATTCCTGCTAACATTAATCTCAGAGGCAAATGATGAGAGGGGGATCTTTCTGCAACCCCTGGGAGAGGCATCATAGAGATTCGTGGTTTGCTTAAAACCATGGTTTGTATAGGTTGCAGAGAGCAGATGCACGTGTCGTACAAAGCCCTAACCATGGCTTATGAGTCACAATGAAGCCCAGACTGAACCCATTATGGCTTAGTACAGAGGTCCCCAACCTTTTGGGCAACAGGGACTGGTTCCGTGGAGAGAGGTTTTTCCACAGACCGGAGGAGGCGTGGTTTCGTGTGCTACTTGCATCCCACGGATGAGGCTTTGCTTGTTTGCGTGGATCGGTTGCTGGCATGCCGTGCCCCGGTACCTGTCCATGGACCGGGGGTTGGGGACCCCTGGCTTAGTACACTTGTTTCTCAGCCAAAGCAATTTCTAAATGTGTGGAATTCAGTTCCCAGAATTCCACAGCCAGCATCAGCACAGAATTCTGGGAGTTGAAAGCCACACCTCTGGGAGTTGCCATGTTAGGAAACACTGGCTTAATAAGACATGCAAACCCAGCCATGATTTTGAGAGAAGCGGGTTTTCTTTTTTCAAATTTATTTTATAAATGACGTCGGAAACGGTGATGAAAACAGTCTTTCAAATTAAATCACCGCTGCCCTTTTCCCTTGACCGTCCCCAGAGATTTAGATGTAAGTTGTTTGAATTTGCTGGTTCCCGTTGTTTAAAAGAAAAGTTACTGCTTATTCCACCAGTAAATTACTCATCTGAACGGGGCAGCTGCTATGTCTCTTTTCTGAGGCCACGAACAAAAGAGGCATTCTTCGTAAAGTTTGACTAACTGCAACGTAAGCAGAGCCGAGCAACGCGCGTACAATAACTCTGTAATGCATCTCGAGAGTATAAAATATTCTCCGTGGGTTGTCCTGGATTCGTTACACTGCTGAGTCACAGATAGCTGAACACGTAGATGAGGTAGCCCCTGACACAATCGCAAGAATAAAAGGCATAGCTTTGTGTAAAATATGTACGCGCTAATTTATGGGTAGAGATGCTGATTTAGTAATAATTACTATCCTGCTGGTAAAAATGGAAAAAACCACCCTATGATAAACCGTAGCAACTACAGGGGGTAGGTGAGTGGGTAGTTGGTATAGTAGAGGTAGAAATTCAGCTCTTTGGAACATCTAGACTGTGTCACTTGTTTCTAAAATATTATAACCAAAAAACTGATGCTGGCTTGGTTCACACATTACCCTAATTTTATAAATCATGATATGCAGTTGAAGCCTGTAGAGATCCACATTTTTGGATCTCTCTCTCCCTCCCTCCCTCCTTCCCTCCTCCCCCCCCCCATTGAGATATAGAAATGAGATCACTTTTCAGGTGGAAATCCAGAAAGTGAGACTTGCTTTCTCTAGCTAGGATTGATTGTTGAGTGCCCCTTCACAGTATATTATTTGAGCTTCGTGCAAAGACAATCTGGAACATTTTGTGCCTGCAAGAGGTTTGGAACTTGAAATTAAATTAGGGAGCAGCAAAATGCAATTTATGATGGAACATCAGGTCCCCCGGACTGGTTGATTACTGGTGAAAATATCCTTTTAGGTGTTCATACTGAGCCTACACATTGAAACATAATTGCGTGCCACAGTGCCATCAGAAATTGGACTGGGTAGAGCATCTTGAAGGCAAGCAGGCTTGTCATGTGGGACGTGTTTTGCACCCTGAGGGGAAAAGAGACTTGCTGCAAGCCCAGTCTTTCTGTAAAAAGTTTTCCTTTGGTTTTGTGTTTCATCTGTCTGTCGCCCTTTTTATTATTTCCGAAGCACAAAAAATGGCTTTTTATTTTTTATTTTATTTTTTTATTTTAATCCCATTTATATCCCGCCCTTCTCCGAAGACTCAGGGCGGCTTACAATCTAAAGCACAACTCAATGTGCTTAGCAGTAGCCTTCGTTCTATGTATATGCCTGCTTGTTAGGGCTTTCACACGCACACACCCAAGCGGCATTATTACAAAGTCAGCTTAATTGCCCCCAACAATCTGGGTCCTCATTTTACCTACCTGGGAAGGATGGAAGGCTGAGTCAACCTTGAGCCTGGTGGGACGCGAACCTGCACTAATTGCAGGCAGCTGGTGTTACTTAAGGAGGCATTAGCCCACTTGCTCCACCAAGGCTCAGTTACTGCTTAGCGTTTCCATTCATGGAGAACGTTCTGAGACAAGGAGAAGGTGACTATACGGTGAGTCCTCAACTTAGCAATAGAAATTCTGGGTGTCACTTGTGGTCTAAGTGAGTTTTGCCCCGTTTTAGGACTTTTCTTGCCCCAGCTGTTAAGTGAACCACTGCAGTTAAGTTAGTAACACGGTTGTAAAGTGAGTCTGGCTTCCCCCCTTGACTTGTCAGAAGGTCGCAAAAGGGGATCACGTGACCCCAGGACACTGCAACCCTCATAAACGTGAGTCAGTTGTCAAGCATCCGAATGTAAATCACATGACCAGTGGGGATGCTGCAACGTTCGTAAGTGTGAAAAATGGTCATAAACCACTTTTTCCAGTGCTGTTGTAACTTCAAACGGTCACTAAATGAACTGTTGGAAATGGAGGACTACCTGTAGATCATAAGCTAATTCAACGTTTGATTTGCATTGTTAGGAACTGATGTACATCGAATGCACTGTTAGCAGATTCAACCTCTTTTATTTTTTTGTACATGGAGTTTCCATGCGAGGATCTTTTTCCCCAGCTTTAATCAGATTTTTAGACCGGGAAGCATATTGCATTTTTAGCGTTCCTAACTGTGTTTAGGGATGTCTGCTGCAATATTTTATTTACGTAGCTGCCAAACTCCCAGGGCTCCTTTTTAACTTAATCCTTAACTGAGTTCCCCACTAAACATGCTTTCCTTGTGCACAGAATGTGGAGTGAGAAAGTTATAAAGTCATTGAGGCAAGTTCCCAAAAGGTCTTCTTGGCAAGTTCTTTAAAAAGTCTTCTTGGACCCACCTGGCAGTAATCAAGAGTTTCTCAAATTGTTCATAAGCTCATTACAATTGAATTAAAAAAAAAGAAATCTAGGCCTGGGTTGACAGGATATATACTAAGCTATCGTGATTTACTTGAGTTTTCACAGTGCGTTTTTATAAATGTGCTGTTTTGCTATTGTTTTGATTTATTGTGGTTGCTGCTGTACACACGCTTAGAGGAGAAGAATAAAACAAGTAGGCATGCTTAGAAACTAAGAAAGGGAGAGAGGGGATGGTTGCAGTCCAGTATTCCTATTTTTATTTCCCACCAGCAGCTTGTTTAATTGTCGAAGAAAAACTCTTTGAAACGTGAGGCAGCCTTGTCTCTCTTTGGAAGGTATGGTGTCTTGCATGCTAGCAAGTGGCAAACTGGGAAGTAGGTCTTAGGGTATGCTTAAAAGATTGATGTATGTATTTTTTCTAGAGATGGGACAGACAAGGTTTGTGATAGATGCACACTGCGACAGCACTGCCTGGTAGAAAATAAGCCAGAGAATCATGCTTGAATCCCTCCTGAATCAAAGGGCCCCTTTGTCTGTCTGCTCCATATTCTCAAAAATGTTGTCCCAGTAGTTACGTTTTGCTTCTTAACCCACCCCGACAAGACCTGAGTGCTGTATCAGTTCTATTAAAGCAAGCAGTCTGAGAGCCCTTTTAAATTATGATTTTAGCTACAGGGACCCAACTGTTCTGTACATAACACATGGGACTGATAGTTAGAACAATTAAGCAGTAGAATGGCTTGTCTTCAGAAGTCATGGGTGCACCATCGCTGGAAGATTTTAAGAAGAGATTGGACAGCCACTTGTCTGGAATGGTATAGGGCAGGGGTAGGCAGCCTTGGCTCTTTTATGACTGGTGGACTTCAGCTCCCAGAATTCCTGAGCCAGCACAGCTGGCTCAGGAATTCTGGGAGTTGAAGTCCAGGAGTCATAAAAGAGCCAAGGTTGCCTACCCCTGGTATAGGGTCTCCTGCTTGAGAGAGGGTTGGACTACAAGAGGGTTGGACTACTTCCAGCTCTATTCTGATTGAATTGAGGTCACCCAAATCACCTACTTAAGGGACGCGGTGGCTCAGTGGGTTAGGATGCTGAGCTTGTCGATCAGAAGGTCGGCAGTTTGGCGGGTCGAATCCCGAGTGCCGCGTAACAGAGTGAGCGCCTGTTACTCGTCCCAGCTTCTGCCAACCTAGCAGTTCGAAAGCACGTAAAAATGCAAGTAGAAAAATAGGGACCACTACGGTGGGAAGGTAACAGTGTTCCGTGCGCCTTTGGCATCTAGTCATGCCGGCCACATGACCACGGAGATGTCCTTGGACAAGCGCTGGCTCTTCGGCTTTGAAACGGAGATGAGCACCGGCCCCTAGAGTCGGAAACGACTAGCACGCATGTGCGGGGAAACCTTTACCTTTACCTTTAAATCACCTACTTATGGACCGTGGAAATGGGATCCTTCAAACCTCAGAGAGAGAATAGTTTATGGCTGCAGGTCGTCTTTCCTTGTGGCAGGTGGATATTTTAGGCTGCCGAGAATCTTTCATTATTTTATTTGTTGCTCTAAGCGTGCTTGTCATTCTTCAGCAGCCCACAAAGATGTCAGGGCATGCCGTTTAGAAATTAGAGGAAGAAACTCTGCCGCAGAATATTATTACCCAGCCAAAGGCTTCGGTTACACAGAGAGCTCATAGCTGTGGTAACAGCTCAAGGTGCCAGCTCTGCTCCACCCATGAGCCAAAGCTGCATTCAAATATACTTTCGAGGCAAGCAATAATAATAATAATAATAACCTGCAATCAAGTTCAGGCTGATCCCAGTTTGGATAGGAAAGGCCAAATGGGAGGAACTGAGCTCAGGGCCTAAGGCTGCAGCAAAATTCCTGATGGGAATTATTTTGTGAATTAGGGGTGCCATTTTGTGAGGGTGCCCAGAACACCTTTATATCCATAAAGTAATTTATTGACTCAAAAGGTTTATTGATTGATTCTAGAGCACTGCTTTAGATAAGGAGTGATGAGATGGCAGAACACACATCCTTATGGTCTTGAGCATCTTCTGTAGGTGTTGGGTCTAGCAAAATCCCCCTCCTCAAAAGAGATGGGATCGTGCTTCCAGACCCTGGTTGTCTACACCTGGTTGTTTAGGTCAGCATTGATCAACCTTGGCAACTTGAAGATGTGTGGACTTCAACTCCCAGAATTCCCCATGGTGGGGAATTCTGGGAGTTGGAAGTCCCTATGTCTTCATGGTGACAGATGCTGGAGGCCACCTAAATCACGACTTACAGACCATGGATAGCAGACATGAGATCCCAGGCCCCTGGGATGGGGTGTGGAGAAGCACAAACCATCTCAGGTTGGTAAAGTTGACTGATGCTAGTTGAATGGTGCTTCTGTTTGATGGAGAAGCTCTTCAGCTTTTGCAGTAGCCTTTATCTCCTGTATTGTAATCACATAAATTGCTTTTCCATGCAGGTTCCCACTGAGTCCCACAAATATTAATTCATGAGTGTTTTCTTTGGAGCCCAATGCACCCAACACTTGCTATCAGCTATCAGCTCCTCGGGGTCATTTACCATCTTAAAATTAATACACTTGAGTAAAATGTACAGATCACAAACGTGTCTTCTCAAATCTGCTTTTTGTTTTGAAAACACCTTTCGTTTTACATCTCTTTTGTGCAAAGTTTCTTTTCCCAGCTGCCAAGCTGTGAAAACAGAGTAAAACATCAACCAGCTTTTTTTTTTAAGAAGCTACTTATAAGAAGATGTTTATTTACGGGACAGTGGTAGGATTTGGCCAAACTAGGACTCTTGAGGGTTTTGTTTTTTAAATGTTTGTCTTTTGTCTCCAGCTCAAGAACAGAAAGGGGAAAGCTGTGAGCTCATACCTAGGCCAAACAGAAGCAAAAAAATATATATAAAAAAAGATCCCGGCTTGATTTGGGAAGTAGGGGGAAAAAAAAGGAAGACAAAGACTTTGAAAGGCTATATTGTTGCTCTCTTGTTTCCACCAGAAAAGTTTGCTGTCAATCATACATTGTGTCCCAAGGAGTCTTGCTTAGTGTTGCTTCTCTCTTGTAGCAAACAGCAGGCTCATGTTGTTGCAACCTTGTGGCCCTTTTGTTAAAATATTTTCCCATCATGTCATTGCTACAGGGGCTGGAGAATTGCACAGGCTAACCCCGCTTTCTTCTTCTTGCTTTTTTTTAATTTTAAATCACTTTGCAAGTTTGCAAAGAACAGGTTTCTCCCCCCCACCCCACCCCAAAGAGACAACCATGTATATTCAAGGACTAACGTTGTGAATCAGGTGGCCAGAAGTACGGGCAACGTTATTGTGGGGGTGGAGTTGCTACGAGCTTCAAGATTATGTCCACATTTTCTCCGAGGTCTCTATCTCAAATGTTCTTTCCTTTTGTTTTAGCAAGGAGGTGATATTTGCCTAAGCACAACAAAAGCTCTTTTAAAAAGGAAAAAAGGATTTTCCTATCGAGCGCCGCAGAAGCTCTGTGGGATTTATTTCTGAGCAGACAGACATAAATTGGCGAGTGCCAAGTTACAAGACCTGGTTGCCAATGATATTAGGGCTCAAGATAGTCATTATCCCATTGCTTTATATTCACATTCTTGCATTTCAGTCGTTGACCAGCCTTTTATGTAACATTGATTGGTTGATTCATCCTTTCCTTATGGGCCATTCAGTTGGTTTCCACTCCTAGCAAGCCACGCCGACAGATTGTCTTTGTGACAATCTGTCCCTAACCTAGCCTTTCCGATCTTTCAATGGTGTAATGATGTTGACGATATTATCCGTTCAGTTGTCTATGGAGATTCTCAATCTTCCAAATCACGGTTGCTTTTTTCAAAAGGCAACTGGGCTTTTTTTTTTTGCTTGAAGATGTTTCACTTCTCATCCAAGAAGCTTCAGTTCATTTGTGAGAACTGTGGAAGCTTCTTGGACGAGAAGCGAAACATCTTCAAGCAAAAACAAAGGAAGCCCAGCTGCCTTTTGAAAAAAGCACCTTTGGGATGTCCATTCAGTTGTGTCCAACTCCTGGCGATTCTATGGCCTGGTCTCTCTACACCAGGTGTAGGCAACCTTGGCTCTTTTATGACTCGTGGACTTCAACTCCCAGAATTCCTCAGCCAGCATGGCTCAGCATGGAAACCGCTCCATTTCCCCTCAGCGTGGCTGGCTGAGGAATTCTGGGAGTTGAAGTCCACGAGTCATCAAGCGGCCTAGGCCTAGGCCAGGGGTAGGCAACCTTGGCTCTTTTATGACTCGTGGACTTCAATTCCCAGAATTCCCGAGCCAGCCATGCTGGCTCAGGAATCTCTTCAGACACTGTCTGAATCTCTTCAGTGTCTGAATCTCTTCAGACAGTGCTGGCTCAATGGCTTTGCAACAAAGATGAGCACCACTCCCTATAAAAGGTAAAGGTAAAGTTTCCCCCGCACATGCGTGCTAGTCGTTTCCGACTCTAGGGGCCGGTGCTCATCTCCGTTTCAAAGCCGAAGAGCCAGCGCTTGTCCGAGGACATCTCCATGGTCATGTGGCCGGCATGACTAGACGCCAAAGGTGCACGGAACGCTGTTACCTTCCCACCGTAGTGGTCCCTATTTTTCTACTTGCATTTTTATGTGCTTTCGAACTGCTAGGTTGGCAGAAGCTGGGACGAGTAACAGGCGCTCACTCTGTTACGCGGCACTCAGGATTCGACCCGCCAAACTGCCGACCTTCCGATCGACAAGCTCAGCGTCCTAACCCACTGAGCACCACTCCCTATAGTCATCAACAACTAGTAAAATCTGTAGGGACTCCTTTACCTTTTACTTCCCTTTCCTTCCACCTTTCCTAGCATTAGAGCAGGGGTGTCAAACTGCCGGCCTGCGGGCCGGATGCGTCATCCGGAAGCCGTGCCCAACCCATTGCCGGCAATGGCGAAAAGGCTCCAATACGTTGCGTGACATCACGTGACGTTGCGAGTTTGACATGTCTACATTAGAGCTTTCTCCAGAGAGGTGTGCGTGTGTCTCTCTCTCTGTCTGTGTCTGTCTGTCTTTGATTCTGCCTAGATTATTTCCTGCAGCTTTTTGGCAGGTTTTTGTAAGTGGTTTGCCATTACTTCCTCCTTCCTAGGGCTAAAAAACAGTGACAGGCTCAAATTCACTCAGTTGACTTCACTCCTGCTCACAGTCTTCAGGTTTCTGAACCGCAACCCTAAACCGGCTTTTTCCAAAGATTAGATAACAGAAGACATTCATAGAAATAACAGTTAGAGACACAATGGAGTAAACAGTGAATAGAACATAGACGGCAGAGGTGAAAATAAGATTGGCATGGTCCTTAACTTGGACAAACGGGCATGTCCGTGACTGTCTCCAGAGGGCTGAAAGCCCCAGGTTGGCTTCCTAGTTATCATTGCAACTATTATGTCACTTTTTATTATTGTATCTGTGAGAATGTGCTTACAAGATGTTACCTGGTAACTTTGAAGTAAACTGCTCCCTGGGGCTTGTGATTGTTGACTTGACTTAACATAACAAGATTAATGGCCCCCATTAACCCCCGCCTGAGAGACAGCATTGTGGAAACACAATTCTAAGAATTACATTTGCCAGGCTGAGTGTATTAACTGCTGACGAATGCTTTTAAATAAACGGAGCTGGCCTTTTGTACTGCCACGGGTGTGCAGTACACACTCCTAATAGCCGTCTTAGTATGAACAGTGGGGCATCCCTGGATTATTTTTGGTCTCACAAGGAAGAGGGTGTGTGTGGCAGGGAATTATTTCTGCCGCATTTGGGTTAATCAACACAACCACATTGAGATTGAGATTGTATCAATCCTCAAGCAGGCTCATTCTGAAGGAAGGGGGAAGGGAAGGAGGGAGGGAGGGAGGGAGGGAGGGAGGGAGGAAGGAAGGAAGGAAGGAAGGAAGGAAGGAAGGAAGGAAGGAAGGATTTTTCTTCCATATGGATATGGATACAGGACATTTTATTCATTAGGTTTGTCTTCTTTTTAATAGGGCTATCGGAATATATTTGCATAATGCATGGACCTTATCGTTCTGTTTCTAATGTTTTTTTTTAAATTCCATTTATATCCCGCCCTTCTCCGAAGACTCAGGGCGGCTTACAAGCTTAGCAGTAGCCTTCATTCTATGTATATGCCTGCTTATTAGGGCTTTCATACACCCCCCAAGCGGCATTATTACAAAGTCAGCTTAATTGCCCCCAACAATCTGGGTCCTCATTTTACCTACCTCGGAAGGATGGAAGGCTGAGTCAACGGTGCTCCAGGGTTAGGCTGCCCATTATTGGAGTAAATTTCAGTAGCTTTCAACGTAGTAAAATGCAGCTGTTTCCCCACTGGTTGCATTCTAGCACTGGGATAAACGTTAATGTGGTTGATTCAGTTTATAGCAATGATATACATTACTAACTTGCATGGGCTGCAGTTTACTCTTCCAGCTTCCAAAGAGCTTCAGTTGATATCACTTGAGCAGTCTCTCTCTCTCTCTGTGTTTGTGTTTGTGTGCACATGTGTATGAGAGTGTGTAACATCACTGGAAAAGGTGGGGTTCGATTTTTTTCTCCTCTTTTCATTTTTGTGAAGGATTAAGGGCCCCGTGCTCCTTTGCCTCATTTTCAAAAACCATGAAAACACACACATCCACAAGAGACCATCCACAAGAGACCAGAATCACTTTTTAAAAAATAAAATAAAATAAAGATGTCAGCTTTCAGGGTTTGGGAGACTTAAGGAAAGGAATGGAAACAAAAGAAGTCTTTTTAAGTTTGAATGAAAAATAGAATCGGTTTAGTGCTGAATTGTGAAGCTGGGGGGCTGCATGGGGCTTAGCTTGTAGTGTAATCCTAACCAGTTCTGGTTTATTAAAGTCCGTTAAAACATATTATGATTTAGCATGGCATTGAAACCCTCCCCTCTCTCTGATAATGGTGGTCTCCATGAAGATGAGTGCTTTTCTTTGTCTGGCTTGCACAAATGTCAGTCCCTTTTGGTGTCAAGGCATGCAGTTGTGCATTCGTTGTAACAGCCCATAGTTACTGCTGTGCCAGTTGAGTTGTGAGTAAAAGACATTTAAAGGAGGGGTGTGTGATGTGGTTGGGACAAGGGGCCAGACACTCTTGTTGCTCATAGAAACCTGAAGATCTTTGACTTGAGGAAACATCTGCTACAACCTGGCGTGGTTTGGAGGTGGAGCTGGTAAAGTTAGAGGTCCAAAAGTGATAAAGGGGAGGGGGCAGGCCAGAAAGTAAAGCTGGGGAGGGGAGATAAGTCTCCTTCTGCCTCTGAAATGGGAATTCCCTTTTCTGACAAAGCAACCTTGGTGATACAAAGCGGGTGCATACATGATACACCAGGGGTGTCAAACTCAATTTCATTGAGGGCCGCATCAGCATTGCGGTTGCCCTCAGGGGGCCGGGTGGGTATGGCCAGGGTGGGTGTGGCCTATTGGGTGGGCGTGGCTAGAGTGCGTATGGCCTACTGGGTGGGCGTGGCCAGCTCTTCATCGTTCGCATCAAGGGTGCCTATGGGGGCCTGGGCAGGAGTGGGACAGATCTGAGGGTCTCTGGCAGGAGGAGGGTCTCTGGGCCAAGGCAGTGGGGGCCATTCCCTCACTGTTCCCAGGATGGCTTCACAGGCCACATGAAACCACTTCGCGGGCTGGATCTGGGCCCCGGGCCTTGTGTTTGACATGTCTGTGATACACTGAATAGCAAGGGGTCCTTGGTGCTCTCTGAGCTTGCTTGGTTTCTTGCAGACGTTGCATTACCCTAACTAGATAACATCATCAGTGTTGGTTAAGGAGTGGGGTTTGCTGTCGGTTTATATTTTGGTGTTTTGCGTGTCTGGGTGGGTGGGTGGTTGGGGAGCGGTCTTACGGATTCTTTGGTTTGGCTGTTTACTAATGGCTCTTGGGCAGATTCTTGACTGGGGTATTGCCTACTTGATTGTTGGTCTGAAGTTGACCTTGGAGTTAATCTAGGCTGATCTGGTGAAGAGGTGCTGGAGTCTTTTTCCCTTTTGGGCCCAGAATTCAGGAGATGTGCAAACAAGATTAGTTTATAGCATTGAGACATACATTGGTGAGACAAGATCTCATCTCCACAAAGAGGTTGTGGCTGAAAGCCAGTGGCCAACCTTCCTGAGGAGCAAAGGGGATGAGTTATAGCATTGAGACATACATTGGTGAGACAAGATCTCATCTCCACAAAGAGGTTGTGGCTGAAAGCCAATGGCCAACCTTCCTGAGGAGCAAAGGGGATGAGTTAGAGTTAGAGTTTCTCTTTACAATCAGGTTTCCACTGGTTGTAATGAAACCTAGGCTAGGTATGCTGTTTCCAGGGTTTAGGGAAGATTCTTGGTTTTCCTTGGGCATATGTGTTCTATCAGCCTTTCTCCGTGATGGCGAGTTCTTTGGTGCTGTTGTTTATCATTATCCTTCTCCTCCTGCAGCTTTTCAGCGAGAAGATCAGTGGAGCAGAAGGGACAAAACATGATGGAGACTTTCAAGAGATGGAGAAGGTAAGGCAGGTCTGTCATACGGGCTGCTAATGGCAAGGTGTTTATTTCTAATTATAACTTGAGAGGCCCTGTCATCCTTTTTCTAAAATAGGCCACAGCTAGGAAAAGGTCTAGCAGCTAGAGGACACCAGCTTGGCACAAATTTGCGTATAATGTATGAAAGAAACAGTCCCCGTCATATATTGTTAAAGATGAGTGATGGTTCAAAGTGGAATTCTTTTGAATCCAGCATCTTGACCCGTGTCCGATGGGTGTTGTTTCAACCACCTTAGAAGGGTTTCAAGGTCAAAACACTTCCCAAATGATCAGAGCTGCCCATTTCTCATTTAGGAAGTAAAATTGGAGGTGTTGAGTTAAAAAAAATGGCTCAGCTTGAAAAATGATTTGCACAGCCCGCCTAAAGATGTTTCATTTTCTTCCTGCAGAAAATCGATGTCACTAGCAAGGCGGTGGCAGAACTCTTATCCAAAGCTACAGAATATCTCCAACCTAACCCAGGTAAGGAACAAGATATTTTCAGTGAGTTCCAGATGTTTCAAACAACCGAGCATCTTTGCGAACCAATCCATCAGATCTGCGCCCCACAGTTTTGTTGGTTTTCTACAGATGTTTTAATGTTGTAGCAGTTTTATTGGCTGTATTTTTACTTGCTGTTTAGAGGTAGTCCTCGGTTTACAATCATTCATTTATTGGCCGTCACAGTTACGACGGCACTGGGAAAAGTGGCCAGGCGGCTTCTGACGAGCAAAATCAATGGGTGAAGCCAGATTCACTTAACAACCTTGCAACTCGCTCAACAGCTGCAATGGTTTGCTTAACCCAGGGGCCTTCACGCTTGGCCCTTTTATGACTTGTGGACTTCAACGCCAGGCTGAGGAATTCTGGGCGTTGAAGTCCACAAGTCATAAAAGGGCCATGTTTGAAGGCCCCTGCTTGTGAACTTCAACTCCCAGAATTCCTCAGCCAGGCACGCTGGCTCAGAAATTCTGGGAGTTGAAGTCCACGAGTCATAAAAGAGCCAAGGTTCCCTACCCCTGGTCTGGATGAAGTTGGTGGCAACTTGCTGTACGGCGGTTGCCTAGCAGAGTAACGTTCCAGGTCTGGAGACATGAAGTCAACGAGCAGAAATGTTCTCCAGACATATAGAAATCCCAGTATATCTTTTAAGCTTTTCAATATCAATGTCTCTCTCTTAAAGCCTACAGAGCTAAACTAGGAATGCTGAACACGGTCTCCAAGATCCGAGGGCAAGTCAAGGACACAGGATACCCACAGACCGAAGGATTACTTGGGGACTGTATGCTTCGATATGGGAGAGAACTGGGAGAGGACTCCACCTTCGGTGAGCCTCTGCAGCCACGCAGCATTGTTTATGCAGTTCTTGCAGGTGGCACTTAATAAATCTGGATTGTTAAGAAAAGGGCGGGTCCCTGCCTGAGAAGAGGACATAACAGAGATGCAAGATGCGAAGAGTGTGGAGGCAGGAGGGTGACAAAATACGGCCTCTCTCTTTGCCTGCTGCTCCTTAAAATGGATTTTCAAGGACTGTAAATGGTGCTCAGGTGTATTACCTGAGATGCAGGCAAAGAACATTATGTCCCTAGGCTAGACAGCTTGGAACAAAAACAAAGCCCAAAGAAATAAACAGGTGGAGTCTTCTATGAATGGCTGTAGTAGATCCAGTTTACAGGCAGATTGAAAAGTGTCCTGCTTCAGAACTGAGATCCCCCAATGAAAATTCTAAAGAGAGATTGGGGGGTGGGGGATGTTTCCCAGTGTAACATTTATCTTGTTCTGTTGAAACATGGCTAGTAACATGTTTTCATGTTCCTGCATCTGAAAGAAAAGTAAGGCAATTCCCCTATTCTTTATTCATTTTACTGGAGATTTTCTATGGTGAGGGAGCAGTTGTATCCTGCCTTTATTATTTTTACAAATAACTCCAGGTGGTGAGCACATCCAACATTTCCTTGTCTGTCTGTCTGTCTGTCTGTCTGTCTGTCTGTCTGTCTGTCTGTCTGTCTATCTATCTATCTATCTATCTATCTATCTATCTATCTATCTATCTATCTATCTATCTATCTATCTATCCCTCCCTCTATCTATCTATCTATCTATCTATCTATCTATCTATCTATCTATCTATCTATCTATCTATCTATCTATCTATCTATCTGTATCTTATTCATTGAATTTATATGCCACCCATGTCGCTATCAAAGTGACTCAATGGTTATCAAAAGGTGAAAGATATACTTGCCAGATTAAAATGATCCTACCTGTTTTTGTCTGACAAGGTGGCTTAAAATGAGGTGGGCTGATTTCTTCCCCTGTACGAGAGTATTGTAGCAACTGTAGGGAACCATAGTTCTAGCCACGCAGAAATAAGAGTCTGATGGAAATTTAAGGATAGAGGCTCGTCCGGATGAGTTGCTTTGAAGGAAGGTGAACCGGTGCTATTTAAAAGAAACACTTATTTGCAATTACTGCTTAGCCTTTCAGCTGCTGTGCTACAGATCTATAGTTACCAGTCAGCGTAGACAAATGGGTGTGCTGAATGGGGATGATGGGAGATGTAATCCTGAACACCTACTGTATAAGAGCCCCAAATTGTGCAGGGTTTTGCTTAAGAACACTCTCTCTGCAGCAAGAAGGAGTTTTCAGTTACGAATTGCCTCTTCTGTATGAATGAATGAATGAACCTTTATTGTCAAAGTACAACCATGTATACATTGAGATTGGCTGTAGGATGTGACCAGAGAAATGGTCTGGGAGATAAGGATAGAAGCTTTACACGTTTCAAAGAAAAAGAGGCTGAAAATAAGCCTTTTGAGTTTCAGTTAGAAAGCTGCTGAATTATTATTTTTTAAAAAATAAATCCTCCCCGATGTGATACACGACTGTTGTTTCTTCTTGACAAGGTGCTGCGCTGATTGATGTGGGAGAAAGTATGAAGCAGATGGCAGAAGTGAAAGACTCCCTTGATATCACCATCAAGCAGAATTTTATTGACCCTCTACAGTTACTGCAAGAAAAGGATTTAAGAGAGATTGGAGTGAGTTTATCTCTGCCTCGAATATTTGCCTAGGGACCTGAGCTGCATCCTCGGAATAATATTAGTGTTTCTCAAATCTCTCTCGCCTGCTCTCTTTTTTTCACTCCATAATGCCTGGATTTGCGTAATATCTTAAACTTAGGTTAACAAAATACGATGGCCACGTTCGTATGATGTGCAGTTTCCCAGACAAAGGATATTTCGTCTGGCTTAATGTGGGCATGCCAAGATCATTTTTTTATGATTTATTTATTTAGTTATTTTTACAAATAACTCTAGGCGACGAACATATCCAACATATCTTTCTCCTCCTATTTTTCCCACAACCACCACCCTGCGAGGTGGGTTGGGTTGAAAGACAGTGACTGACCCAAAGTCACCCAACTGGCTTTCATGGCTAAGGTGGGACTTGAACCTACCCCCTCCCCCCACTTTCTAATGTGGTGCTTTAACCACCGGCTCTCCAGTTTGAGTGGTTGAGATCCAGCAACACATTGAAACGCAAACGTTTCAGCACCATTCAGCTTAATCCAGTGGTTTCCTGGATCCAGTTATGAGATCCCTATATTTCTGGAGCACTTGAAATATCTCCCTTCCTTGAAGCTTAAGGAGAATTTAGTCCCTGGAAGATTTCTGTCTTCCCTTTCCTCAAATTCTTTACAAAAAGATGCAGTTTGTTTTTTTTTCCTCACAGAGGAATTTACTATATTTTTGCCTGGCGTGGGGGCGTGAACCTGGAAACCTAGATAAATTAAACCATGGCTCATTGGGAACTGCTGGACGTAGCAGACCACCTTGGCTCTGAAGATGCCAGCCACGATTTCTGGCGAAATTTCACAGTGTTGTTTAGTCCATGATCACTAAACTCTTTAGCCTAGCACTGCCCAACAGATACTGGGTGCGAAAACCTACGCCAGTAAACCATGATTCAGTTAAACATGGATAAACACACTGCATAAACAATGTTAGTGGAGTCTTGAATATGAACAGGCACTCCACAGTCAAGAGAGAGAACATGGCAGAAATTTAATGAGATCCAGAATATGAAAGTAAGCCGTATTTTGACAAATGTGTGTTGCTTCTGATTTAGATGGCCTGAAGATTTTTCCACAGTAAACGAACGATCTAGAATCTTAAGAATTGATTGCAAAGCAACTGCCGAGGCACACACAGATGCTGCTATTTTATTACTATTTTTTTCTGGCCGTTCCACATGGCTAAAAAGATATTTCTGCCCCTGTAGGCAAAAGCTTCTCCTCTTCCTTTGCTCTAACCATTTGGTTCTCTTCTTCTTCTTCTTCTTCTTTTTTTTAAAAAAAAACACCAGCGCCATCTAAAAAAATTAGAAGGCCGGCGTCTAGATTATGATTACAAAAGGAAACGTCTCGGGAAGATTCCAGACGAGGAAGTGAAGCAAGCCGTCGAGAAGTTTGAAGAGTCCAAAGAGTTGGCAGAACGGAGCATGTTCAACTTTTTGGAAAATGATGTAAGCTCCTCTCCTTGGCGTTTGAGTGCGAGACATGCAGCGTCTACGTGGGCGTTTGTGGCCCGTGTGATGTGGCACAACTAGTCATTGTGAAGATGATCAGGTTGCCCGTACTCTTGAGCACTTGCCTACTCTTTTTCAAACAAGAAAGCAGATGAAACCCACGAGCGGCTGTGCAATTCACCGTTCCTGCAATTTTTAAGCGGAGTAGCGGGCAGTCTACACCTCTCAAACCTGTTATCTGTCTCCCCTGTAGTTTGGTGATGCAATTTCTTGCTATTTTAAAATGCAGGAAAGGGAAAACACATCTAGTATTATCCCTAAAATAGTTTCAGGTCCCGCCTCCTTCCAGATCCCAAGACGTTTCTTACCTCCATCCCTTTATCATCTCTTCTGCATTAGCCGTAGGCAAAATGTAGCTTTTGAAAAGGTCACATTGGGCACTGTTCTACTTGCTTCCAACGGCTTTGTGAAGTGCTGCCCTCTAGTGACTGTTAAAATTAGAAACTTGATTGTGCCGTACAGGTAAATCCTTGATTTATGACTATAATTGAGCTCAGATTTAACAGTTGTAAATCATGCCATTAGGCGAATCCTCATCCGATTTTACAGTCTTTTTTTTTTTTTGCAATTGTCATTAAGTGAGCATGGCCGTTGTTAAGGGAATCCATTGCACACAATGGGCATTTTTTTTTAGCTGCATAATGGAAGTAATAGCAATAGCATTTAGACTTATATGCCGCTTCCCAGTGCTTTGCAACCCTCTCTGGGCGGTTTACAGAGTCAGCCTATTGACGTCCAAGAATCTGGGTCCTCATTTTACCGACGTCAGTTCTTGGCAGAAATCGTGATCCCATGAGCAGAGGAATGCTGCAAACGGTCACAAATGTGGGTCGGTTTCCGAGCACCCAAAATGGGATTGTGTGACCCCAGGAGGAGACCCCGATTGTCAGAACATCAAATCAAGGTTTTAAGTACCTCTGGTGGGGAGTCTCGTCATAGGTCAAGGACTATCTGTATAGGAGTTTCAGATCTTTTCATGATAAGATAAAAATTCAGAGTCAGGAGGTTTACCTTCCTAAAATCTGCATTTCTCTCTCGTTTTATTTTGGGATTCCCTTTTTAAAGATAGAACAAGTGTGCCAGCTGTTAGTCTTGGTAGAAGCCGCGTTGGATTATCACAAACAGTCTGCAGAAATTTTGGAGGATCTGCAGAGCAAGCTACAAAATCGGTAAGCCTAATCATGGCTTGGTTCATTGCAAACTGAGGGAGCTCTTTGAAGAAGGGCTGTCAAAAGGCTGGCCTTCCAGATGCTGAGTAAGTTTTGCTAACCACAACTGGCAGATACGCCACAAATTGGCTCTAGGGCCCTGTCATGGTACAAATGTCTGGCACCTCAGAAGTTAGGAAGAAAGACTTGTGCCTCCCTTAATCTTTTAAGATGTTGCTCATTCGTATTTTAGAAAACTGGCCATACTAAGCCAGAACACTGCATCAAAACGTGGGTAATCTGTCATAATGTAAATAACATATCAGAACAATTAACCAGTGGAACAACCTGCCTCCAGAAGCTGTGAATGCTCCAACACTGGAAGTTTTTAAGAAGAGACTGGACAGCCATTTGTCTGAACAGGGGGTTGGACTAGACGACCTCCAAGGTCCCTTCCAACTTTATTATTATCATCTGAACCTAGTGTGTAAGCTGTTGATAACACAGCACGTGTTTTCATTATTAGCCCAAGCTGGCATCCTGCTGATCTTTGTGATATCAACTATCATCAGCTGCATTCAGTTAGAGGTTGGATCCTTTCAGTCATTTTGAGGGTCTCAAGCTGGTCCACTCCTCACTCCATCCCACTGTCCTCCTCCAGGTCAACGTTATGACAAGATTCCCATGTTACGCTAGCCTTTCCTTGGCTGAATAAACCACAGTTGCCTGAGTTTGTCCAACATGTTAAGTTCTAAAACCACAGTGGCCAGCTTAGGAAAATACACTAAGTGAAAATTAAACAAACCATATTGCGGCTGAAGCCCATGAGTCAATTTAGCTTATGTGGCTTTTCAGTTCTCCTGAAGGGATGTTCCATTCACGTTTCTGTCTTTGGCTAGTTTCTTGAAGGGCTGTGAGGGGAGGAGGATGGGGGTTGTGTTTGTATATGTATGCCAGAAGACAGATGGTTTCTGCTGTTCCTTCTCAGTGGACCCAGTCACATCAGCAATGAGCTGTGGAGCTCAAAATCACTGCCAGTGGGTGGGTTTGCACTTCCTACTAAATCAAAGCATGGGATATTTGGTTTATGGTTACTGTGTAGTTAAGCCAATTGTTGTTTATTCCTTGGACTGCGGTTAAACTATGAATCAATACGATTGTGTGTGTGTGTGTGTGTGTATCTGTCTATATCTCTATATATATCTATATCTATCTATGAATTAACTCATGGGTTTGCAAGGACTTTTCGGGTGGCAATGTTGAGAACAGAATTCCCGAACAGAGTGTAAAAACACTTAGAGCAGGCACTTCTGACTGTTTGAAAAGCTTGATCTTTCATCTCCATCCTGGTTTCAGGATAAATGTGGCTTCCAGTCGCCCTAAACGTGAATTTAAGCCCAAACCAATCACACGGACGCATCTGGAAATAAGCAATGGTCAACCACACAATGGAATTTCCTTCAGTCCATCAATTAAATCATCAGGTATGTAATCATGGGGTCTATGGAGATTCTCAGTCATCCAGGTCATTCGTGTAGGCTGGGATAGAACAGTAGCCATCTTGCTTGTTTTTCGGTTGCCACAAGATTGGTGGAAGGAATGGAGTGTTTTATGCTAGCCTAAACCAAGGATACCCAAACCCCGGTTTGTGGACCAGTACCAGGCCACAGCATGCCAGCAACTGGGCCACACAAACAAGCAAAACCCCATCCGCGGGATGCAAGCAACACAGAAAAACACGCATCTTCGGATCTGTGGAAAAACCTCTCTCCACGGAACCGGTCTGTGGTGCCCAAAAGGTTGGGGACCTCTGGCCTAAACTATTCTCTGTCCTGTGGGAACCAAGGTCATTTTTGTTTCCTTGGCTGGGGCGGGTTGTGCCTAATGTTAGAAAGCCCACCAAACTATTCTATTTGGGAAATGTAGTTGATTGCATAGTTCTATGGGGTGGGAAGTTTAAGTTTGTAATACTGTTGCTTTCTGGAGGAAACATTAGTCTTGGTTTCACTTTTGACCATGCCGATATTTTGCAACCAATAAACCTGTTCTTCGAGGAAAGCTCAAGCCTCGGAGTTCTGCTTTAATTGGTCTCATCTATCAGAACCACGAGATCAGTATTAGAACGTTTATCATCTCGGACTTTGTTGCAAATGAATTGAGACAAAATTTGCGGGAAAGCACCCTGAACATCTCTTGATTGCTTATTCTGACCAGGTTCTTCGTGCCACATGGACCAGCCTTGCTGCCAAGCCTTGTATGACTTTGAGGCTGAAAATGAAGGGGAGCTTGGCTTTAAGGAAGGAGACATCATCATGTTGAGCAATCAGATTGACGAGAACTGGTACGAAGGCATGTTGAAAGGTGAATCTGGATTCTTCCCCATCAGCTACGTTGAAGTCATTGTCGCCCTGCCGCAGTGAATGTGTTCTTTTCACACTAGTGATGCAACCAAAAACAGGGTCTTTGCCCAAAGCGGTGTTTTCGTTTGTGCGGCGTACTACAAAAGCCTGTGCTTCCTTTGACCGACTTAACTGACTCTTTTGTACACGTCTTTTAAGAAATATATTTATTTTGTATCCCTACAATGTGGATATAAATTATTAAGCCCTTTCTTCTGGTTACCAGCAAAGAACAGCAGCCAAGCCCGATCCTGTGCTTTCGTGCCTTGAAAATCTCCCCCAGGCTTTTTCTGAAAACGAAGCTATTATGCCGATTATGGCAACAAGAAGCCATTTCACCAAGTGATGAATTTTATTTGTGGGTACAATTTTTTAGCTACCCTAAGTTTGTTCATCATTGAGCCTCTACTGTTGCCCTGAACTGAACTGTGAAAAGCTAATACTTACCACCTGCTATATCTTGACTAGAGAAGAAGGATTACTTCCTTGATATTCCTGTATTAAGTCCACTTTACCCTCAAACGCTTAACTCTTCACTGGCTAGAAATAATAAAACACTCTTGTAGGAAATTTTATTTCCTTTGCACCTTACAAGGTATATCGTTCTTGGGCTACTAGCTTCACAACATCTGCCATACCCGGAGCTAAACTTTGGCACTTTTGAGTTTTTTGGTTGTGAACTAGCTTTGTGAAAAATGATTGAGGATAAGAGAAAATGTGTGTTCTGCCACTTCTCTGTGGGATCCTGTTTTAGTAGTTATCAAGCTTAGTTGTTACGGCAAATCTGGCTTTGCTCCTATGGCACAAAAGATTCTTTAATCCTCTTTTTTTTCATACCATTTCTGATCTGTTTTCCACCTGTCCATTTAAGATTCAGAAATCCATCTTCTTGCTCAAGCTAACCAGCACTGCTAGAGAGGAGTATGCCGCTGAGATCAAATCTTGCTAAAACCAACTATATAACATATAGCTGAGGATAAAACTAAACTTGTTCCTCTCCCAAAATGCACAGTAAGGCAATCATTTTTGAAGCAGCGTGATTTGCTGCTATTGCACTGGATGGAACAAGGTTCTCGAGACTAAACCGTATCTTGTTTAACACTGTAGTGTTGTTTTCAACAACCCAAATGACTTTTATTCCAGTATGTCTTACAGCAGCAAACTGTTTTTTTTCTAAAGCCCATAAGCAAAGCAGCTGGCCTTCCTAATTATGATAAAAAGGTAAAGGTTCCCCCGCACATGTGTGCTAGTCGTTTCCGACTCTAGGGACCGGTGCTCATCTCCGTTTCAAAGCTGAAGAGCCAGCGCTTGTCCGAGGACGTCTCTGTGGTCATGTGGCCAGCATAACGCTGTTACCTTCCCACCGTGGTGGTCCCTATTTTTCTACTTGCATTTTTACGTGCTTTCGAACTGCTAGGTTGGCAGAAGCTGGGACGAGTAACAGGCGCTCACTCTGTTACGCGGCACTCGGGATTCTAATTATGATAGAAAGGAGCTATTTCAGATTTCAGGGGAATTTCATTTAACTATTGATAGGGTGTTTTTTTTCCTTTTCTCCCAAACTATTGGAAGCTACTAGCTGTTAAGTTATTACAGCTAAATTGATGGGAGTCCAAATTTTATTAAGCAGTCTCCCATAAACGGGGATGTGAGCTACGCAAGTTTAAAATATAATAAGAGTAAAAATTTGTCAAGGCACCGGACCGAGTTTGGAGAAGGTTTCGCCCTCTTGAAATAACATTCGGACAAAATAAGATTTAAGCCTGCCAAATCCTGTGCAGAGTTTGTTTTAAACACCGCAAAGAGCCATCAGCAGAAAAGAGAGATCTCTAGCAGAAAGCAAGTGTTTTCCAGATTTGTGCCTTTTAATAAGGCCTACGCGCAACTAGAAATACCTGAACAGCAAATGCAACAAACTCTTTAGATCTGCTAAAATATCAGAAACCCGCCACCATTAATAATTTAACCCTTTCTAAAAGTGTCTATTGAAGAAAATCCAACAGAAAGGAATCCTTCCAGGAAAAAAAATACATATTGTGTTCAGGAACCCTATCCTACATTGAGGCCGATAGGAACAGAAGTATTCTTTGGCCATTCATTAACACAAGAGTCCTAAATAGTTCTGAATTTTAGGTCACACTTCCTTGTCTCCTGCGGTTGGGAGAGAAAAGGCTGCATTTTATGGGCACTTGAGCATTCTCTCTGGATGTTTCTTTAGGTCCATTTTGAAAGAATGACAGCATAATCAGAGATTTCCCTGCTCTCTCTTTCCTATTGCAATTCAGCACTGGCTTTAGGTAACTCCTAGACCAGGGGTAGGCAACCTCGGCTCTTTTATGACTCATGGACTTCAGCTCCCAGTCAGCTATGCTGACTCAGGAATTCTGGGAGTTGAAGTCCTTGAGTCATAAAAGAGCCGAGGTTGCCTACCCCTGTCCTAGACAAATCCCCAGCATGTTCTGTTATGGCCAGTTCTGTTGAAAAGAGAAAGCAAGTAGTACATAACCTCTCTATATAATTGGAGCAAAAGGAATTCCTCAATTTGACCTATTTCTTGGAACATCTCCCAAGCTATCGAAGAAAGCTAGAACTGCAACCTCAGTACCACCTCAGGCTTCTGTTTGGATATGTGTAGGAGGAAGACCTCGGTTTATAGAGGAATGAGGAGCTTGACCAACTTCTTGGCCAAAGGCCACACTATGTGCAAAACAAGCAACAGTTAACCAAGGATCGGGCACTTGATTAAATAACACAGTGTATTAACTCTTCTTCTAATTTAGCAAGATGAGTTTCTTGCTTGTTCACAGCAGGCCACAAAATGGGAAGGTCTCTTAAGGCTCACTGAGGCAACTCCAAGATAGTCATAATCAAAGGTGGTTGCATCTGCCTTAATAGTGCAGATCCTTACATATAAGTCTTTCGCCAGTTGACCATTAGGAGCCACAAGCCATCTTGTCCTTGAAGTCAAGCATCTGAAGCAAATTTTCAGTTCTGGACTTCCTGTTTCAAGTTTCTCAAGGAAGGCATCAACTTCCAGTTACATTATGGGACAGATGTGAGTCCGATTCTGCTGTAGGAAGAAATGGACAGCTCAGATTTGACGATCTCCAGCTTGGAGGGTTGTTAATGCATTTGCACAATTATTTTGGTACACAAGCTGCGCTCCTAAGCCAAGTTTACAACTCAGCTTAGCAATACTGAGAGGAAAAGATAATCCTCATCTCTTCGGTAAGTTTGCAAGATTCCTAAAAAAAAACCCTGTAGCTGCTTTCTTTCTTTTCTTTTTTTTTTATCCGAGTATGTCAAGGAGGCGAGAAGAACATTACTATACTATTTTTTTTTATTAAATTGGTATGCCGCTCTGATGAGGTGACACTGGGTAGCTTACAAACCGTAAGAAGATGATAAATGGAAAATGTAAAAAATTTAAAACTATGCCAAAGAACCTAGAACTAGAGGAGAGGAGAGATCGTCTTACTCTTATCTTCACACAGTAAGTTACTTCTTACTCTCAACCACCTCCAGCAATGAGTAACCCCCTTGAGGCCCCAAGCCAACTGGAAAAAAACGGGTCAGTCATTTAATGCCCTTCAGAAAGCCAAAAGGGAAGGGACAGTTCTCACTTCTGGTGGTAGAGCCTTGCAAACAAGTCAGGTCCACAATGGAAAAGACTTCTCTTTTGACCCCACCTGCTGGAATTCCATAGCAGTCCTCTTCTGCTAGCACGAATGAGGCAGTCTGGTCCCATTGGGGTGACTAATGTGTATATTACTGCACTTTTGGAAACTTCTCCACCCCAATAGGAGCCAGCGATGTGCAGCAGCAGCCAAAAAAGCTAATACAGTCCTGTGTTGCATAAACAGAGGCATGCAATCAAGATCACGCGAAGTATTAGTACCGCTTTATAAAACCCTAGTGAGGCCACACCTGGAACACTGCAGCCAATTATGGTCACCGGTCTACAAAAAAGATGCTGAGACCTTGGAAAAAGTTCAGAGAAGAGCAACGAAGATGATCCAAGGCCTGGAGGCTAAAACATATGAAGAACAGCTGCAGGACGTGGGTTTGGCTAGTCTAGAGAAAAGAAGAAACAGGGGAGAACCCAACAACATTTAGATATTCAGTTAAATGTACCTGGCAATGAATTTGTTTCTTGGTTTCTTCTGCAGCCTCTTCCATGTCTCCATCACCTTCTCCTCTTTCCAGATACATGATCATTCCTTCGGCAGCTTCCTGAAAGTAGATGATGTTGATGAACTTTTTTAAAAAAATTATTTTTCTGCCTTCAAGTTAGTCTTTGCTTCTGACAACTGCCTGGATAAACCCACACAGTTTTCTTTGCAACAGTTTTGTGTTCTTCTTAAGGCTGAGAGTGACTGACTGACCCAAATGTCTAAGTTGGAAACCAGAACTTGTGGTCTTCTGGTTTCTAGGCTGGTGCCTTTAAGCCAGGGGTCTTCAAAGTTGGCCCTTTTATGACTTGTGGACCAACTCCCAGAATTCCTCAGCCTGGCTGAAGAATTCTGGGAGTTGAAGTCCACAAGTCATAAAAGGACCAACTTTGAAGACCCCTGCTTTAAGCCATTAAACTAAACTGGCTTTCTGAGTAATAATAATTAGATGAAGTCAAGTTGGTACTTACATTCCCATCACCATCAAGGAGGACAATACCGATGTTCTCTCCAGGTAACTTTGAGGATTCCCAAATTAGGGTGCTAGGAGTTGGGTTTAAACCCATACATTTCCTCCAAACCTGAAAAGAAATAATGGCACGTAAGTTGACTACGATTGTAAATGGTTTTTGACTGATGTGAATGCAAACATGCATAGTTCTTCTAGCAGGCTTACACACACACACACACACACACACACACACACACACACACAGAGTAAGTAAGAGGAGTATTAGAATTGATACTCACAGTTACTACTTGACCAGCCTGAAGAATGAATTGAGCAGGAAACTTGTACATAGTGTCAGATTCATTTCTATGTTGCTTTCTAACCATCCATCCACCTAGCAGTTGATCCTGCAACCCAAAGTTGCATTTAAGAAACAATTGATCTTAAAGCCCTGGTGAAAAACTTTTAACTTCTTTTTGCCAAAGAATCCTAGAGCGTAGGTGAACATTTTGGGACACGTGTTCAAGCTCATTTATTGATAGCAGTCTCACTTTTTATATTTCTATTTAGCTTTTCCTCCAGAAGCTTAAGGCAGTAGCCTCCTCCAGATTTCCCCACTGTAACAACCTTGTTGGTAAATTGAATTACGAGATAGTAACAGGTCTAAAATTGCCCAGTGAGCTTCTGCAGCTGAGAATGGCCTTGGTTTCTCCACTCCTAATCTAATAGCTCAGGTGTTTTCAAACCTGGCCCTTTTATGACTTGTGGACTTCAACTCCCAGAATTCCTCAGCCTGGAACGCTGGCTGAGGAATTCTGGGAGTTGAACTCCACAAGTCATAAAAGGGCCAAGTTTGAAGAAGACCCCTGCAATAGCTTAAACTTTCTATTACATTTGACTTTCATTTCTGCCTTTATGTATCTATCCTCTTTGCAAACAATGACTCTTCACTCCAAGAAAGCCACTTTAGAAGGGCGGCAATTGGGCCTGGGAGAAATAGGATATAGAGCCTCCCCTTTGTATTTTTAATCACTTCTATGTCTAAGGGTGGCTCAATGGTTAAAGTGCGACATTGTAGGGAAACTCTGCCCACAGCCAGGAGTTTGATCCTGATGGGGCTCGAGGTTGACTCAGCCTTCCATCCTTCCAAGGTCGCTAAAATGAGGAGCCAGATTGTTGGGAGCAAAACGCTGACTCTGTAAACTGCTTAGAGAGGGTTGTAAAGCACAGTGAGCAGCATATAAGTCTTAAGTAATATTTCTATTACTGTTGCTAAGGGTTCCGGGACTATGATCCCAGCCCAAACTTGGAAAAACATGAAGGAAACAAGGCATTATTTTCTTTCCAAAAAAAAAGAACCTTTAGGTAGCCCTTGACTTAATCATAACCAGAACCAGAATTTCCACTGCTGAGCAAGTCAGCTGTTAAATGAGTTGCACTTTGATTTTACAGCCCTTTTGTGCCATTGTTAAGCGAGTCACATAGTTGTTAAATGAATCTGGCTTCCCCCTTTGACTCTGCTTTCCGGAAGCCAGATTGGAAAGGTCCCAAATGATGATCAAGTGACCTTGAGATGCTGCAACCATCATCAATGCATGCTAGTTGCCAAGCGCTCAAATTTTGACCATGGAGATTCTGGGATGGTCCTAAGTGCAAGGACCGGTCTTAAGTCCCCCTTTTTTTTTCAGTGCCGTTGTAATTTTGGAACAATAAATGAATGTTTGTAAGTTGACAGGACTACCTGTGTTCCGGGAGTAACTTTTCCCAGAAGCAAACAAACCTCCAGGTGTTTGAACATCTAGAGACAAATGGTTTTTACCTGTTCAGAATTGTTTTTAATTTTGATGAATTTCCCTTCCATATCGATGTCCTCTATGGAGATGCTTCTTGATGAGGAAGCTCGCTGGACCACTTTGAAGCTCAGGCTGTGATCCTGTTTCTGGGCCAAAGCATGTTTCCGTTTCCTTCCTTGCAAGAGGCGGCGTTGGGTGTGACTTACGGTGGTCCAGCTCCCACCACTTCTCCTCTCTGGTCCCCCACTTTCGGAGGAGAATTTGGAGAGGTTCAAACTAGCAAAGAAAGACACAAAAAAATGTCTACGGAGATTCTCAGTCATCCCGGTCACAATTATCACGAAGGCAACTGGACTTTCTTGTTTTACTTTGAAGAGGTTTCACTTCTCATCCAGGAAGCTTCTTCAGCTCTGACTGGGATGGTGGGGAAGGGAAGGATTTATATTCCTTGCAGACGGCTGGTCATTTGCCTTCTTTTAGACCAGCTGTCTGCAAGGAATGTGAATATAAATATAATTCCTTCCATTCCCCACCATGCAGTCAGAATTGAAGAAGCTTCTTGGATGAGAAGAGAAATGTCTTCAAAAAAACAAACAAACAAGAAAGTCCAGTTGCCTTGTGAAAAAGCATCTTTGGGAGACACACAAAAATGCCACCCTTAGGGGAAAAAAAAAGACAACTGGGTTAAGAGAATATAGCTTGAATCAGTGTAGAAACCTAACGGTCAATCAAAGGAGTAGACAATGGGCAGTTCTGGGATTAAATTTGGCCCCCGCGTGCTACCCAAGTACAGATAGTCCTCAGCTTACAAAATTTTATGTAGTTACAAGGGGACTGAAAAAAAGTAACTTACGGCCGTTTTTCACACTTATGACTGTCGTAGCACCCCTGCTTGGCAGCTGACTCAGACTTATGACGGTCGCAGTGTCCCGGGGTCATGTGATCGCCTTTTTGCAACCTTCTGACAAGCAAAGTCAATGGGGAAGCCAGATTCCCTTAGCAACCGTGTTGCTAACTTAACAACCGCAGGGATTCAGTTTAACAACTGTGGCAAGGAAGGTCTTAAAATGGGGCAAAGCTCACTTAACGAATGTTTCACTTAGCAACAGAAATTTTGGGCAGAATTGTGGCCGTTAAGTCGAGGACTATCTGTACCAGATTTGTTTTCCACCCCATGGAATTAGTTAGGCAAAGAGCTCTTAAGTCTCTTCTCTTTACAATATAAACAGGTTTTGAAAAACAACCCTACAGCTCCACCTTCCTGCTGCCCATTTGTCTGCATTTCTGCCTCGCAACATGCACAGCACATGACCGGTTGAGGAATTCTGGGTCTGGGAAGTCCCCAAGTCTCAAAATTGCCAAGTTTGGAGACCCTTGTTCTATCTCATTCATACGTCTGCTTCAAAGTTCCTTCTCTGCTGCTCACTGTTCTGAACCAGCCCTCTTCTGGCCTTGTAATAAGGCAAACCCCTATTCAGAAAGAAGAGACTGGAGAGCGTCCAAGGCTAAAAGGCATCTGCCAAGATTTATTACGCAGTTAACAAAAACACTAGAGCTTGTCTTCTCAAGCGGAAAAGTTGCTTTCAGCAACCAGCCCCTCCCCAAACACTCCTTTTATAGAGAGCTCAGGGCGTGGTCTCCCTGTGCCTCCTCCCGAGGAGTCCCGCAGCCTTTCTTTGTTTGTTCCTGCTCGACTGCCTCCTGCGTCGGGCGTCCTTGAACAGGGCCAGCTGTGGGTCATCTTCCTCCGCACTCTCGGGCTCACGCAGCTGAGAAGAGGTCCCCGGCTGAGGGCTCTGCAAAGCCTCCAAACCATCATCAGCCGGTTCGTTTCCCTCCTCCCCCTCATCTGAGTCATCCGATACATCGGAGCCGGCTGTCGGACCCACAGGCTGGCCCTGAGTCACAACACTCACGGAGACGAAGGAGCAGAAGAATCCAAGATCTCTCTGCCCAAGTTCTCTTAAACAGGAGTTGGGGATGGACGGAGGTGAAACTGGTTGGCCTTCAGCTCTTGGTCAATTAAAAGACAAAAACAAAAAACCCTCTACTTATTGAGGGGAGATTTCCAAGCTTACCGTTTTTCTTCTCCTTCTAGCAACATCCTATAGGCATTGATCTCAAAGTCCAGGGCCAGCTTCACGTTCAACAGATGCTCATATTCCTCCAGCTGAGACTGCATCTGCTGCTGCATTTGCGCCATCTCCCTATTTTTTTCAGCGAGGCATCTTCTGGAAAAATCACGTTCACCATCGATCGCCTTCTGTAGTTCCATGATCTTAGTCTCCTGCTCTTTTATCCTGGCTTCCAACTGGGCATTCTTGGGTTTTACAGAAATGTTTTAAGGTTAGGCACATCCGGCTTGAGCGAGAGAGCCGAGGAGAGGCTCTTTCTAAGACCAGACCCCTCTTTTAGAAGACCCAACAGACCCCAAATCAAAGCTGAAACGTTCATGTTGGCTTTTGCCAAATAGATTGGTTTCGTTGTTATAGGAATGTAAGTCCAGAGCCTTGGTGGAGCAGTGGGCTAATGCCTCCTTAAGTAACACCAGCTGCCTGCAATTAGTGCAGGTTCGAGTCCCACCAGGCTCAAGGTTGACTCAGCCTTCCATCCTTCCGAGGTCGGTAAAATGAGGACCCAGATTGTTGGGGGCAATAAGCTGACTTTGTAATAATGCCGCTTGGGGAGGGGGGGGCGAGAGCCCTAATAAGCAGGCATATACATAGAATGAAGGCTACTGCTAAGCACATTGATTGTGTTTAGATTGTAAGCCACCCTGAGTCTTCGGAGAAGGGCGGGATATAAATGGGATTAAAATAAAATAAATAAATAAAGTCCAGGCCTACCTGGGCTAGACAGCAGTTTATCTAGTGGCCATTTGAAAGTTACAAGAGCACTGAAAAAAGCGACTTACGACCACGAAAGGTCACAAAACCCGACAAGCAAAGTCAATGGGGAAGCCAGGTTCACGTCACAAGGGTCTAACTTAACATCTGTAGTGATTCACTTAGCAACTGTAGGTTGTAAAATGGAGCAAAGCTCACTTAGCAACCGTCCCACTTAGCAACAGAAATTGCGGCTGTAAAACGAGGACTACCTGGATAGACTCTTACCTAAAAGCAAAACACTGACGGTTTGGGTCGCTACCTTATTCCGCTACATCAAAAGGAACCAGAAATCAATGCTTTTTTTTCCCCCTTTACACCACAACTTTTTCTCTCCCCCTTTTCCTCCCTTATTTTTCCCTTATTTTTCTTTGTACTCCTGTATTTTATATTTTGATAAACTAATAAAATATTCTTCCTAACGGAAGACCCAAGGGGCATCTGCTCGCTCTTGCGTATGCCTAGTTTTGCCTGGGTCTGCTTTCTTTTTTTTTTCTTTTTCAGTTTACCTGTGAATTGAGATGATCAACCTTCAGTTTCGTTTGTTTTAATTCCTCTTGGACAGAAGTAGCCAAACCATGCTTCTCTTGGGCAGAAACGAGTGCATTTTCTACCTGCAAAAATAGGGTAGGTTAATAATAATGTTCGCTGGAGCACATTCCTACCTACAAACAGGAATATAACTTTCTCACCTTCAGAATGCACGTTTACCATTTAGAAACTTCCTTACGTCTGTAAATAAATGCATGGGGTTTTTTTTCCCCATCCTTTCATCCAAATGACATCCAAAAAATTATCCCAAGGGACATTTTGAATTCAGGATTTCCCCCCCAAACGTTTCAACTTGATATGCCTCACTGTCTCTGCTCAGTGGCTTCAGGTTCATCTCAATCTTATTAAATGCTCTCCTGTATAAACTGTTGACCTCTGTTTCTCCATACATCAATCCCCAAATCATCACCTTCAACGTTCCATAGCTGAACTATGGATTTAATTACTAGGCTCGATCATCTAACCAGCTTCTGACGCCTATAGGCTAATAATGAAGAACCAATGGCCTTTAGAGGTTGCTGATCTTCTGTACTGTGGTGATTCTTTGAGTTTTACAGTTATAGATTTCTTATCATTGGCTTCTCAGAAAGTGGCCCATAGAAATATAAGCGTTAAGTAGACAGCAGAACTTTTCCCCCTTTCCCTTAATTAAGAGAAGAGTCTTCCCATTTAACTCACTCTGGCCTGGAAATTTCGTTCCACCTGATCTTTGTACTCCTTGATTTGCAGTTCATGCTCTTTTCTCAGCTCTTGGAGAGACTTCATTAGTTTAGCTTCAGATTCCTGTTGATGGCCAGACATTACCCCATGAATCCTGCTCTCGTATAACCGCTTCTTGTTCTTGAGTTCCTAAAGAAATTGTGTTGCAGAGGGAGAATTTTGTTAACTTTTCAATAAAGGTTTTAATCCAACAGACAAAACTGGATTCCCCTCCCGTCCCCTCCCATTCCTAACGCAACACCATCCAAAGTAACACACCGTAGAACAGGAGTGTCAAACTCAATTTCATTGAGGGCCGCATCAGCATTGTGGTTGCTCTCAGAGGGCCGGGTGGGTGTGGCCAGGGTGGGCGTGGCCTGCTGGGTAGGTGTGGCTAGAGTGCTTATGGCCTGGGTGGGCGTGGCCATCTCTACATCGTTCGCATCAAGGGTGCCTATGGGGGCCTGGGCAGGAGTGGGACAGATCTGAGGGTCTCTGGCAGAAGGAGGGTCTCTGGGCCAGGGCCAAGGCAGTGGGGGCCATTCCCTCACTGTTTCCAGGATGACTTCATGGGCCGCATAAAACCACTTCACGGGCCGGATCTGGGCCCCGGGCCTTGTGTTTGACATGTCTGCCATAGAATGTTCAATTCCACCAAGTCCCAAAGGTGGTTTTTTTTTTCTTTTCAAAAGGCAATGGGGACTTTTGTTTTTTTTTTTCTTGAAGATGTTCTGCTTCTCATCCAAGAAGCTTCTTCACTTCGGTGGAAGATGGATTTAATATTCCTTGTCGTTAGTACTCTTTCAGAGAGTCCTTGAGGCCACTCAGAGTTTTATCTATGCCCTCTGGGTTACCCAAATAGCGCAAATGGGTGTGGAACTTTCTTGGAACTTCTGAGAGGACTGTGTTGTAAGCCAGTGGTCCTCTCTGTCCAAAGTGTGTAGACTTTGCTGTCTTCAAAAGTCTGCATTCTGGACAGAGGGGACCGCTGGTATGAAAGAGGAGTCAAAGAGGCCATCAGCATTAAGATTCAAGAGCTCTCTCTCTCTCAATGGGGGTGGGGGGATACGACATCACCTATCTCCTGTCTTCCACACAATCCTTTCAGCAGTTCCAAGAAGTTTCCACACCCATGTGCACTCTTCAGGTGATCCAGAGGGCACTGATAAACCTCCGAGTGGCCTCAATGACTCCGAAAAGAGTCTCGACAACCAGATGACTACAAGGAATATAAATCCATCCACCCGCCACTGTTCAGTCAGAACTGAAGAAGCTTCTTGGATGAGATGTGAAACCTTTTCAAGGGGAAAAAAAATAAGAAAAGTCCAATTGCCTTTTGAAAAGCACCTTTGGGACAACCATAGATTGGATGACTGAGCACCTCCATAGACAGTCCCTATGCTTACAACCTGGTCAGCTTTTGCCCTGATGGGCAGAAAAATATATATATCACAAAAGTTATTTTCCATTACAATTGGGAAGAGCGCAGGGGAGATGATGTCCCTTCAAATTATTTGTACAAGTTCTGAAGCTGTTAACGGAATAGATCAAGTTGGCATTTTAGACTGACATACATACATTTTCATGGAAGCTCTTCAGAAATGCCTTTTGATCTTGGAGAGTTTTCACTTGATTTTCCAAGTCTGCACTTTTCAGCTTCTCATTCTGAAGTTCATTCCTGGTACCTTTCAGCAGCTCCTTAAGCTATAATAATAATAATAATAATAATAATAATAATAATAATAATAATAATAATAATAATAATAATAACAACAACAACAACAACAACAACAACAACAACAACAACAACAACAACAACAACTGGTTGATACCTAGGATGCTGGCAGCAACTCGTGTCAACATTAGTGCCAGTCAATTTGAGTGTTCCGTTGACTGGGTTTCATATTTTATGAATAAAAGTTTTATGTAATAATAATAATATCAAAACATTCACTATACTCAAAGAAGCATTTGCACACTTTTAAGTTACCCTAAAGGTTAGAGTTAGGATTTTAGCTAAGACTGAGTGTGAAGTTACTCTCATCACCTGTCTGTCGAGATTCACCTACTACTATAGCCTCAAGGTAAACTATTTGAAGTCAAATCTATTCCGGCAGATCATTTTAGGTCATAAGGCAGGCTTTTGTTATTCTTACTAATTGTAGATAAAACAAACATGGCTTGCCATGTTTTTCAGCATGTCGTACTGATTAGGTTCACACCCTAAAATATGTAATGTAGTTTATTTTGGCTTGGTGTACTATGCGGTTCTAGCCAACTATGTGTTATCAGGACATTATTGCATCAACCCAACTAGAACTGCCAGGTAATGTCATAAGCTATGGAGTACAAGCAACTTAATTAAGACATTGGCCTCAACAGGAGTACACTCGATTTAAGGTGTTTCAAGGGGAGCGGTTAGGAAAGCAAATAAAGCTTACTTTTTGAATGAGATCGTTTGTTTGTTTTTTTGAAACTTTTAGCGCCATCAAAGAGTGCACGCTTGTGGACCTCTTTTGATGGGAGAGGATTTGAGTCAAATGGTAGGATTGTGAATACCCCTCTCCAATTGTTACAGAAAACTGTAGGCCTCCGTGGACCTCGCTCACAAAGGAAATCAAACCCAAATTCTGAATTTAATAGTCTGCTGGTTTCCAACTTAATTTAAATCATTCATGAACCTAATTCATAAGATAGCTCTCTCTCTCTCTCTTCCTCTTCCCTTCCACATATAAATGCACATACATATATACAAAATTCTCAACTTAACAACCATTCATTTAGTAATCGTTCAAAGTTACAACAGCACAGGAAAAAAGTGATTTACGACCGTTTTTCACACTTTATGACCGTTGCAGCATCCCCATGGTCACGTGATCAAAATTCAGAGGCTTGGCCACCGACTCGTATTTACAACGGTTGCAGTGGCCCAGGATCGTGGGATCGCCACCTTTTGCCAACTTCAGACGAGCCAAGTCAACGGGGAAGCCAGATTCCACTCCACAACCCCTGTTGCTAACTTCACAACTGCAGCGATTCCCTTAACAAGCCTGGCAAGAACGCTGGTAAAATGGGGGCAGAACACGCTTAACAACTGTCTCGCTTTGCGGCGGGAATTTTGAGCTCCATTGCAGTTGTACGTCGAGGACTTACCTATACTGTGGGATCCAGAATCCCCCCATTCCGAGATGACAGCGTAGCAAAATAAAACCCAAAGCAATATAAATATGCAGTACAGATAATAAAAGACCAGCCCCCACAATTTTAACAGGACAGTTGGGATTTCTCATGAACAACCCCCTTACAGAGGCTGTCTTATCCTTGGATTCTTGAAGCTGTTTCTCTAAACTCCGCAGTGTCTGTGCCGCTGTTGCCAGTTCAGCCTCTCTGGAGTTTAGCCGAGCATCTAGATCCCTCGCTCGAGCAACTGCTAAGCTTAATTCCTTTTCTTTTTCAGCGTTCCTGCAAACAAAGTGAGATGAATCAGAAGATGCCTTGGCATCTTAAGGTATGTCCTTCAAAACAGCTTCAAGCTAAAAGAGCTTCAAGCTTGGTTTTGGAATGCTAGCTTATCACTTGTTTGTGTAGCACACCAAACCCTGAAGTGTGCGCATTGGTTATTTTGCTCGCCCCACGAATCCACTCCACGAGTTACGTTTAGGGGATTTGTCTGAATCGGCCCTCTGTACTTATTCCACAAACCACAGCTTAGCATAATATGAAACACCAGTCCAGCCTCTAAACTCCCAGAAGAAAATCAAAGCAGAGAGTTCCAGTTTGACCAAGTTATATTTCACTAATCTATAAAAGAAATTTCAGTAGTATTGTCCGAGCCATGCGACACACTAAACAATATACTAATCAATCACACAGTATCCTGTGATTGTACCATAAAAAAACCCAGTTCCAATAACCAAGGTTAAATTAACCAGGATTATACATTATGTGAGGCCAGTCACTATGTTCACTCTCGGACACACAGGGATGACAAGCTAGGCTGCTACTGGGTTGGGTAGGACAAATGCTAAATCAGCATTTGTGTCCATGGCAACTGCCTCCTCAACAGAGAATCTTCAAAGATAACTGGAAAGGAAAACTGAAGAATTTTGGCCCTCAGGGGCCACTGTCTTTCCTCAGCCAGCCAGCCAGAGTATGCTTTCTGTTTAGGTAGACCAGGGGTCTTCAAACTTGGCCCTTTTGTGACTTATTTTATTTTTATTTATTTTATTTTGTTGGATTTATATACCACCCTTTCCCGAAGGACTCAGGGCAGTTTACAGGGTATTTAAAACAAGGAATACAAAAGTTAAAAACAATTAAAAAGATTAAATCACTCCCTGAAAAAATAAAAACCCCAATTAAAATTAAAATTCTCAGCCTGGGCCAGAGAGCTCAAAGAGCCAGGTCTTCAGGTCCCGGCGGAATGAACGGAGGTCGGGGGCAGTCCTCAGCTCCGCGGGCAGCTGGTTCCAGAGGGCAGGTGCACCCACTGAGAAGGCCCTCCCCCTGGGTGTTATCCGCCGGCAATCTTTTACCGGCGGCACCCTGAGAAGACCCTCTCTGTGGGAGCGCACTGGACGAAGGGAACTTGATGCTGGCAGCAGGTGTTCCCTCAGATATCCCGGACCCAAGCCATTCAGGGCTTTATAGGTCATCACCAGCACCTTGAATCTCACCCGGAGGGCAACCGGGAGCCAATGCAGCTCGCGGAGTAGAGGTGTTACATGGGAGTATCGGGAAACCCCCATCACAACTCGCGCAGCCGCATTCTGCACCAGCTGAAGCCTCTGAGTGGTCCTCAAGGGCAGCCCCATGTAGAGAGCGTTGCAGTAGTCTAAGCGGGAGGTCACGAGCGCATGAGTGACTGTGCGTAGGGCATCTCGGTCCAGGTAGGGTTGCAACTGGTGCACCAGGCATGCCTGGCTGAGGAATTCTGGGAGTTGAAGTCCACAAGTCATAAAAGGGCCAAATTTGAAGACCCCTGAGCTAGGCAATCAGTAGAGGCACGGGGTATTTGTATTTTATTGATAGCATTTCCAGCAGTTTTTAACAGGCCAGGATCATATATATTGCATCAATGTCAGGTGCAAACAACTGGATCCACACATGTAGAGTTCAAGGTATTTTATTGCATTTTGTCTACAATACAGGAATCTCCCTAGACTGCTTGCCTTCTCTTGGGAATAGGTAAGGTTTTATGAAGCTTAGGAGGTTCAATCCAGGATCTCTTGTGGCTGTGCTAATCAAGGCTAAACACATTGCTAAGCACATTGGTTTGTGCTTAAATTGTAAGCTGCCCTGAGTCTTCGGAGAAGGGTGGGATATAAATGGGATTAAAAAAATGGCATTAATCCCACCAACTTGAGTCCTCTTCCCGGTCTGCCTAGCCAAGTGTTTCCTAACAAGCAAGCTGTCATGTGAACCCAGGCACTGTGGTTTTTAAAACATGGTTTATGGGCTTAATGGTGTCACAATTGTTTTAATAAACCATGGCCTGGTACAATGAAAAAGCAGCTCACCAAGTTCATCCAGCCTAGGTTTATTGAGTATTAGTTAATTACAAACGTTTTTTCCCCCCACCCTCCAGATCTAGATTTTCCCTGGAGATGTCAGGAATTAAATCTAAGATGCCCTTATTATCGACCCACGATCCATTTTGGATGAGAAAGCAACAAATATAATGGGATAATCTAGTCCTACCCCGATAGGTTAGTTGCTACACACAATGGCTACATTCACACAATATTCTACAACATGGAATATTAAATTAGCATTGATTAGATTCAAAGCCACTAAAATTCTGGTTTGCAGATCATCATGGCTAGCCAGAAAACCCCATTCTGGTTTGATGGGGCGTTGCTTCTTTAAGAACGGGTTGTTACCAGATGGGATGGATAGCAGCTGATTTAGGTGTCCTTGAAACGTAATTTTGAGAGAGAGAAATGGAAGGAGGTCAAGTGAAGAGCCGAGAATTGTAGAACACGCAGCCAATGCTGGGCTTGTTAGTGTCTCCATGTTCAGAGAGACTATACCTCCAAATACTATGCTTCTGAGTGACAAGGAAGCTTCAGGGCAGGGGTCTTCAAACTTGGCCCTTTTATGACTTGTAGACTTCGAGAATTCCTCAGCCAGGCATGCTGGCTGAGGAATTCTGGGAACTGAAGTCCATAAGTCACAAAAGGGCCAAGTTTGAAGACCCCTGCTTCAGGGTCTCTCCTTATTTTCAAGATTGTCATTGGGGAAGAAAAAAAAAGCTATTTTCCTAATATTTACCAACTCACAATGAAGTTATATCTGTTTTAAACAACATCACAATTTGAAAATATTTAACATTTTATTTGTCCACAATTCTCCAGTCTGGAGAGAGCTTAGTTTGCATATCCCAAATTGGCAAATCAGAAACTCTGCTTGCATTTGCCAGATTAAACAGCTAATGAGGTAATCATGGAATGCCTAATTCGAAAAGGAATGATTTGAGTTTTGCTGCCAGGATTCAAAGCATATGCAAAGAAATTCAACCCAGGGTGCTAATGCCCAAAGGGACTGGCTTTGAATAGGTTTACACAGGATTGGTTACCAACAGAAGTAGCGTTTGTGGTTACAAATAGGAAAAACCTTCAGCCAGTTTTTATGCCTACTGGTAGATTGTGTCACTAAGTTGGGTCTTACTTCTAGCAACCATGCAGAGTTTTCTCATGTGCCACTAAGTTGGGTCTACTCCTAGCAACCACATAGAGTTTTCTCCTACCCATTCCTTCAAGGGTATGGAGGCCTAGAATAATTCAGCACTACCTGGTTTCCAGGCCAGCGTTTTAAGCCATCAAACAGGCTCTCATTCAAGTTATCTACTAGCCCAAGGGTGAAAACGAAGCAAAGGGTTTAGCATGTTGTGTGAAACCCCCCCAACCCCCTCAGCTCCTTTTCTGGGTGTCGCTGCCGACCATCCCATTCTGCTAAAATGGGATCTGCGGCTTACAACGGAGCTCGCTTTTTCCCACAACAAGGCCGGGCCAAGGAGGGGTGTGTGTGTGTGGGGGGGTGTGAGCAACTGGGCCCCAACCTTCCGCGTTTCCCTTCTCCGGGAACGCGCGTGGTTTCCGTGGGAAACCCGGCCGTTTGAAAAGCGCTTTTCACCGGGGGGGGGGACTGACCTGGCCAGCAGCTGCCGGTGCTCTTCGCGCAGCGAGTCCGCCGCCGCTTGCAAGGCCGCCTCTTGCAGGGCCCGCTGCTCCAGCGCCCGGCGCGCCTTGCCCAGCTCCTGGTCGTAGCTGGTGCGCAGGGCTTGCAAGTCGCGGCTGCTCTCCTCCTCGCAGCGGCCCAGGCGGAGATGCAGCGCCGCTTTGGCCGACTCCAAGGCCCGCACGCGCTGGATGTAGGCGGCCAGGCGGTCGTTCAGCAGCCGCAGCTGCTCCTTCTGCCGCAGGGGTCTCCGCAAGGGCTGGCTGACCAAGGGGCTCAGCTGGAGGTCAAGTTCCAGCCCGCTGTCCGACTCCAGCGGGGAGACTCTGGCCGCGGCCATCGGGGCCGAAGTCCCGAGCAGGGGAATCTACCGGTGATGCGGACTTGCGCAAAGCCGCCCTTGCGCGGAGCAACGCACAAGCCCTTTTAAGGGGCCAGCGGCCGCGCCGGGAGGACGATGCGCCCCCGGACCTGGAGCTGGAGGGCGGCCGAGAGGCACCTTTCGGACTCCGGGCGCTTTTCCTTCCTTCCGCGCTGGCCGGCCCTGCCAAGGTACGCATGGAAAGCCGGGGCCAGGCGCCCTGGGCGTTCCACGGGATCTCTCCAGGCTGGATGCGCAACCGGTGCGCAAAAAGGAGGCCGAAGAGAGGCTGCTTCGGTTGCCAAGACGCGGGCACGCCTGGTCATTCATACAAAAAAAAGAAGAAAGAAAGAAAGAAAGAGAGAGAGAGAGAGAGAGAGAGAGAGAGAGAGAGAGAGAGAGAGAGAGAGAGAGAGAGAGAAAGAAAGAAAGAAAGAAAGAAAGAAAGAAAGAAAGAAAGAAAGAAAGAAAGAAAGAAAGAAAGAAAGAAAGAAAGAAAAGAAAGAAAGATGCTCCAAAATGGAACGCAGGAAATATGAAAGGAGGAGGATGCAGGCAGAGAGTCCAAAATGGAACTGATGGGCTGGGATAATTGCTCGTTGGAGGACCCAAAGTGATTAACTTCCAGTTAAATGGCTAAAAATCCGAGGAAGGGGGAGAACTGAGTTGGAGGGATGTGCAGGTGGTCCTCGACTTTTGACAATTGGGACCAAAATTTCCATTGATGAGATAATTTCCATTGATGAGATAATTTCCACTGATGAGATAAGTGGCCGTTCAAAGCGGGTTGCACCGGATTTTATGGTCTTTTTGTTTTTTGTTTTGCCATGGTTGTTAAGTGAATCAGAGCAGTTAAGCGGATCATGTAGCCATTAAGCAAATCCAACTTCCCCATGGACTGCTTGTTGGAAGCTGGTTGGGAACTTCACAAATAGCAATTGCGTGACTCCGGGATGTTGCAACTCTTGTAAATACATAAAGGTAAAGGTAAAGGTTCCCCCGCACATGTGTGCTAGTCGTTTCTGACTCTAGGGGGCGGTGCTCATCTCCGTTTCAAAGCCGAAGAGCCAGCGCTTGTCCGAGGACGTCTCCGTGGTCATGTGGCCGGCATGACTAGACGCCAAAGGCACACGGAACGCTGTTACCTTCCCACCATGGTGGTCCCTATTTTTCTACTTGCATTTTTACGTGCTTTCGAACTGCTAGGTTGGCAGAAGCTGGGACGAGTAACAGGCACTCACTCTGTTACGCGGCACTCGGGATTCGACCCGCCAAACTGCCAATCTTCTGATCCACAAGCTCAGCGTCCTAACCCACTGAGCCACCGCGTAAATACATACTGGTTGCCAAATGCCCAATTTTTTTTATGATAGGACCATGGGGATTCTGTGACAGGAATTCTGGGAGTTGAAGTCTACAAGTCATAAAAGGGCCAATGTATATGCCAATTAGCAGGCATATACATAGAATGAAGGCTACTGCTAAGCACATTTGATTTGTGCTTTTTAGATTGTAAGCCGCCCTGAGTCTTCGGAGAAGGGCGGGATATAAATGGGATTTAAAAAAAAACTTCCTGTCCATTGCAAAAAAGCACAAAAATGGCCACCAGCGTTAGCTTTTAAAGACCAGCTGCCTTCTTTTTCTTTTAAATTTAACCTTTGGAAAGGAAGAACATAATCAGGCTTTTATCCCCTACTATTTTTAGTGGCCTGGCAGGTGTTTTGCACCTGCTGCTTTCAAAGGCAAAAGCTTTTGCTCTGCGTGGGCATCTCCCTTGTCCTGGCCACTGCGCTGCACGGCCTCAGGACTTAATTATTAAACTGGCTCCTAAAAAGCCGTATTTACAGCTGGCCAGCAGTGGGTGGGTACAGCAGGCACTTTAGGCTGATGCACCATGGCTCTATGGCATTTTTTTTTTTTTAGCTCTTGATGCCAGAGGGAGCAACAGTGACGGCTGCAGCTGCTAATAACCCGTGCTTTGAAAATCAATGGGGCAGTTTTAAGAGACACGCAATAATCTTTGAACTTCTTTTCAGATACTGAAAATTGTTTCCTTCCTTGGAACTAACTAACTGGTTTTTGCAACATGCCCCCTGCATAATCCGGTTAGCTTGTTCCTAGTTAATCACTGATTAGCACTGGCAAATTGGGCTGCAAACATCCAGATGATCACTTGAGGGCAGGAGTGAGAATTTTTGATATCTGGGCTACCATCTACAGGCCAAGTAGGAATTTTGCAGCTGTGTAGTGCAGATATTGAAAAGTTACAATGGGGTTTCATGCGTCCCGAGATCGATAAGACATACTTATCATGGTTTACCCCAACATGGATTAATACGATCTTTTCCTTTGCATGCCTTATGAAACCATTCCTTTAATGGGCTGGGTCCATCCAACACACCCTGGCATGTGTGTGTGTTTAATATTTGGCTATCTTGTAGTTTAGTGCAGGGGTCCCCAAGCCCCGGTCCATGGACCGGTACTGGGCCACGGCATGCCAGCAACCGGTCCGCACAAACAAGCAAAGCCCCATCTGCAGGATGCAGGCAGCACACAAAAACCACACGTTCTCTGGTCCATGGAAAAACTTTTCTCCACGGCAGCGGTCCCTGGTGCCCAAAAGGTTGGGGACCTCTGGTTTAGTGTGTTATAGAAGCTCTAGTAAGTTTAATTTCAATTTTTAATTTATTTGTTAATGTGTGCCAGTGGGCTCACAGTAAAACTAAAAAAAAACCACAACCTGACAATAAAGGTTATCTATCTTACCTTAATCAGTTTCCTGAAAAGTGGCAGTTCTTCCATACAAAAAGCTGGGAGTGGTTTTTTTTTTAAAAATTCCATTTATATCCCGCCCTTCTCCGAAGACTCAGGGCGGCTTACAAGCTTAGTAATAGCCTTCATTCTATGTATATGCCTGCTTATTAGGGCTTTCAGCACCACCCCCCCAAGCGGCATTATTACAAAGTCAGCTTAATTGCCCCCAACAATCTGGGTCCTCATTTTACCTACCTCGGAAGGATGGAAGGCTGAGTCAACCTTGAGCCTGGTGGGACGCGAACCTGCACTAATTGCAGGCAGCTGGTGTTACTTAAGGAGGCATTAGCCCACTGCTCCACCAAGGCTCTGTTTGCTCCCTTCTAGCACTGAGGATGTTACCTAGTTCGGGTAACCTCTGCAAGCAAACGACCAACCTCGGGGAACACCCAAGACCCCTCATTTCAGCCCTGAGCTGCAAATATTCTGCTTCGTGGGTAGCAGGTGTTGCGAGGCCGGGGGTCCTCACCTCCTCCGCTCGCGATGACCTAGTCCAGGGGTAGGCAACCTCGGCTCTTTTATGACTCATGGACTTCAACTCCCAGAATTCCTGAGTCAGCATAGCTGACTCAGGAATTCTGGGAGTTGAAGTCCATGAGTCATAAAAAAGCCGAGGTTGCCTTGTTGTTGTTGTTAGCTGCGAAGTCGTGTCCGACCCATCGCGACCCCATGGACAATGTTCCTCCAGGCCTTCCTGTCCTCTACCATCTTCTGGAGTCCATTTAAGCTCACGCCTACTGCTTCAGTGACTCCATCCAGCCACCTCATTCTCTGTCGTCCCCTTCTTCTCTTGCCCTCAACCTTTCCCAGCATTAGGCTCTTCTCCAGTGAGTCCTTCCTTCTCATTAGGTGGCCAAAGTACTTGAGTTTCAACTTCAGGATCTGGCCTTCTAAAGAGCAGTCAGGGTTGATCTCCTCTAGGACTGATGGCTTTGATCGCCTTGCAGTCCAAGGGACTTGCAGGAGTCTTCTCCAGCACCACAGTTCAAAGGCCTCAATTCTTTGGCGCTCGGCCTTTCTTATGGTCCAACTTTCACTGCCATACATTGCAACTGGGAAGACCATAGCCTTGACTATACGCACTTTTGTTGACAGGGTGATGTCTCTGCTCTTTAGTGTGCTGTCTAGATTTGTCATGGCTTTCCTCCCCAGGAGCAAGCGTCTTTTAATTTCTTGGCTACAGTCCCCATCTGCAGTGATCTTGGAGCCCAGGAAAATAAAATCTGTCACTACCTCCATTTCTTCCCCATCTATTTGCCAGGAATTGAGAGGGCCGGATGCCATGATCTTGGTTTGCCTACCCCTGACCTAGTCCTTCCACTAGGAGGCGCTCCTTCTCCAACGATAGCCGAGTTGCAATCCGGAGCCAGCTAAAACTCCCTCTCGACGCTTCGCTGGATTTTGTGGTTTCGCGATGCGTCTTTTAAGCCTTTGGCGGCGGCGATGGGCTAATTACATATTGTCGCGGTCGGCTGATCTCGGGGCCGCGCCACGCTTTCTTTGGCCCCTTCCAGAGAGCGAGAAAGGGGGGGGCGCTACTGGCAAAGGGGCCACTTCCCTCCCTCCCTCCCTCCCAGGTGGAATAAGAGGCAAGAAAAGCAAAGTTTAGACGAGAACGGGAAGGCGTCTAAGCATCTTCGGCTAAGCGGAGCTTGCCCGGAGATTTGTGAGCGAGCGAGCGAGCGTGGCGTCTGGCTGGCAACTGCTCCTTTTCCGTGGGATTTTCTTGGATGCAAAAGAGAGGAAGGCACGGTGGTTTTTCCTGCAGAGACGCCCCTCCCGGAAAACAGGTAAGAAGGGGATGGTGGTGATGGTTAGGTCGTTTGGATCGGATTTTACCTATGAGTGCCGGCTTTGCAGAAACAGCAAGCGTTCCTCTGTTTTCTGCAACAAGCATCAAGGGGCAGAAGCTACAAGTGGCCGGGTGTGTGTGTGTGTGTTGGGGCGGTTGGCAGCTGAGAGGCTGGCCACAGGAGTGCGTGGACTCGCTTTAAGTCCCCAGAGGAAAAGCTGAACTAATACTGGGTAGACAAGGAAATAAATCTAGTCAGAAAGCGCCGCCTTGGGGATTAGCAGTTGCCCCCTGCGCCCCCCCCCCGTGATATTGCCTACTACATTGTTCGAACTTTATTATTCCTGGAAACCTTCGAGAGAGGCAGTGTGCATTCACACGTAAGGGTTTTTATTCAGTCTTTTTTTATTTAACGTGTCAAACGTGTCGGTATCGCGCTCTGCCTCTCTTCATCCTTTGAAATCCGCGAGATGTAAGTTAGAAACCAGAACGATTTCGCTGGATCAGATCCCGCAGGTGAGCAAAAGGTGGATCCGACTCAAACGCTCAGGAAGCGTGACGTCAATGCGTCACCCAAAAGTGATACACTTAGTCGTGTGTATGCTGGATTTGATGCAAAAGGACCTATGGAGCCAGCATGTGAATGGACTCGGCCGAAAAACCTGAGCTGTTAAAGACAAAACTTCTTTCTAGGATATTAGACAAGCGCCCAAATTCCCACATGCAGATTAGCACTTCTTATTGAATCCTTCCTTCCTTCCCTCCCTCCCTCTCTTCTTTCTTCCTTCCTTCCTTCCTTCCTTCCTTCCTTCCTTCCTTCCTTCCTTCCTTCCTTCCTCTTCTTTCTTTCTTTCTTTCTTTCTTTCTTTCTTTCTTTCTTTCTTTCTTTCTTTTCTTCTTTCTTTCTTTCTTTCTTTCTTTCTTCTTTCTTTTCTTTCTTTTTCTTTCTTTCTTTCTTTTCTTTCTTTTTTTTTCTTTCTTTTCTTTCTTTCTTTCTTTTTCTTCCTCTCCCTCCCCTTCCTCCCTCTCCTTCCTTCCTTCCCTCTCCTTCCTTCCTTCTTTCTTTCTTTCTTTCTTTCTTTCTTTCTTTCTTTCTTTCTTTCTTTCTTTCTTTCTTTCTTTTCTTTCTTTCTTTCTTTCTTTCTTTCTTTCTTTCTTTCTTCCCTCCCTCCCTCCCTCCCTCCCTCCCTCCTCCCTTCTCACTGGCTTCCGCCTCGGAGGGTGGACGTGAGTCTGAGAAATTGAGAACTCTCTCTCGGCTCCTGTGCTGCGTCCTTGACGGATGACCACAGTTGAGACTAGAATTGATGTTGCTAAGACAGAAAAACGGTGAAGGGATTTTTTTTGTGTTCCGTTTTACGACCTTTCTTGCCGCATTTGTGAAGGGCATCACTTTGGTTACTCAATCATTAACAGGGTTGTTAAGTGAATCTGAAGGTGGGTCACGTGACCCCGGAGCACTGCCAGGGTCACAAGTAGGAATCGGTCGTCAAACCCTCCAAAGGTAAGTTACGTGACCAATGGGGATGCTACAGTGGTCATAAGTGTGAAAAACGGTCGCAAGTCACTCTTTTTTTGCGGCGCCGTTGTAACTTTGAACGGTCACTAAACGAACTGCGGAGGACTACCTGTAGCCTCTGAGCAGGCAGAGTGTGCCGTTAGTTTGAGCGACCGCGGCGTTAATCCACGACTGATGGAGCCACGAAACCACCGCGGTCTGGAGCAGGGGCAGCCGCCCTGCGTGGGGTAGGGCGCAAGAACTTTTCGCTCTGTCCACAGGACCGCGCTTAGCCGTCGCTAACGGAGGCCAGCGTCGCTGAATTAACTCGGCTGGGGTCCAGGCTGGGCTGGTGCAACCCTCTGGGGATCCTCCTCCTCCTCCTCCTCCTCCTCCTCCTCCTCCTCCCCGTTTCATGCTATCCCAGTCACTCGGTCCCCGTTTCCCCCCCCCCGCGCGCGTTGGGTTCGCGTCGCGCGAAATTTGCGCGGGGCTCCCGAGGCGGCTTCCGGGCTAAAAAGGGACCCAGGGGCGCGTTCAGTGGAATCCACCACCATCACCACCACCATCACCACCCCTTTCCCACGTTCCCGGGAGCCGACGCGTGTCAGCAATCCCTTCCTGCATTCCCAAGCAAGCTGCGGGTCACCGCTGGCTCCAGCCGCGGATTCCAGGGCGGGAAGGCTGCTGGCGGGGCGTGGGAGGAGGAGGAGGAGGAGGAGGAGGAGAGGGGCTCGCGCGCGCTCGGTGGCTCGGGTTCGCACGAGTCCTCTGGCGCGCCAGCTTGCCTGCCCCGGCTCGAGCGCGCAGCTCCACGGAGGGTCCCGGGCGGAGGGGGGGCGCTCGAGAGCCGCCCTCCCGGTGGCTTGGCTTCCCAGGGACCTCGGCTGGGCGGTGGGTTGCAGCCTGGCAGGCAGGCGGACGGACGAGCGAGCGAGCGAACCCTAACCGTCCCGCCTGCTCCGTTGGAAGGGCGGGCACTGGTTCGCCTGCCAGCTCCGTTCTGCAAGCCTGAGGCGACGTCCCGGGACTACTTCGGACCGTCTGCGGACCGGGGTCCCCCTCCTTACCCGCTGAGGAGGCGCCGAAGGAGAGGAACCGCCGCACGAGGTGGGCGAAGGGGGCGGTGGCGGGCAGGGACCCCGCAGGAGCCCAAAGGAACGGGGCGCAGCTCTTCTTCTCGCCCGCTTTCGCTTCGGGGAGGGGAGGGGGGTGGGGTGGACGCCACCCCCGAGAGGTTGAGGACTCTTTTGCCTCCTTCAGTGTGGTAGTGAAGTAGCCTCTGGGCACGTGGAGAGTGCCATTATGTCGAGGTCTGAAGAAGGAGCTGGGTGGGCTGGGTGGGGTAGGGACGGGGAAGAACCAGGCTCGCCAGGGAACCCCATTGGGTGAGCGGACCTGGTTTTAGGAGTTTTATTAACCTTTGGTTAACTTAGGGAAACCAATGGTTTAGATATTTTTTATTTTATTTTTATTTATTTTAATTCCATTTATATCTCGCCCTTCTCTGAAGACTCAGGGCGGCTTACAAGCTTAGCAGTAGCCTTCATTCTATGTATATGCCTGCTTATTAGGGCTTTCACACACACCCCAAGCGGCATTATTACAAAGTCAGCTTATTGCCCCCAACAATCTGGATCCTCATTTTACCTACCTCTGAAGGATGGAAGGCTGAGTCAACCTTGAGCCTGGTGGGATGCGAACCTGCACTAATTGCAGGCAGCTGGTGTTACTTAAGGAGGCATTAGCCCACTGCTCCACCAAGGCTCATCTTGGTGGAGCAGCAACTCAAGGCTCTAGATATGCCTAGAGCCTTGAGTTGCTGACTAGCCAGCCGTCTGCATTTCAGTCTAGAAAGTTGGAGAAAATCAGCCTAAACTCACCTGCTTCACCAGGTTGTTATGCCCATAAATTGAGGAAGGGGAGGCAGAGCAAGCGCCTTGAACTCCGGAACACAGCAGGTTGTGCTTATAGCTGAATAACTGCAGGTTGCAAATAAACCGACAACCGGTCAAAATGTACTTAGCAAAAAGTCTTCCAAACTATTTGTGGCTGTGATCATCCATTACACTAAATGGTAAGGTGGATTGCTAGCCTGTTGCGTGAACTTAACAGTTGCAGGTTGCAAACCACGGATTGTGGCTTTGTTGTAAGGCGGCCGAGGCAGCAGGAGCTTAATGTGGTGGTGTTGCGCACAGCCACTCTCCCACTAGTCTGCCTGCCATTCTACATTATGTAATGTACATCACAGGCATTTTTGTATCCTATCCCATTTCAAAGGCAGTGGGGTGACCTTTGTTGGCTTAATCCCTGCTGTGACACAGAGACTTTGTATGGAAGAAATGCAAGGGAATGAAGTTCCAGTGGCATTGCAGACTCAAACTTTACTTGGCCATGATTTCCAAACCCTTATTTGAAATCTAATCAATTTTCTAGCAATACTTAGAAAAACATACATGTAAGTATCTCAATGCAGGAACAGATTTTTTTTTTAAGTCTGAAAGTGGGATTCTTACAGCGTGCCTGTTGACCAAACCAGATTGGCAGAGAATAAACTTGGCAGTTTCTTGAATCAAATCTAATTCACATATTTTTTGACTTAAAATTTCCTTAAAGTGATATCTCTGGAATGAAGAGGGCTCTTCGTGCTGTACTTATTTTGCACAAGGTGGCATACGTGGGCTGTGTTTCCACACCATACACATATTAATCGGTGTTCTCTGTTGGCATTTGCACCGTTCAGATTAACTGTTTCAGGGTTTGCAAAAAGTGCTGAAGGATAAACTAAATATAGGAGCTTGGTACTTAAAAACTGCCAAGCCATGAATAAAAAAAAAAGCCAGATTGAAATTAAATAAGCACAGCCTGTGGTGCACAGGTAGGTTTTTAACCGATCTGGTTAAGCACATTGAGTAAACTCAACCCGACAGCCACAAACTACATTGGTTGGATTAATGTGCAATCAACCAATCAATTTTGTGTTTGCATAAATCCAATCGTTGTCGGCCTTTTGAGGTAGGCCAGGACAGGAAAAGGGAGATGATGAAAACTCCTGGAACTTTAAAGGTAAAGGTAAAGGTTCCCCCGCACACGCGTGCTAGTCGTTTCTGACTCTAGGGGCCGGTGCTCATCTCCGTTTCAAAGCCGAAGAGCCAGCGCTTGTCCCAGGACATCTCCGTGGTCATGTGGCCGGCATGACTAGACGCCAAAGGCGCACGGAACGCTGTTACCTTCCCACCGTGGTGGTCCCTATTTTTCTACTTGCATTTTTAGGTGCTTTCGAACTGCTAGGTTGGCAGAAGCTGGGACGAGTAACAGGCGCTCACTCTGCTACGCGGCACTCGGGATTTGACCCGCCAAACTGCCGACCTTCTGGAACTTTAGGGCATAATAATAAGAATCTTGAAAACCCAACAGATCTTCCTTGTGGCATCCTCTTCTACCCAAGAAGATACCATGTCTGAGGGGCTTCGATCTAAAACTAGCCACTCTGATGCCTTTGATTGATTTATGCATTTTTCTTTTGGGGTTTAAAACCGTGTGACAGAGGATATTTTGGAAGAAGGCTTTATCTTCAGTGAAAGTATTAAATCTTATAAAAAGGAGGACTAGGAGGAGGAAAATAGCCACCCTGTTAAGCCTTTATGGCTTGATCTTGGTTACTTGATGTTGTTGATATAGGTGGTGATGCTGGCTTTCTTTTCAAGTTGAGCTTCAATCTGCTTCAACATGGTTGAGCTGAGAAACTAAACAGGGTTGGGCCTAGTTTAAGTATGGATAAGAGAAGTATTTCCAGAGCTGTAGGTTGAACGGGGAAAGTGAACAACATCCTGAGCAAGGTCATAGAAAACTACTTTTATATCCTTTTCTAAGAGAACTCTGTAAATATGCCTTGAATTTTTTTTGGTAGGTGAGGGCTATGTTTGATATGGGCAGTACCCCGAATTGCAAATATTTGAGGTAAGCCCCCATGTACAGATATAGTCCTCGGCTTACGACCACATTTGAGTCCATAATTTCTGTTGCCAAGGGAGACAGTTGTTAGGTGAGTTTTGCCCCATTTTGCAACCTTTCTTGCCACGCTTGCTAAGCGAATCGCTGCTGTTATTAAATTAATAACGAGGTTGTTAAGTGGCTTCCCCCTTGACCTTGTCAGAAGGTCGCAAAAGGGGATCACATGGCCCCGGGACACTGTGACCGTCCTAAATACGAACCAGTTGCCAAGCGTCTGACTTTGGATCAGGTGACCACGGGGATGCTGCAATGTCCGTGGGTGTGAAAAGCAGTCATAAGTCACCTTTTTCGGTGCCGTTGTGAAGTTTGAACAGTTGTAAGTCAAGGACTACCTGCACATCGTCTAAATCGGTCGAGTCATTGGGAACCAGGTTCATGTCAAGCTTGTTTCAGGCAGCTGGAATCCCTGAAGTTAGGCATGTTAATTTTGGGGAAATAAGCAGCTCTTGGACGTGGAGCTTAAAAAGCACAGTTAGTCTCCATCCTTCAGCACCTTTTGCAGCGCTGGCACGACCAGACAGGCATCCACGCTGGGCACGTGGACGGAAGAGAAAGAAGCACAAGAGAGGGCTTGATCGAGAGAAACTCTGAGGCTGCCGCTGCCTAGCGTTCTCTTCACCTTTGAGCAACGTTGCAAACCCCTTGTACTGTAACATCATGAAGGTGGAACCTTGCCAGCCGGTTGGCTAAAATCAGAAACCTCTTTGCAGTTAAGTTTGGGTGGGGAAAATGCTTTTCATAGAAAGGGAGAGTAAAACCAGCAGTTGGTGAGTCTCTAACTCTGCAGACTTTTTTTTTTTAACAAAAGAATTTGTTTTGGCAGGGCAAGAAAGGCAATTTGACTATGCCCTTTAGACAAAAAAAAAACAACGAAACAAAACAAAACATTGAAAGATCCTCTGTTTCTAATCCACAAAACAATCCTGTGCGCTCCCCTCCCCAGCCTCTCCTCCTTTCTGCAAAGTTGAGCGAGAGCTGTTGTTTTTTCCAACATGGCTTGGATGTTTTGGCAAATGCAGCTTAAAAGTTCTGGCCTTTGCCTCTTTTTTTTTTTTGTCGGGAAGCAGGGCGAAAAGTGTCGAAATAACGGAGCAGGTTTGATTTCGTTTTGGCTGCAGGGGACAAAGGGACGGAGAAGGTCTAGGCCTCCATACACTGGTGGAAGAAAGGAACAAGGGGAAAGGGCTGGCTCCTCCTGGCCTAACTGAGAGTCCCTCACTTTTTATGCTGGACTCATTTTGTTCCTCGGGAGTCTCTATTCCTGGCCAGGACAAACCTCCACTGTTTAGGCTGCGCCGTTTCCAGGGACTGGTTTGGACTGCTCAGCTCAATTTGCTTTAGTCATTCAATTTCTGGCAGGGGGCATTTTGAGAACTACGCATACCGACCTCCAAAGTCCTTTTCTGCTCTTTTCAAGGTCCCAGAAGATGGCCAAGGTCAACATCCCCAGACGGCTTGGGAAGGTGCTTTGGTCCGCTGTCATTTCCATCTGCGTCAGTCTTCAGGTAAGCTGCTCATGGATCGGAGGAGAAAAAGCTAATATAGCATCATGGTCAAAACCAGGACCAGGCAGGCGGTTTGCAGCGCCGACTCAGGTACCAGGAAATCTAGGGCTCTCGAAATTTAAAAAAAAATAAAAATTCAGAAAGAACAAAAACAAAGTAAATTTGATGTTATTGGATGTTGTTTTATTTTATTGAAGTTAATTTTTATGAGGCAAATTAAGGACGTAAATTAATTAAGAAGTTAAGTAAATTCTATAACTTTTGTTTAAGGAAATGTCATTTTGTTTAAGGTGTCACTGATTGCAGAACTCCCTAAGGCCCCTGTCTCCAAAGGCAAGGATGGAAGAATTAGGCTGGGGATTACGGGTCATAAATTCCGTCCTCTTTTCAAAAGGAATCTAAAATTTCCCACCTAAGAGGTTGCTGAATTATTCTTTGTACAAATTTCTCTGCGAGTTCTTTATTGTACCCTAGAGGTTTTGGTCAGCCGGACAAACATGAAGAAGAAATTATCATTTTTTAAAAACTCACTGACTTGTAGTTACGTCTTGTCCCAAAGGGCACAGAAGCAAAGGCTGAAGATTAGATACTTTCCTCGTTTCCCCCAAAAAGACAGTTATGAATTTGTCAAGCAGTCTCTTCTGTGAAACATTTAGCCATATCTTCGACATACTTCAGCATTGACAATGCTAACCGCAAAGCTTATGCAAGTCTCTTTGCTTTTGCTTTTATGACTAATGGTAGCCTTCTAATTAGTGTTTTTGTGATCTAAACAGCTGCCACCCCTCCTTTTTTTTCTTTTTTCCTCTTTTGGCAGAATTTACATGGGGTAGAAAAGAGGTAGCTGGGAGCCTTGCTTTAGAAGCAATGGAGTATTAATGTGTTTTTATATTGTAGAATGTTTTTTTTCCCCTTAAAGTTCCATCGAATACTAACAAAGTGGGAATAGGTTACCGCAATAAAACTGCTTATTTATTTAAGGCATTTGCCAGGCCAATATCAATACTGGAAGACATTGAGCAACGAACGGATTTTGAAATATTCAGCATAAGGTTAACCTGAGGAATCGGCAAAACCAGCAACCGGATTTCTGCCTGAAAACAACTTGACTGAGTGCCTTCTAAAATTGTATAGTGCTCATTCTTGTAGAGCACATCTGTGTAGTCTCAAAGGGGCTTTTTCAAAAGGCAACTTGACTTACGTTTTTGTTCTTGAGATAATAATAATAATAATAATAATAATAATAATAATAATAATAATAATAATAATAATAATAATAATAATAATAATAATAATAATATAATGATGATGATGATGATGATGATGATGATGATGTTGGAAGGGACCTTGCAGGTCATCTAGTCCAACCCCCTGCTCAGGCAGGAAACCCTATACCATTTCACACAAATGGCTGTCCAGTCTCTTCTTAAAAACTTCCATGTTGGAGCATTCACCACTTCTGGAGGCAGGTTGTTCCACTGGTTAATTGTTCTCACTGTCAGAAAGTTTCTCCTTAGTTCTAGGTTGCTTCTCTCCTTGGTTAGTTCCCATCCATTGCTCCTTGTCCTGCCTTCAGGTGCCTTGGAAAAGAGCTTGACTCCCTCTTCTTTGGGGCAGCCCCTGAGATATTGGAACACTGCTTATCCTGTCACCCCTCGTCCTTCTCTTCATTAGGAGAGACATTCCCAATTCCAGCAGCCATTCCTTATAGGTTTTAGCCTTCAGCCCTCTAATCATCTCAGTTGCTCTTCTCTGCACTCTTTCTAGAGTTTCAACAAATACCTGTAGAGAACTCTCTACAGATGTGGATAATGGGCCCATGAACTGGGCTTCTGAGGCTGGTGAGAAAGAGGCCGTTGTTGCTCCTACCGTGACTGCTTGCCTTACCTAAGAGGGCCTTAGAGCAGTGGTGGGATTCAGCTGGTTCGTACCACTTCGACAGAACCGGTAGCTAATTTTTGGTTGCCCAGGCCCAGAACGGCCTTTCAGAAGCGGCAGCCACACAGAGAACCGGTTGTTCACATATCTGAATCCCACCACTGAGGTAGAGACTAGCCAGGAAACAGAAGACAGAGCCCGTTGCTTAAGTATGGGTCCATCGTGATGCCTTTTTTGGGTGTGACCCTCTGCAGCTCTCCACTTGGCTCACAGTCTAGCTAACTATGGGGAATATTTAAAACTTGGCCTCTTTGTTTATTCCTGTTGATTTCAAGATGACAGATTGTCATGTTCTGGACCTAGTGTGAAGCTCCATGATGTTCAGGGTGCTTGACAGTGGATATTTAGGTACAGGTGGTGGGTTAAAGAGCCTCTTTATTAGTGCAAAGCAAAAACTGCAGAAGAACATTGATACACACTGAAAAAGCTGCATCTGATTTATCTTCAGTGTTGCTAGAAAGAATAATGCAATTATACTGGAAAATGGTCTCTAGAGAAATATGGTTTCCAGGAAACGTCCAGCTAGTTATGTTTCCAAATGCATGAAATGTAAGTTTACCCAAATGAATTGTAAAACAATGTTCAAAGTGCCCTTAAGGCTGTCGTTACAAGACAGTTGCTAACTGTTAACTGTTGGTATTTACCATCAAGATGGGCAATTTCTATGGCCTGATAATCTTATTGTATTGAACTTGACCGTGCCAAAATTGTGGCCGATTAAGAGGGATGATTTAGATTGTTTTTCTGCTGCCATGACATATATCATTTGGCAAGATTTTTACCAGTTGAAGAACAGCAGTGGCTAAAATGCTACTATAGTTTTAGAAGCATACATTTCACATGACTCTGATCTGCATAATTGTTCATCTCCTCCATGACTCTGCAAGTTTATTGTTTCAGATATATTAAAAAAGACATTGGCTGCAAAGTTGATAGGGACTATGACTAGTGGGTTGAAACTGGCCCATTTGACTGATAATGTTTCCTGATCCTTTTTTTCTTTCTTTGAGTGAAATCGAGATAGCCTAGTCCGGACACCTTGCATGTTTTTTATGCATGGCAACTTGGTAAGGTATCTAGAGTGCAAGTTCCAGAAATCTCAGCAATGACGAGGAAATTCTGAGAGTTGAAATTCATACATCCAGAACTTGTCAAATGCCACTATATGACATAACATGTTTTGTTTCATAGAAACATAGAAAACTGCCAGCAGAAAAAGACCTACTGCCCCATCAAGTCTGCCCTTGGAGTTTATTTGTTTATGGTTATTTGTTTATTATTTTTAATTATTATTTTTATACTTTAATTTTTTTTAAAAAAAAATTGTCAGATGATCGACATGGGTTTATCCCAAGCAAGTGTAAGCTCAATTCCTGATGATTGACCCAATTCTAGTTTGGCTTACGGAGTTGCAAAAAAACCAGCCGTGATTTATTGCAATAAACCATGCTGAAGACAAACCTTAGGTTAATACTGTATATGAATCTAGTCATTCTGTTGATTGCTTAATTTTTGTTTTTGTTTTGTTAGTATATGATGCAAATCTAGCCATTGGGCCTTGTGAACAGTTGTTTGTTTTAGTGCTAAGCAAGAATCTGGCCAGTTGTGGGTTTTTTCCAATTAGATTTAAAAAAAAATAGCATAATGGGATAATGTAAACTCATTTGATGTCAAACGAGAGATATAGGCCTGGGCGGATACTTTATTGTTTAGGAAAAGGTACGGGTGTGGGCCTGGTTGTAGATCTTGGCTTCCACTCATGTAGCAGCTAGCTTTTTTGGCAATATGGTGACAGCTTATGGCTATATGTTAGAAAGGAAGGTTCAGTAAAGCTGGCAAGCTGACTATGTGGGACCTTACTGTATAATTCAGACTTTTGGGGGTGTCAGGAGTGATACCTCTCTGGGAATTCTGTTGGAAGAAATCAAGAGCTTTTGTTGGCTCCAAAACCATTGTTGCAACATGGCTACCACTGTGTGCGCGCATCTGTACATCAGCTCAAGAACGAAGAAAATGTTCTTCCCGGCTACGTTTGCGTACCTAAATTCCATTTTTCTTTTCCTTTCATGTAGTTGTGTCCAATTCTCGGACACGGCTGTTTCCTTGGCAAGGTTTTTCAGAATTGGTTTGCCATTGTCTCCTTTCTAGAGATGAGAGAGAGGGACCGGCCCAAGGCCACCCAGATGGCTTTGTGTCCAAGGCAGGACAAGAAGTCCCAGTCTCCCGGTTATCAGCCTGATGCCTTCACCACTACCCCGAATTGAACATCAGACATTCCACTTGTGTTTATTGCTTGGATGCAGAGTAGAGTTGGGCTGATGCTTGCTAACAGAGGTGCAGATATCCAAAGGTGAGGGTGAAGGATTGTTCTCCGAGCTTGTGGGTTGGTTTCCGAACGTTTCCTTACCAGGCTAGGTAACATCTTCAGTGGAATTTAGGGGATGTCCGTGTCAGTGTTCTTCTGACTATAAGTGCTTCAGGTGTGGGTGTATCAAGTGAGTGTCTTGTGGTGGGTCAGGTGTGATTCATCAGTGAGTTGCGTGATGAGTCTTGTGATGGGGAGGTTACATCAGATCAGGGTGATTGGGAAGTGAACGGGTGGTGGGGGGGCTCGTGTGGGTTGGTTGAGGACTCACACCTGACCCATCACAAGACCCATCACAAGACCCTTCCTTGACACACCCACACCTGAAGCCCTTGTGAATGGAAGAACACTGGCACTGACTTTCCTTAAACTCCGCTGAAGATGTTCAGAAACCAACCCATCAGCTCGGACAACGAACCTTCAACCTCATCCTACACCTGAGCTACAGAGATTCGCCACTATTGTTTATCCAAAGGTATTTAGAAGATATTTTCTGGAGGGCTCCCTGCTTCATGCAAATGTTTCTTGGTTCACTGCTATATTTATTTTTTTGTAGAATGACCATAGCCACCCATCTATATCACTGAGTTTGGGCAATGCTCAGTGCGAGACGTAATAGCAATAACACCCAGGCTTATATACCACCCTGTACCATTTTACAGCCCTCTCTGGGTGGTTTACAATGTCAGCATGTTGATTATTATTATTATTATTGATGATGATGATGGTGATGTTGGAAGGGACATTGAAGGTCTTCTAGTCCAACCCCCTGCTGAGGCAGGAAATTGGACTAGAACAGGCATGTCAAACGACGTATCAGGACTTTTCCCCATTGCTGGCAAAGGGGTAGGCATGGTTGTGGTGTGACGCATCCAGCCCGTGGGCCAGCAGTTTGATATGCCTGGACTAGAAGACCTCCAAGGTCCCTTCCAACTTTATTATTATGATAAATCTGGATCCTCGTTTTACTGACCTCTGAAGGATGGAAGGCTGAGTCAACCTTGAGCCGATCAGAGTCAAACTCCAGGCTGTGGGTAGAGTTAGCCTGCAATACTGCATTTTATCTACTGCACCATTACATAAAACCTAGAAATCATAAAATAGCATCACATTATAGCCAAGGTCCCTAAAAACCATAACCTCATCAAAACACACCTATTGGGCTCAATATTGCAAGACGTTTGGCTTTGTTCCCATCTGGCTGATTCAACAACTAACCAGCTGGAGGCCAAAGAATTTTTTTTAATGGTTTTTTCCTCTCTTCCTGTTTTCAAAGTCGTTATTTCACTTGTGTTGTGAATTGTCCGTTAAGAGGTGAGAAGTTAATGTGAATAACACCCATTTGGAAGCACTGAGATGGATTTTTCCAGACTGTGTCTGATCCATTTCTTTTCTTTTCTTTTTTTCCATGTAGAGAACTTGGTCACTGGTGTAACACTCAATCTCAGCTGCGGAAAATAAAATACTTTAAATTAATAAGGTTGTGTCTTATTAATAACAATAATGCAATTTTAGAAGAATATTTTACTTCCTAACAAATGTGGGCAGCTGTTGCTGTGGCAGATTATTATTATTATCATTATCATTGTTATTGTTAAATTTTGATTCTGCTTTTATATATATATATATAAAATAAATATATATCAGAAGGTCGGCAGTTTGGCGGGTCGAATCCCGAGTGCCGCGTAACAGAGTGAGCGCCTGTTACTCGTCCCAGCTTCTGCCAACCTAGCAGTTCGAAAGCACATAAAAATGCAAGTAGAAAAATAGGGACCACTACGGTGGGAAGGTAACAGCGTTCTGTGCGCCTTTGGCATCTAGTCATGCTGGCCACATGACCACGGAGACGTCCTCGGACAAGCGCTGGCTCTTCGGCTTTGAAACAGAGATGAGCACCGGCCCCTAGGGTCGAAATTGAAACTGTTTTTATCTGTTAAGATTTTCTCAAAATTGATTTACAGTTAAATATCTGAGCTATTTCCCTCACAATAATCCTCCCAACAATTACATTTCTCATATCATAAAAAAAGATACTTGTTAAAATTTGATTCTGCTTTCTTGTACGCACAGGTGGATGAAATAAGTTTACAAATATTCATACAGAGCAGCAAAATTTCAAGAGAGGCATTTCCAATAACTCGGAGCCTGGAGGAAGGACAGTTGATGCTTTTCTATTGAGTTGAAAACAAAGCTGTTCTCCAGCAAAAATAAATCTCCAGATCTGTGCATTTTCCATTAAGATGTATTTTAAAGTAATGGTGTTTTTCCCCCCAGTATACAGCCCTGAAACAGCCCTGATAATGTTACCTAGTCTGGATAATGAACCGTTTGCAAGAAAACAATCAATAACTTCAGTGGTAGACTGATAGAATTTGCACTTAGACGTCTGTTTTTGACTGCCTTGTGAACTCCAGAGAAATTATATAGAGGCGTAAAGGCATTGGGCCTAATTCTGTAATATTTTGGGATAGCTGTTTAAATTTAAATGGGATTTTTATTGTTTGAAAATGGTGACTATGAGGTCAAACTTTCTTATTTTTCTTCTCTGCTTCTTGGAGCTGAACCTAAGCATTACGCCCCCCCCCTTCCCATTTTAGCCATAACTAGCCAATTGCGTTTCCTCTTCATGTGACGTGAGTCATTTTATCTCCTGTTTGTCGTAATGTGTGAGAAAAAGAGCAGAGAACAGTTCCCATTTTTATGAACTTTTCCGAGAAACTGCGTTTGATCCCCTCATTCCACTGCCGAAGGAGGAGAAAATATTGAGAAGGAGATTCAAGGCAGATACTCTCTTAGCCTTGTGATTAATCTGGAAGTGATTTCCGTTAGCTCACGTCATTTTTTTTTAATTGTGTGTCACTGAAGAACATTTTATTGGGTGCGCCAAACACTTGAGCTAGTGCAGAGGAATACTTCACAACATTGCAAGAGCGTGTATATATAGACCTTGGAGGTCTTCCTATACCATTTCAGACAAATGGTTATTCAATCTCTTCTTAAAAACCTCCAGCGTTGGAGGTCCACAACTTCTGGAGGCAAGCCTGATTAACTGTTCTCAGGAAATTTCTCCTTAGTTCTAGGTTGTTTCTCTCCTTGATTAGTTTCCGTCTGCTGCATTTTGTCCTGTATGCTTTGGAGAATAAGCTGTTCCTCTCTTCTTTTGGCAGCCCCTTAGATATTGGAATACGGCTATCATGTCCCCCCTAATCCTTCTTTTCATTAAACTAGACCACATTTTCGGCAAATGAGAGCCTCAAGGAAGAAGGAGGGGCTTAAAAGAGTCAAACCTTGTTGGCTACATATATAGCAATTGGTCCGGAGGTATGAAGACTGACATAACAGCAATGGAATGCCGACTGACTACATGTGGTGGTTTTTGTTCGCTTCTTTTATGGGCGAGCAAAAACATCAAAGGGATTCATCAATTATTAAATAAGTCTTTTACTTTTTATTAGCTCAACGTTTTCAGGATAGGCTCACGATGAATGAGTTTTAGGAAAGGCCTGGCTGTGCTGGAATAAAACCTGAATGGAATATAATCTAACCCTTCCTGAGGGCATTGTAAAGAGTTTGAGCAAAATTACAGTTTTATTGAGCAATGCCGTGTGAATTATTGTGATTAGCCATTCTGCTGCAAAAACAAACCACTCAGCGTATTTGCTGTTGCCAAAAATACTATTGTTGAAACAGGAGAAACAGGCAAGTTGGTCAGCCAGCCTGTTCCTCCGCGAAGCCAAATGCCTCAGCTTTTTATATAACAATAATTTAGGTTTGCAATGTGCTGTGGTCTCTGCTTTTGGTCAGGGTACAACATGTGCAACAGAGCTAAGTTGCAAAGAATATTTGTGCAAGAGCAAAACCTGAAGTTCCACCTTTGCTTACAAGATTTTTTGCTATAACACAAGAATCTAGTCAACTAACATTCAAACACTAAATTGATGTTAGATAAGAGTCAACAAAATTCAAGAGCGGTTGGACTTAGATCTTAATGGGAACGTAATAACGTTAGGCTGATGACTTGCTTAACTCCTCCCCCTAGCTCTCTCTGCTCTTCTCCCACACTTCCTTGTCATTGCTGTGTTCAAGAATACAATCTGTAGAATTGCAGGCTTTCTTTTTTTAAGTGAGCATAAAAAAAAGAAAGGAAGGTTGGACCAAATGAATTTTGAACAGAGTAGGCTTAACATGGAATTGATGGTTTGTTTACGAATGAGTTCTTGCCGATGTGATGCAAACATTTATTTATATGCCACGTTTTCAGCCATAGGTTTTGTTCAGTGTAGAGAAAGGAGTATTGGGTCATAGGGCTGGATCAGATGCCTAACTCAAACCTCGTGAGCTGGTGCCGGAGCTGAAGAGATGGACAGACTGCTGTTATAAAGTGGCTTAATTTGCTTGTATGAATTTCCTTTAAACTCCTCATTCATAAGAGTGCTGTGCAATGAAGGGAAATTGAGGGAAAAGGGATTTAGTGTGACTTTGCTACTGTGAATTCTCTTTGCCTCCCTCCTGCTTCTCTGTCTCCTGGCAGGAAGCTTTCAGCTGCAGTAGCAAAATTCCAGTTCCCTAATTTTGCATCCCGGGCGTCCAATTAATACATCCATTTTAACTACTTAATGATTTTGTATTCTTTATTATGCAAGTTAGTTCCAGAGTCACATTTCAACCCTAGCCAGCTTAATGCAAGCTTTATTGTTAGAACTGAAACTTAAGCTTTATTAGGATTAAGCATTTAGTAGCGTAATTTGCCTATACAAAGTGCCATGAATAGATCCTCTGTACATAAATGCATTTGACATTTTATACTGACTTAAACCCAATATGTTATCTTTAACTAAAAGAAATTATGAAGAAGGCTTTTCTTCCCCGAAAGCTTGTTTTCCTTTCCCATTTTCATTCTGTCAACTTAACATCTTTCAGGTCAAAATTGAGGTTGGAGATTGAGCTCTTGAATTATATATATATATATATATATATATATATAAAAGCGGGTGCAGGAGGAATAATAGGACCGCTGCTATTTTTTTTTTACTCCTCCTTTAAAATCAGTGCAAATCATAGTACGTGGAAGCCTGTGCTTTATAATTACGACAGCAAAATGTTGGCAGGAATAGGAATATTTATTTTAATAGAGCCCATCATTTTGTTGCTGTAGACTGTAATTGCATTGAAGATATATGTACGCGCGGAACTCTTTCGAATGCTAATGGGATTTTTGTATGTAAAGTTCACAAATGTCAGCAAGGGAAGACTTTCTCTGCCTTTCTTATTCAAGGAACAAAAAGAGGATGCCAACATAGAATGAGTGTTTAGCTTGTTTTTGTACTTGCAAAAGAAGACGGAAGTCTTTAAGAGCTCTCATTCAACTCCAGTGTTTCTCAACCTTAGCAAGTTTAAGATAGGTGGACTTCAAGCCCCAGGATTCCCCAGTCAGCCATGCTGGTTTAAGACATGGGTGGGTGCTCTATACTCCTTCTGAGGTTGCTGAACGGCAACTGCCCATCTCCCGGGCCTTTGCTGTGGGGTTGTTGGCAAGTTGTAATATGGCAACTCACTGGACTCACTGGAGAAGAGCCTCATGCTGGGAAAGATTGAAGGCAAGAGAAGAAAGGGACGACAGAGAATGAGGTGGCTGGATGGAGTCCCTGAAGCAGTAGGCGTGAGCTTAAATGGACTCCAGAAGATGGTAGAGGACAGGAAGGCCTGGAGGAACGTTGTCCATGGGGTCGCGATGGGTCGGACACGACTTTGCAGCTAACAACAACAACAATATGGCAACCTCAACAAAGACATAAGTTGCCCCGTTTGTGCCAAAGAGCTTTAACCATTGGCCAGCTTCTTAATCTGTTCTTTCATATTCTATTTTTAATCCTTCCGCTTCTGTTGGAAGCACTTTGTTTTTAGAATTATGGCTGATATTATCCAGTGTGTGTCGAATTCTCTTTGCTAGGTTGCATTTCCAACAGACAGAAATTTGGGACAAAAATAGATCAAATCCCAGCCCAGCCTGGCTCTTTGAAAGAAGTGGCTCTCTTCGCCTCTTGAGAAACACTTTCAGAATGCATTACTTGTGAAGTGGCTGCCTGATAAAAAACGCTACCTTCTTGGGCTGCTGGAAAGTGGCTGTTGCTTTTTTCTGCTGTAAAAGGATCAGCCTTAAGACGCATTGGATCAAACGTTAGCACCACGAAGCAGCTGTTTATCCAAAGGAAAACCAAACCAAAACATTGGTCGGTCTAACGGTCTAGCTCAGGGGTCTTCAACCTTGACAACTATAAGACTTGTGGACTTCAGCTCCCAGAATTCTGGCTGGCTGAGGAATTCTGGAAGCTGAAGTCCACAAGTCTTAAAGTTGTCAAGGTTGCAGAGCCCTCGTCTAGCTGGTGCTGTCTTGATTTCAGTTGTAGGATTTTTTTTTTATAAATGATATTGACATTTAATGACATTGAAATAAATTCTGTTCTCATGGACTCCCGGTTTACTGTGGCTGAAGAGCTGCTTCATTGGTCCTTGAGCCTTGGTGGAGCAGTGGGCTAATGCCTCCTTAAGTAACACCAGCTGCCTGCAATTAGTGCAGGTTCGAGTCCCACCAGGCTCAAGGTTGACTCAGCTTCCATCCTTCCGAGGTAGGTAAAATGAGGACCCAGATTGTTGGGGGCAATAAGCTGACTTTGTAATAATGCCGCTTGGGGGGTGTGTGTGTGAAAGCCCTAATAAGCAGGCATATACATAGAATGAAGGCTATTGCTTAGCACATTGATTTGTGCTTTAAATTGTAAGCCGCCCTGAGTCTTTGGAGAAGGGCAGGATATAAATGGGATTATATATATATTGTAGGATGAAGCAGCATCATTGGGTTTCCATTGGGGTTGACTCCTCAAAAGAGTTTTGGAACCTGTAGGTATTTTATCTATTGATGTAATTTGTATGCCATCCATTTTTCCATCAAATGGACTCTGAATGTGTCAGGAACAAAGAATCAGGACCACCCATTACATTCCAGTTAAGCTGATTTATTGCTCATGCCTACACACAAGAATCTAGTCAACTACTGGAACAGCACTAAGTTGGCACTAGATGAGAATCAATGGAATTCCAGAGGGATTGGATTTAAAGTGTTTGTGGGGATGTAATGATACAAGGCTGATTCCTCTCTTGACTCCACCCACCAGGCTCTGCTTCTTCTTCCCCGACACGGCAGGTTAAACTACGATAAATAATAGAACAAAACAATTACATGATTAAAACATTAAAATGTCAGACATTAAAAGCTAAAATACTAAATCGAGGCAAAGGACAGAGAGGATTTAGAGGTCCTCTTGTTAGAGCTAGATGCCTGCAAAAGAATCACAGTTTCTAAAATTGTTTCTCTGTTGGGGAACTATGACCACGATAACATCAAAATGTGCCAAGAAGTCAGTAATCCTTTGCAGCCCCATTGAACTTACCTCCATGTTTCTATGGTTAAAATTGCATCGTGGTTTATTCATGACTTAACATTGAGATTCTTCCTGACAGACCAATTCCAATTCCAATTAATTCTGGGGAAATTTATCTGGGATGCCTTGTCACTTAAGCAATGCTCTTTTTGAAATACGCTGGAAGAAGAAACATCAGAGAACATTGCTTCAATGTGGAATTCCACAATGAGGTCAACCATGCTCCAGCCCACAGTTCAGCTTGCACAACTTATTCCAGATGGGATTGGGGCAGATATTTATTTATTTTAGCCTCCCCTGGAAAACAAAGTGTCTTTCTCAGAGCCAGTGTTGATGTTTTTACTCTCTGCAGTTCTTAATGCGAGATTCCCCAAGA
>NC_138215.1:13372537-13635037 GCF_964194415.1 Vipera berus | reverse complement strand
TGAAACTTTCAACTCTGCTATTACAATCTCTTGAATTTTCCCCACCATCTATGCATTTTCACAACAAGACTTTTTTCATCACTCACTGTGCAACTCATTTTTTCCTCCCATCTGCTGTTTCAACGTGGACCTATTTTTATTTGGCTGGATAATATTTCCAAAGTTGATATTAAGATGAAGCTGACCTGTGTTTGAGTTCCTGAGCTGGTCAATGAAAGAGGAGTGTCCATAGTAGAACTTGACTTAGTGGAAAACAAGCAGTGCTTTGATGCCTGGAAGTAGATTGCTCAATTAGTGTAGCTCTTTTAATTACAGGTAGTCCTTGATTTACAATCAATAATTTAGCGAGCATTTAAAATTGCAACAGCAAATTCAAAAAAGGAGAAAGAACACTTAGCCTGCACTGTGATTGGTTCTTTTTTGAACTTGTGAGACACTTTCATTTTTAAAAACACACGATGCTCTAGACTGAGTAGCTAGATTCTTCACCCAAGACAGCTAAGAACAAAGATCTTAACTGACATTAACTGTAATTGAGTTTTAAATGTGAAGTAATGTGACTTCTACAGTTGTATGTTAAAACTGGCTTAGCAGTGATTCTGGCAGATCCCTTCGTGATTCCTTTTCAGGGTGGATTTAGAACTCCTAATGGAGGAACTTCATTCTAAATATTTTTGCTTAATTAAACCCAAACAAAGAGAGCCCTTCAGGATTCCTAACAGAGACAAAACCACTTAACTTGACATACCTACTTAGCATAAGCCATTGATTTTAGTGGGATTAAGGCTGCAGTTCTGAAAAACTGTGATTCTTGAACCACTCAATCAGCAGAAGACCCACTGAAGTCATATGTAGTGCTCCTCAAACAAGTCACGTTAGGAATTCAATTCAGTTGCAGCCAGGGCCTTCTTTTTCCTCTCTGCCTTAATTAAGTATGCTCTAATTGGAAGGTGTTTTAGAATTAGAATTCTGATTCCTGTTAACTTACTGGGAATAAAGCACATGGCTGTTTAGAGCATGTTAACATGTTGCTTTGTGTGTGTGCTTATGAAATTGGAAATCTCTTTAATTCGTAAGCATATTGTACATTGTTGGTTTCATCCTTTGTTCAAAGGGCATTGCTTTGTGAAGTTTACAGCAATTCTGAAGCCTGCAAGGAATTTATTGTGCTGAAGCAGGAATGAGCTCTTATGGTTAGCCTAAGTGGAAAATTCCTCCAATGGGATTTTCCCATGTATTTTACCAGGAAACATAGATAGGGCAGCCTAGAATAGTCAGTGCCATCAAGACATACATGAATGGACCTGCAATACACATTACGTTTTTATTGGTTTTAGTGGGACTTTGACACAATTTAATTCTTTTTTAATATTTGTATTTATTTGTATTTTATTGTTGTTAGCCGCCCTGAGTCCTTCGGGAGATAGGGCGGCATACAAGTCTCATTACAAATTAATTAATTAATTAATCTGATAAAGACGTACAGGCAAGCAGATAAAGAAGTGATTCATTATCTTTTCCTATTTCTCATTCTTGCTTTATTTCTCCTGCTCAATAGTCCAAAAAAATAAAATAAATGTCTTTCTCCCTTTTCATCAGGTGAATGCTTTCTCCAGCAGTACCTAACTGATCTCTGTAATTGTCTTTCAGCTCCTTTGCTGTTATTCTTTCAAGCCTTACCTTGTAGCTGGAGGATTTTTTTATTCCCCAAATAGTTAGTAATAACACGGAAAGGAGTCAGCTTTTTTTTCCCCAGGTGATGCAAAGGTAGACACAAAGCACCAGGTTTAGTTGGGCCAGAGGCCCAAAGTAGCCAGCTTAGGTTGTAAAAACATTCACAATGTCTTGTGAATGCTTGTTTTTCTCCTGTGTCTGATATTCTTTGGAACATGGAGATAGTCAACAGGCATGCTGACTCGTTCGTTCCATGATATTACCTAATCTCTTTTCAAAAGCCTTCGGGGTGGGTGGGCCATCTCTACATTTTAAGGCAATGGTATTTAAAATTATAAATAACTAGACAACTATAAATTATAGTTAATTATAAATTAACTAGACAACTCACAATCCCTTAAGTCATCTTTTCAGAGAGGTTTCCTTACCAGATTCCTCAATATCTTTGACAAGGCAGAACTTCTAGTGTAATGATACCTTCCCTGAAAAAATAATTAAAATTCAGAGACAAATTTCAGAGATGAAAGTAGCCCATGTTGACCTGTATAGCACAGTCCAACGTCAGGAATTGACCAAAGGAGATATTTTATGACGTTTTGTATTATGTCTTAAAATGTTTTGAGATGGTTTTTATGCCATAACATGTTTCTATGAACAGTTTTATGTCATAAAATGTTCTATTAAAACTTGCCAAATTTCAATTCCACGCTCCTGGATTTTGGATGCCTTTTGTAAGTTCGTCTGTCTGAGGTACCTAGGTTCAAAAATCGTTGCCCTGTGATGCACCATTTCATTCCGTTAAAGATGACGTGAATGAGAGCTTTTTCTCTTGAACCTTCTGATACAGAAAACTCTTTTAGTTCGTCTGCTGATTTGTAGTCAGTGGTTGAACCTCGTCCCTGCTTCACTCCTTGCTGCCTGTTATCGACTAGAAGGAAAGATTCAAGTGTCCAGAATCTCTTGTAGGAACAGACTACAAGTGATTCTGCTCCTTAAGGAGATTGAACCAGTTAGTCTAGCAGCCAGAATTTGGTAGAAGGGGAATCAAGAAAGCTTGGGTTGCCACCTATAGAAAATCAAGCCACATCTGGCAATGGCTTCTAGAGTCTGTGATAGCCTTGTTTTCTTTCCTGGAAAATACCTAGAGCATGTTTTCTTTCCTGGAAAATACCTAGAGCATAAGCAATCCACTACTCTAGCTGCACAAAAACATATTCGTGCTAAGCATCCATACAGCATTAACCTTGTGAACTCCTAAGCTTCCTCCTTCTATTATATATTCAAGATGGACAGTATTTAATATTTATTTGTTATGTATATGTAGGGGTGTGGGTCTATACATATGTGTATATAGTATGGTTAGGTGCGTGTCATGTATGTGTTGCACTTTGAGAGCGGGCAACTAAATTTCATTTTTGATGTGTGCCATTGTGCCCACAGTAAAAAAAAAATGACAATAAAGGTTATTTTATCTTATCTTCTTGAGTTATTGTGGGACATGAAGAATTCTTGGACTGAATACTGAAAGCTTTTATAGAAGATCCACAGAGAAAAGTATTTTTTGAAGGAACCAGAAAATTTTGTGTCTCTTAAAGGGGAGGGTGCCTGGAGGAATGTCAAAAGCCTACAGCTAATCAGGAAACATTTTTGGGGAGCTGGCCAACTAATTCTAGAGTCTCCCCTAATTCTGGCACCAGCTAGCCCTTAGGAGAGACTCGCCTGCCCTTGGTTGGTCTTTTTAAATTCTTATGTTATGCAGCAATCTATTTTGCTTGTCTCAAAAGCTGTCTATACCTTGCTTCTGTAAGCTCGGGACAAACCAAAGGTGAAAGGAGCAAGTATGGCATGGATCCAATTCTGTCTGAATAGGGTTGTTTCGGGGGTGAGTCATCCGATACCCATATATAGCGGTGAATGAAAGAAGGACTGGGACAAAACAAAACAGAATTTTTGAGAACCCAAGTCTACAACCACAGTTTTCTGGGCAAAATGCCACACACTAATTATTTTAGCCAGTAATAGTTTCCCGAATTCTGTCTCGGACAATGGCAGTGTCTAGGTAGCAATGCTTGGCTGTGAACATTTAGCTTGGTTGATGATGATTTATTACTATTAATTTAATTTAGAGCAAATTAAGTTGGATGGATCCCTCCTCTTCTATTCTACCAGCTCTGAATGAAGTGGAAAAGGAACTGGCTCAAGATCACTGACTAAATCCCCAAACCCTATTTTAAATTTCTGGTTAATGCATTTCCTCTACGTACGTATACATAATCTTGAAATATTATGATCCAGCTGTCCAGAGAAAATGGATAAAGGCGTTTTGTGACAGAGAACGTAATGAAAAAAATGATCTTTTATATTAGAATAGTGGTAGTAGCTTGAAATTCATTTGCATAGTCAGTCTTGCTAGGCAGCTTGAACTAACCATGCTTCTAACAGTGTGTTGGGGATGATAATACTGCTGGTGAAGGAGCAAAACCGAGAGTGGTGAAATTGTTCTCTCAAATCTAATCGTAGTCAGACGTCTGTGATCTAACTTTTAAGTCTTGCAATGGAACAGCCTTCTCTAACTACACTTTAAAAATAATAAGTTCTGATCAGCTTGTAGGACTCTTAGAAGACACATTAGATGACATGCATGTCAGGTTCAGAAAATGAGAAGTCCAGGCAGTTCAGATGAACATATATATTATATAGGTTTATTGTCCACTAAAGCTCTCTACAAGAATTAGAACGACTAACAGTCAAAGCGAGTTGGTGGTAGCTAAGAGTCAATGGAAGACAAAGTGGGCAGGATTTAGATCTCTTGTGGGCACGAAGGGACTCAAGACTGATGACGCACATGACCCTCCCTTGCGCTCAGCGTCGTCATCTCCTACAATGCCTGAAGATTTTGTAGGAATCAAGCTCCAGAACTCCCAGAATAGAGGACCTCCCTTTATCAATACCAGTTGTTCTGTCTCGCTCTCTCTTTCACCCATAAAGAATTATTATATATTTTTTTTAAATTATGGTCACAGACCAGCATTACAGATAAGAAAGGTTAAAAATAAATAAATAAAACTAAAATAAAGGCAAGATAATATTTAACAATCGGTGGTGGATTGTCTGGGGTCAGTCACAGTTTGCCTAATTTCGCAGAGTGCATTAACACAATTTAGCTGCATTGAAAAGGACTACGCTGGAATGATCCAATAACAGCAATTGTACCTGAAAAAGATGAGTGTTTTGTGGTCTTTTTATCAGGTGAGGTGTTATGAGATGGGTTCGTGAGTCCTTATGGAATTATTTTTAATTTTGAAAAGATAATTATCCATCACTGTAACGTGTTTTCAATTGGCCCCATTGCCAGTCTAAGGTGCAACCAATACTGATGTTTAACTTAGGGAGGATAGCATGACTGCTTTCATAAAGAGCGGTATTTAGAACAGAATAACAGAGTTGGAAGGGACCTTGGAGGTCTTCTAGTCCAACCCCCTGCTCAGGCAGGAAACCCTATACCATTTCAGACAAATGGTTGTCCAATCTCTTCTTAAAAACTTCCAGTTTGGGAGCATTCACAACTTCTGGAGGCACGTTGTTCCACTGATTAATTGTTTACTGGAGATGATAGTCAAAATCTGTGGGGAATGTGGATATCCACATTCTTCCAATGAGAAAGTTCAACTTCAGGAGGGTGGGATGGAGCCTCTGAGTAGAATAAGGCAGTTGCTCAGTGGAAACAGCAAGAAGGAGGCAAAAGGGAGAGGAGATCCTTGAAGGCAGCAAGCAGAAGACCTGGTGTTTGGCTTTGACCGAAGGGAACGTTGCTATGGTGTTGAACTAGCAGTGTTTGCAACTGAGCTTCACATACAGGGTCATCTGGGGTTGGTGAGCAGGGCAGCCAAACAGAATTCCATGGGTGGAGTGAGTGAATCCACTTAAGGGTTGAACCCTCTGGCTCTGTTGCTGCCGAGAAGCTCTGACCTTGTATGTTTAGATATCTTCCCGTGGGTGGGGATGGGCTTAGGGGCTGAAAATTTTCAGCTGGTTTGAAATTCTACCCAGTCACTTTTCCCAATGTTTTGTTATTTGTTTGCCTAAGTAGATCCTTCGTCCTTTAGGAAGAGCTAGTTTGGCTGTAGGAGCACTATTATACTCCCTCTTTGTTGTTGTTGTTGTTTAATGAGCGGAAGCATCGTGCCTTTTGAAAAATGAATTTAAAAATTATGTAATCCCCCCCCCAAGCATACAGAAAGTTGTCATTTTACTGGTTGACGTCTTAGTCACCGGACCACTTAAGCCATGTAGGAAATTGACAAAGTTGGAGTGGTTGTGTGAAGAGAGAATCTGGAATGGAGACCCAAAGCTGAAGACCAGCGAAGAACTCAAGACAGGACCAGAGAAGAAACTGGAAATCAGAACACACCAACCTTCAAACCCTACTTTTAGAAGAAGTCAATGCTTGGCCTTGCTGGTGGACACTAGCATCTAGAAGACTCTTCATTTGAGAAGATAGAGTGGCCAGGCTCACCACCCAAAGCTAGGAGATTCTTGCCTGGTGGTTAAGTTCTTAGCTGAGCCATTCCTACTGTTCCTACTGCTTAAGCAAGCTGGGACCAATTCACCAATTAACATCAGCTCTAATTGGCTGGGACTTTTCAGACTCACTGCCCAATTTGCTCATTGGTGATGCCTCATGTTGCTCATAAAGAAAAATAGATTATTTATTTTTTTTAGCCCTTCTTTATTACGTTTAGAAATAACTCAAGATGGTGAACATATCTAAATATTCCTTCTTCTTCCTATTTTCCCCACAGCAATCCTGTGAGGTGGGTTGGGCTGACAGAAAGGGACTGGCCCAAAAGTCACCCAGCTGGTTTTCATCCCTAAAGTAGGACTAGAATTCACGTTCTCCCATTTTCTAACCTAAAGATCTTTGTATTTAAATACGAATCACAACCCTTGCCTTAAATGCAAAGGGTACAGGGTCTGTATCATTTAAATCGCAGTACAGTTGTGACACAGAACAGCCTTTTATCTTTGGTTCAGATTTTAAAATGTTTATCCAAGTTAAAACATAAAAGATAACTGGCTACAAAGTTGACTTTTAAAATAATCTCTTACGCCAACTACTCTAAATCCTGTCTATACTTCCATCCCATGCTAAAGTGAATTGCTATTTAAGGTGAGTTTGCATTGCCAGAAAGAAGGATTATTATTCAAGTAATTCACCAAAGGTTGGCATTCCTGTTTAAATCCATTTATATTCTACCTAAGGTTGTTTTACCTAAAGATACCATGCTCCAGCCATCTAATCCTGTAAAAAAACTATTTTCCCAGTTGGGAGATTTCTTTTCCATTACCTGGTTTATAAATATCTAGCTGCTCTTTCAATAAGTTAATAAATAAATGGCGATAAAGGAGAATATTTGTAGTTCAGGGTTGAAATGAGGGGTCCTGGGTTATTTTCTTGCAGATGTTTCATTACCCAGCTAGGTAACATCATCAAGGGGCCCTAATAAATAAGTCTTTAAATAACCAAGAGCCTATTGATCAGTCCCTTTCAGTTGCATGATTTTATTAATTCTGAAATATTCTGAAGGTTTTTTTTAAAAGTAAGATGGGTCCATCAGTTTGAGAATATTTTTTTCCAATATTTTCAGTAAGTGTTTTCTATACCCTGGCTAGATTCTTACATACCATGATGCAGAATACCTATCACAATTATAATGTGGCCAGGGTTCCAAGGCTGATCCTCATATGGATGGTTTGCCTGGATCCTTGTAAAATGCAGGTGGAAAGCATTGCAAAGATCTGAGAATTAGAATAGAGCTTAGATTTTACAGCATCCAACTAACCAACCTATGTTTTAGACTTCCTGAAATTTCCACTAGAGAATAGAATCTTAAATAATTTTAAACTAGAGTCCACTAATAAGCTTAGGAGCTGGGCATCAGAAAAGGCAGCCATTTGTTAATTTGATTTTTAAAAATCCATGATTAACTTCTTTTTTAATGCAAGAAACCAGCATGTACGTCAAGAGTCCAGCTGTTTCTGTACTAGAGACAAATTCCTTATGTATCTAAGCACACCTGGCAAAATATTCTATTCTATTCTATTCTATTCTATTCTATTCTATTCTATTCTATTCTATTCTATTCTATTCTATTCTATTCTATTCTATTCTATTCTATTCTTCATTCCTATATTCTATTCTATTCTATTCTATTCTATTCTATTCTATTCTATTCTATTCTATTCTATTCTATTCTATTCTATTATTCTATTCTATTCTATTCTATTCTATTCTATTCTATTCTATTCTATTCTATTCTATTCTATTCTATTATTCTATTCTATTCTATTCTATTCTATTCTATTCTATTCTATTCTATTCTATTCTATTCCCCATTCTCTATGTATTCTATATGTTCTGTATATTCTATATATTCCATATTTACACTATTTAGATTTGACTGTACAATTTCTCAAATATCATTTGTTCGGTAGCCCATAGGTCTAAATTCTGGTTGCATCTTTTCATTATATGATCTTCATCTTATTTATATTTTATTTCTCTTTACTGTGACAGTCCATTCTTCAAGGATAAATTGAGCATATATTGTTCCTTGTGGAATTACTTCAGTAGATTTCAGTTTTTGCTTTCTGCTCTGGCTGCTTGGGTCACTAGCAAAGGATAAAAAGGGCTCAGGATAACTCGGCTGGTTGCTTCTCTGTGGTTTTTGTCTTTCATCAAGGGTATTAGTCATCTTTCCTTCTAACTGGCTGTCCTCCCCAGCTCCCACCGTAGACACTAATGCCCATCTTTGTCTATTTTTTTTCCTTATTCTTATACGCTCCATGGAAATCCGTGCAGGGAACATTAAGTCCGTTTTGCTCGTAAGGCCCCTGATGTTTTCCCTATTTATGTTCTGTGCCAGAAATTTTAGAGAGAAGATAGAAGCAACATTTTAAGAAGAAGGCTAATTCTTTTACTGTTATGGGAAGCAACATTTTAAGAAGAAGGCTGATTCTTTTATTGTTATGGGAAGCAACATTTTAAGAAGAAGGCTGATTCTTTTATTGTTACGGGAAGCAACATTTTAAGAAGAAGGCTGATTCTTTTATTGTTACGGGAAGCAACATTTTAAGAAGAAGGCTGATTCTTTTATTGTTACGGGAAGCAACATTTTAAGAAGAAGGCTGATTCTTTTATTGTTATGGGAAGCAACATTTTAAGAAGAAGGCTGATTCTTTTATTGTTATGGGAAGCAACATTTTAAGAAGAAGGCTGATTCTTTTATTGTTGTGGGAAGCAACATTTTAAGAAGAAGGCTGATTCTTTTACTGTTGTGGGAAGCAACATTTTAAGAAGAAGGCTGATTCTTTTATTGTTATGGGAGAGGGGAGTAAGAAAAAGGAAATCTAAATTACTGGATGCCCATGACAGATTCTGTTAGCCACTTTCTGAGATCGGGGGGGGGGGAATCAAATCTGTTTTTACATTTATAAATGATACATTTGTATGTAGGTAAACAGAATTTTGCACACTCGTTTTAAGCAGAGCCCAAAGACAAAATATTTGGACTGATGGACAAGAAAGTTGTTAGCTAATGAATTTCAGGAGTTGGCATTTACTGTACTTTGACTGTATTAATTACGAAGCAAGTTTTATAATGGCAGAATTCTCTGCTCTGCAAAACCTGCTGCGTATCTGTGTGTTTTAGCCCCGTGCGATTATTCTTTTATTTTTATAGGCTTCCATTGTTTTCTAGCTGCTCTTTTTAAATATAGGTAGCCCTCAATGTACGGCTACAACTGAGGCCAAAATTTATGTCCTGAAGCAATTGGTTAAGTGAGTTTTGCCCCGTTTTATGACTTTTCTTGCCACAGTTGTTAAGCAAATCGCTCCAGTTAGGAACATAATGGTTAAGTGGATCACGTGACCCCAGGACACCATCATAAATATGAATCAGTTGTCAAGCATCCAAATTTTGATCCCATGACCATGGGGATGCTGCAACAATGGTCATAAGTGTGAAAAATACCATAGCATAGCAATAGTACTTAGACTTACATACTGCTTCACAGTGCTTTACAACCTTCTCTCAGCCGTTTACAGAGTCAGCATATATTGTCCCCAACAATCTGGGTCCTCATTTTACCGAACTTGGAAAGATGGAAGGCTGAGTCAACCTTCAGATGGTCAGGATTGAACTGCTGGCTGTTGGCAGAGTGATGGAAAGAAAAGGAAGGAAGGAAGGAAGGAAGGAAGGAAGGAAGGAAGGAAGGAAGGAAGGAAGGAAGGAAGGAAGGAAGGAAGGAAAGACAATAGCATTTAGACTTATATACCGCTTCACAGTGCTTTACAGCCCTCTCTAAGTGGTTTACAGAGTCAACGTGTTCATCCCAACAATTTGGGTCCTCATTTTACCGACCTGGGTCATAAGTCACTTTTTTCAGTGCCATTGTAACTTTGAACGGTTACTAAATGAACTGTCGTAACTCGAGGACTATCTGTAGTCTGTTTTCATTCTCATCTTAAATGTTTCTTTAAAAAAACATTTTTTGTAAGAGAGCCCCTTCCCACATTTTTTGTTAATGGAAGACTAGTACAGAAATGAGAAACAGTTAAAATAAGCAATATGCTTTAGCCTTCTTCAGCTTTAGAATAACTGCATAACAGGCACCGACAACTTAAAGTGTGTTACATGGGCTCTTCTGATTTGCCTTGACAGAAGGTTGATATCGTTCCATCGTTTTAAGCAAGATGTAAAATATCCTCGCAAACTATTTTTTTTTTAGGAATTGAGAATACTGTAGTTTTTCAGGATGTTGTATAGGGAGTTGACTGCTGTCTGATATGATCTGGTATATTGAGATGAAAATAAAATAGCATCTGCCTCCCCCTCCCGCCAAGGGTAGTTTTTATTCCAAGTTGTAGAAATCTTTCCCATGTTTGAATGTGTTCTATATTGGAAAGGAAAGTTTTGTGTTCAGACAAAATTTATATAGTTGAAGGTTTTGGATGCTGTATACTTGCGTTTTCCTTAAACGTTATTCTGTTCTTAATAGTGTTTACTAGGTTGCTCTTACTATAAAATTGAATCTGCTTGCTTTCCCCCCCCCCCTCTCTTCCCAAAATTTATTGGGTGCTTAATAGTCAAGCTGGTAAAGACTGCAGAAGTGTTTCCATTCTAACAGCTAACCTCTTGGGTTGAATTTTTCCACGCTCCTGGCTGTAATTCAGATTGCTATAGTGGAATACAAACCAAAGGTAATAAAACATCTGTCACATTGGCTTCAATGGAATATAAATGGCTTCCACTCAATAGGGAAAAAAACTTTCTGGAGAGTGTAATTCATTAAACAACAGCAAGCGTAGTAATGATGTAATATAATGGTGGAGTCAAAGAAAAATAAGTATCAGAATGGTATACAAATGTCTATACAGGTGAAAAACTATTGACTACATTTTAGCACTTAGTTTCATTATGGCCATTGTATAAAATTGCAATTTAAAGAGGGATTGCAGTTTGGAATTTATTAAAATAAAAAAAAGCAGTCTCACAAATAATTAGATTGCTGACCAGCCAAAAAAGAAAAAAAAAATGATTCAAATGTTAAAAACTGGCATATGCAGGTAATCCTTGACTTACGATCTCATCTGAACCCCAAATTTATGTTGCTAAGTGAGACATTTGTTAAGCGAGTTTTGCCCCATTTTGCGACTTTTCTTGCCCCAGTTGTTTAAGTGAATCATTGCAGGTGTTAAGTTAGTGACATGGTTGTTAAGGGAATATGGCTTCCCCATTGATTGTTCTCTTTCTAAACATATAAGGAACGGCTGCTGGAATTGGTTATGTCTAGTTTAATGAAGAGAAGGATGAGGGGGGACATGATAGCAGTGTTCCAGTATCTCAGGGGCTGCCCCAAAGAGGAGGGACTCAAACTATTCTCCAAAGCGCCCGAAGGCAGGACAAGAAGCAATGGATGGAAACTAATCAAGGAGAGAAGCAACGTAGAACTAAGGAGAAACTTCCTGATAGTTAGAACAATTAATCAACGGAACAACCAGCCTCCAGAAGCTGTGAATGCTCCAACACTGGAAGTTTTTAAGAAGAGACTGGACAGCCATTTGTCCGAAATGGTATAGGGTTTCCTGCCTGAGCAGGGGGTTGGACTAGATGACCTCCAATGTCCCTTCCAACTTTATTACTACTACTACTATTATTATTATTATTATTATTATTATTATTATTATTATTATTATTATTATTATTATTATTATTAAATGCAGATGGCAACCCACCTGGTCCAATTGTTGTCCAGTGGCGACAGGAGTCCACGGCTGTCCCTTGTAAATTAACTAAAACCTTCCCCACAATTAAGGGAAGAATTGTGGTAATCACATCTAGGGTTTAATCTGCTTCAGTCCTGGTCAGTGATGAGGCCAACCAAGTGTTTAAATGACTAGGCTTGTATGCTACTGTACATTAAATCTTGATGTTGTAAACCGTGATTAAACCCAGTTGTCTGGTTCTCAAGTTGTGCTCAGTCATAAACTATGGTCTACGCGCCACAGAAATCAGGTTTACACAATTTATTAAGCCAAATCCAAAGCGGCACTTTAGCCAACTTTTGAAAGAAAACAAAAGTGCTTACAGAGAGGTGTTTATTTCTGTGGCTAGTTTTCAGTTAAAAATGAGGCTTGTGTTATGGTTTGCACTGACCCAGTGTATGTATTCAGTAAAGGAAAAAATATGTAATTTATTTCCTAGCTTCATAGCAATAGCGATAGCATTTAGGCTTATATACCACCCCATAGCACTTTTATGGCACACTCTGAATGGTTTATATAAAGGTCTTCAAACTTGGCCCTTTTCTGACTTGTGGACTTCAGCTCCCAGAATTCCGCAGTCAGGCACGCTGGCTGAGGAATTCTGGGAGCTGAAGTCCACAAGTCATAAAAGGGCCAAGTTTGAAGACTCCTGGTTTATAATATCAGCATTATTTCCATATTGCCCCCAACAATCTGGGTCCTCATTTTTACTGACCTCAGAAGGATGGAAGGCTAAATCAACCATGAGCCCCATCAAGATTGAACTCTAGACTGTGGGCAGAGTGTTGCCATTGGGAAATGTACTGTATTTGTCTTCTTTCGTTTGAATTTGTAACAGATGATCTTGTGTTCTTTTCCAGACAACAGCAGAACGGTTACAAGATGCTTATTTCTTGCCTGAATTTGTACTTTCTCCACAAGGAAGTTTTTTAGAAGACACCACAGGAGAGCAGTTCCTTACTTACCACTTTGATGATCAGGTTAGTCTGCTGAATGTGAAATGAGGGCGATCCTTTTATTCAATGTTGGGAACATCTCTGCTTGTTGGCATGATGGGCTGGTGCTGTGTTGGTTGTCTCTGTGTCTAAGCCAAGGCCATTTCAGACAGTCCTCATTTAGCAACTGTCTCATTTAGTGACAGTGATGAAACAATACAACTTTATGTCCAGTCCTCACACTGATGATCATCAAGGTCTGTAAAGGAAAGGGAAGCTGAAGTCAGATCATAAGCACAGTCGAAATTTCATTTAGCAGCTGCTTCACTCAGGGACCGAGTTGCAGGTCCCAATTGTGTTTGCTAAAGGAGGACTATCTCTATTTCCCTTAGCATAATGGAAAGCTACAAAAAATACAATGATATTGCTAGTTAAATGAATCCCTATCGGAATAGGAAGAAATAGGGGAGACATGATAGCAGTATTCCAGTATTTGAAGGGCTGCCACAAAGAACAGGGTGTCACACTATTCACCAAAGCACCAGAGGGCAGGACGAGAAACAGTGGACGAGAAACTGACCAAAGAGAGAAGCAACCTGGAATTAAGGAGTAACTTCCTGACAGTGAGAACAATCAACCAGTGGAACAGCTTGCCACCAGAAATCGTGGGCCCTCCATCACTGGAGATTTTTAAGAAGAGGCTAGACAGTCACCTGTCTGAGATAGTATAGGTTCTCCTACTTGAGCAGGGGGCTGGACTAGAAGACCTCCAAGATCCCTTCCAGCTCTATTCTATTCTAAACTTTGAGCCATCTAATTTACAAAAAGAAATGGTGCAAAGATAGAAAAGAAGGGAACAGATGTTAGATGTTCTTCTTTTCATGTCCCACTGAAAAATGAGAACGTGTGTGCTAATAAACCCCACGCACGTGTATGTCACTGAACTGTATTCTGTGTTAACTACGGCATAAAAATGTCCTTTTATAGAGAGATGACTCAGATTAGTTTTGCCTGTGTTCATTCATAAGTCTATTCCATTTCATTTCCACACTGATCTGTGAGCATTTGTGGTTAAGTCAAAGGTCTGCATACTTTGATGATGAAGTCAGTAACATAATGTGTTTTAGGTACAATTTGGGATGTTTTTAAAAGCTCCAAAAATTCATCCCCAATTGCAGAGAATGGCAAGAATAACTGTTTTCTCAAACATATGTTAATTCAGGAAGTGGAAATTATATTGGTTTCCTTTGAAATGAAGATCAAATTGTCTTTGGTAGTCAACCCAATACTTTACAAAAGGATTTCTTAGAATCACCTTCCACAAGACATAGTGACATGCAAGAGATAGGAACGCTGCAAACCAACTCTCATATTGTATTTTTTAAAAATGGAACGTTTGTAATATTCACAAAACCATCTTAGAGAAATCCCTAAATACAGCTAATGTTCCATAATTTGTAGCCATGGAATGCATCACTTTCCATGTTTATTTAATTTTTTTTTTGCAGGATTGGGTTATTTTGTGCTCGACGAACTTTATTAAACAGTGAAATTACAAAGGGAGTTAGTAATGGATAAAGCAGGGACTCTGGAAAATAACGAACCATGTTTCTTCTAATTAGACCGGCAATGCGTATTCCAGAAGCTAGAGATAATTGCGCTAAATGTGGAGTAGAGATATAATGGCAAAGAAAATAGCACATAAGAGCTCCTGTTAATCTTGGCAAATGTTCTAAAGTTAACCTGGGAAGTGTGTCACAGGCAGTGGACATTGGTTTGTAACATGAGGCCTCCCCCCAAACACATTGAACTCCGCATGAAATTAATGGGAATTGTACATGGACACTTAAAGCACAGAGGTAGCACAGTGTGAGTAATGCAGAGATGTAAAGGCCCCCCCAATCTGCTAAATGGTAAATAGTTTCCTTTCCCCCTGCCCAGCCAGACTGGCTCCAGATAAACTCTGCTCATGGCAACTATTTTTCCCCTCAAACATTGTTTGATATGTGAGAATGATGGCCATGTTAGATTACAGTTGTGGGGTCTTTGGTGCTCTCTGAGCTTGGTGGTTTCCTGGCTGATGTTTCATGCAAGTGCGCCAACAATGTGTCCTGGTTGGGTAATGAAACCTCTGTAAGAAAACATCCAGGTTCAGAGAGCACCAAGGTCTCCAAAGTTCAACGTTAGCTACAAATATTCTCTTCTGTCAGAGGATTATAATTTCCAGAAGTGGTCAAGGCCGCTATCTATCACCATCTCTCTGTGGTATTTCCTGTGGACCGGCTTAGTTTGCTACCTGTCAGTTGAGATTTGAATCCACCCCTCAGATGCAACTGTTCAATGCCAACGTGAAATCCCAGATCCTCCTTGGCTCCACCAGCCAACCCATCTTAGCAGATGGCTCTTGGGGCGTTCCTCTTCTGTTGACCAGGCAGGAAGAGGAGAGTCTGAGCAGAGACGGTCCCATAAGTCAACCAGCCCCAAACCTTGAAGGGCTTTGAAGGGGGCAACCAACACCTTGAATTGCAGCCAGTAGCTTATCTATAAAAGAGGTGAGAAGATTCCTTATTGCTGTGTGTGTGTGTGTGTGTGTGGTGTGTCCACGATGAAATCAGAGTTGTGGGTTAGACTGATGTGTGAATCAAGCCTTAATTTATATTCAGAGGAGAGCTCCTGAAAATCACTGGGACTTAAAACCTTTTCAGGATTCGACTGGCTTATTTCAATGTGTCAGGTTTGATTTAGTGAAAATGTAGGGTGTTATCTGAACTTTGCCAATGACCTTATCCCTGAGAAACCTGGTGCTTGAGAAAATAAAATGAAACAAAATTTTTTTAAATAAACAAACACAATTTGCAGTGAAGGAAGACCTTAGGGCTCATCTTTACCCTTGGCTGCCCACGTGGCTTCTCCAGCTTTCTGTCTTTGCAGCACAAATATTTGTTTCTTTTCTGCTACGATATTAAGTTATGTTATCCAAAACCATGATTTTTCTCTGAAGATAGAATGAAGGACTACTTCTATCTATGTAATCTGGCTATTCATTGCTGAGCTCGCATTTTAAGCCTGTTAAAATGAATGTCGCTGCTGCTTACACGTTTCCCCCCCCCCAAAACGTGTGTCTTAAAAGACTCACTGTTAGTTTGAAATAGAGACAAGTAAAATATTAATAGGAACAACCTGAAGTCTGTTCTACTGCAGCAATGCTGTGCGTGGATTCATATTCTGCACTCATAGTTCATTATATTCAGCTGTATGAAGCCCTTTAAATGCAACCTTGTAGGTGTAGCAGATGGAAATCCTTGCAATATCCATATATTATTCAATAGCTGGGAGAAAAAAGGGACATTGATTTGCTCCCGAAGTATCTCTACAGTCCCTGTTTCATACTTGCACTATAGCGATTAATATATTTCTAATTTTATTGAAGTACTATTATTCATAGAGTGTGCTAGCTATGGTTGAATATTTACTAAGAAATGTGTTTCCGTTCTTGGCTGCAAAGCTTGCTTTGTTCATTTTGGACCAGTTTGTATTTGGCACCCAAAAACCATGCTCCATCATTTTTTACACAATTACTGGAATTTATGCACATTAAGCAACACAGTAATGCTTAAAATACAATAGTGGCTAAAATTCTGACAAATCGCTGTAGTTGAAATTGCCCCCGAATTGATTTCCCTATGTGGTATTTGAACATTTTGTCACTTAGACACAGCCCTGATTGAACCCCCAAAATCTTTTTGCTTATCCTGGATAATCCCTAAACATACGTAATCCATTTGTTTAGTTGGCTATTGGACAGTTTAAGAGATTATCTACACTTTGCTATAAGTAATGGGCATTGCCTTCCCTTGAAACATCATATTTTTATTTTTGCTTCTGTCCTTCTAAGTTGCTCAAGAAAAAAAACACAGTTATTTTTCCCCCCCAAATATTAGTAGTTCTGGATTACTTTCATACTGTTGTTTTCCCCCCCCCAACATTCAAGGTAACTGCTTCCAAGTAATAAAACCATTCCAGATGATAGACCACCAACAGTGGACATGAGTAAGATTATGGGACAAATATGGTCATCTCCTTGGTTTTTTTCTTCACTAAGATCTGGGACAGCTTCTCCCAGCTTGATACCATCCAGCTGTGTTAGATTTCAGCTCCCATCATCCCTGATTCTTAGTCACTTTGGCTCTGGGCACTAAAAGATTTGGAAGATGAAAGGCTGAATGAATGTACAATTTATTTCTTTTTGAAAAGAAACAGCACCGAATGAGAAGTCCCGAGTAGGGTGGAGAAAGGTCCTGTAGCAAGACAAGTGAGAACGCTCACTCACTTTCCAAGTTTGGTCCTTCGTGTTATTTTCTTCCTATCTCTGCAGATAAGCAGTTTCCTGGCAGTTGACAGCTCTGATTATCTGTATGGGAAAGTTGGATGGGGAGCACCCATTTAATGGGGAAGGTGCACAGATTCCCGAGTTCTTCCCACAGTTTTTTAATGCATTACATCAAAACTGTATTACTGTATGGGCCAAGAAGCATTTCTCCCCAGTTGCCTTTTCTCTGTCTTTCATTTTCGGATCCATCCTTCATTCCCTTCTCTCTTTTTTTCCCCTCAGGGCTTTCTCCAGTTTTTCAATAATAAAATCAACTGACCGTTGTTTTCATTAGTTTTATCTCCGGCATCTTTCTTCTACCCTTCACATCTGACCCATTTTTTTTTTACGATTTATCTCCTTAATTCTTCAAAGTCAGCTTTCAGCTTTTGGGAGAAATCCCATTTCATATCTAGCTTTCTGCTGCTCCTTGACTCTCGTTCACTTTGTCTTTGAAGCTTTCCTAGCCCTTCTTGCAAAGGCGACCAGGCATCCCATTTGGGACTTTGTACCCCCTCATTGGGACGCGGTGGCTCAGTGGGTTAGGACGCTGAGCTTGTCGATCAGATGGTCTGCAGTTTGGCGGGTCAAATCCCGAGTGCTGCGTAGCAGAGTGAGCGCCTGTTACTCGTCCCAGCTTCTGCCAACCTAGCAGTTCGAAAGCACGTAAAAATGCAAGTAGAAAAATAGGGACCACTCCGGTGGGAAGGTAACAGCGTTCCGTGCGCCTTTGGCGTCTAGTCATGCCGGCCACATGACCATGGAGACGTCCTCGGACAAGCGCTGGCTCTTTGGCTTTGAAGCGGAGATGAGCACCGGCCCCTAGAGTTGGAAATGACTAGCATGCATGTGCAGGGGAACCTTTACCCCCTCATACCTTTGCAACCCTTTCAATTTAAAAGACCTAAGCATCAGAGACTGGATGAAAAGTATCGGGCAACTTTAAGGATCAAAAAAGGGGTGGGAAGTTTAGCATTTCACTTATGAAAACTTACAGGTTATCCTTGACTTACACTTGAGCCCCAAATTAGTTAAATGAGTTTTGCCCCGTTTTACGACCTCTCTTGCCACAGTTGCTAAGTGCATCACTCTAGTTGTTAAGTTAGCAACACAGTTGTTAAGTGAATCTGGCTTCCCCATTGATTTTGCTTGTTGGGTTAGGTCGCAAAAGGGCATCACGTGACCCTGGGACATTTCAGCCATCATAAGTATGAGTCAGTTGCCACGGGGGCTGCGGGGTGGGTGGGGGGGAAAGGTGTTGCAACAGTTGTAATTGTGAAAAACAGTCATAAGTCATTTTTTTCAGTGTCATTGTAACTTTGGTCAGTAAATGAACCGTTTGCATCAAAAGAGCCACTAACAGTCAATGTAGAATGTTTAATAACAGAAAGTGTTAGCATATGCAGATCTATTCTCATTGAATGTAGATGTGTTATTGTGTTCGGCTGAGTTTACTTCTAAATAAGTTCGTGTAGAATTGCAACTTTAGCCTGTGATATTATGTACAGTAAGTATTTAAAACTGTGGAATTGTTTTCCAATTAAATATACATAGGCATTCTGTGCAAATCTTTCATTTTAAGGTGACAGCAATGGAGAGAATCCAGCTTACATTAAGCCTTTAAAAGCACTATTGATTTTATTCTCATTTTTGTTGATGATTTATATCCTGTCTTTGAACTAAAAAGAATGCAAAGCAATTTAAAAAGATGCATTGGTAGGATTTTTGTTAGACAACGGAAGGGTGTGCTACTTTTCAAGTTAGGATTGTTGTTGTTGTTGTTGTTTTGCCTGATTCTTAATCTGGAGTATGTAAAATGGAAGTAATTTTTAAGTGGTTCTTCCTGCCTCCTAATGCTGTTTTTGTTTTGTTTTGTTTTAAAATCTGCTTATTTGCTTTACACTATGACAAAAATGTTAAAAACGATATGGACAGATGAATAGAAAAGATTAGTTTTTTAATCGGTTGCAATGTGGTTTTGATTTGTTGGCAGTGCTGGTGGAATACGAGGGCCAGAAAAAATTGTGCTTCTAAGTCAGTCTTATGTCATAGGCACTGTAACATAAATCAAGCCCTGATGTTTTTCTTGAAAAAATCAGAGCTTGTTCTTTCTTTCTTTCTTTCTTTCTTTCTTTCTTTCTTTCTTTCTTTCTTTCTTTCTTTCTTTCTTTCTTTCTTTCTTTCTTTCTCTCTCTCTCTCTCTCTCTCCCTCCCTCCCTCCCTCCCTCCCTCCCTCCCTCCCTGGATTTTAACTGTACCACTGTTGTGAACTTGAGGGATATGATCCAACCGTGGTCCGAATCAGGACTCTTTTTGGAGAAAGGCATTATGATTCTCACAATATGAAATTCTGCTCTTAAACCTGTCCCAAACTCGAAAAAAATGCAACCCATTAAAAAAATGGATCAGGAAAGGATATTATGTCAATAATGCATAATAATACATGGGCCACCAAATCTTCCTCTACAGATAAACTCTGGCTGGCCACTTCAGAGGCCCTTCACAATTGGTGCAGCACTTATCTTGGTCATTTTTGTGTGTGTGTCAGAAGTACTGAAGTGCTTCCATGGTGAAACGATTTGCTGGTGATAGCACCGTTGCTTGGAAGATGCCCAGTTGGGAGCCCTTTTCATGCCCCCATGAAGTTGCCCACCCAAGTGGTACCCATTAATCTTCTTGCTTTCAAACTGCTGGATCAGCAGGAGCTGGAGCCTGTGACAGGAGCTCACCCCACCAGCACCAGCAACAGGTCTCAAATGCAAGCCTACTGATGGGAAGCTCAGTGTTCTAACCTCGTGAGCCCCCGTGCTTCTCCATCTTGGTCACGTATGACTATGTTTTTTCTTGATAGATGCATCAAAAGTGAAAGACACATGTTGCCAAATAACCTCAGGGCATGCTCCAAGAGAGCCCTGATGGAGCTGAGATCCTCAGCAGGTGTTCCATTACATGTTTGAAAATTTGCGTCTGCTCCCTGTAGGATACAGGAGTTTTTGGGAAGATGCGTTATTGTAACCGCAGCAAATGCAGTTACTGAATAAAGGGTGAAAGCAGCTTTAAGTCTTTTCTCATTTCAAATATTATGTAAGGACCCTGTCACTTTTAATCATTTTTCCTGCATAGTTAGTGGAATTAAAAGAAAAAACCCTTTGCAGAAAAACTAGGCTTCTGATGTTACAGTTTGTTTTGGCTCTAAAGAGAGGTCTTAGGATATAAAATTCATTATCTATTTTTTTCTGGAATAGTCTTAGTCTGGCAAGAAATTGATTTTTGCTTTCTGGCAAGGAATTGATTTTCGCTTTCTGTTTTGACTAGCAAAGGAAAATGTTGGTGGCCATAGAGAAAAAACAAACAAAACACCACCCTTTATTCTTGTACTGATTCCATAACGACATTTTCTGTTCTGAGTTTGGTGGAGAATAACACAGGGCATGTGTTGTATACCACATCAGCCTTTCAGTGGAGACAAGATAGAAAGTTTAAATAGGGCTTCTTCCATTCCTTCTTTGAGCTGGGAATGTGGTGGAATCAGCTGGGTGATTTTATGCTGGCGTTCTTTCCTAATGTTGTAGAAATTTAATTAAACAGTCGTGAATTAACAGTGGCTTGAACTGCTTGTTGGAAGTAAGAGTGAAGGAAGGGAAAAACAGATTAATACTGTTAACACTGACCTGCTGTTTGGAATTTTCTTTTTTGGGGGTGGGGGTGGGGGGAATGCACACTATATTATAGTCTAAATTAAGAGCTGAATGTAAGTGTTTCTTATATTCTAGGAAGAAGTCTTTGGAAATCATTCTTGCGTACGGTCACTCATGCGCTCTTGACCTCTCGTTTAGACTACTGCAACGCTCTCTACATGGGGCTGCCCTTGAAGACCACTCGGAGGCTCCAACTGGTACAGAATGCAGCCGCGAGAGTTGTGCTGGGAGTCTCCCGATACTCCCATGTTACACCTCTGCTCCGCGAGCTGCATTGGCTCCCGGTTGTCTTCCGGGTGAGGTTCAAGGTGGTGGTATTGACCTACAAAGCCCTACATGGCATGGGTCCGGAATACCTCAGGGAGCACCTGCGGCCGGCATCAACTTCCCTCCGCCCAATACGCTCCCACAGAGAGGGTCTCCTCAGGGTGCCACCGGTCAAAGAATGCCGACTGGTGGCCCCCAGGGGGAGGGCGTTCTCTGTGGGTGCGCCGGATTTATGGAACCGTCTTCCGGTTGAGCTCCGGATGGCGCCTGACCTCCGCTCCTTCCGGCGCGATCTGAAGACGTATCTCTTTGAACAAGCTGGCCTGGCCTGATGGGAGGGGGTTGGGTTTTTATTACTTTTAAATGTGTTTTAATCTATTTAAGAGTTCTGGGCACTTGTTTAATCTTTTTTAATTTTTGTATTCTGTCTTTTTAACATGTATTGCCCTGTTCACCGCCCTGAGTCCTTCAGGAGAAGGGCGGTATACAAATAAAATAAATAAATAAATAAATAAATAAATAATAATATATATTTTTCTTTGCCTTTCCTTTCCTTTCCTTTCCTTGTTCTTTATACCTTTCTGCACCTCTGTTTCTATCTGTCTTTTTCCTCATTGTCTTTCTTCCTGACTGCTAGTTGATATTTGGCAGAGTTCGGGGGCAAATGCTTAGAACCTTGGATGACCATGTACATATTTCAATAATTTAATAAACTTAATAAACAAATATTTCAGAAGCACACCTTCAGGAGAGCATTTGAAATAATAAAATCCTGAAAGAAATTTAATTGATGGACGGGCATAACAATGCGAGCATGTGGCAGTCCTTAAGTTTGGAAATCTGATTAGTCTCTTAGGGTAGCCTTTAAAGCGACAGTGTCAGTCTCGTGGCAAATGACCCCAATATCGCGTTAATACAGTGTGGGATTTCTTGTAACAAATTATTAAGCTAAAACCACCTTTTTCTCTCCAGCTTTCTAATTTGATTTGCTTTTTGCTGCAGGCGAGCACACATTAAGGTCATTCTACGTTTAAACAGGCCACATGGATTTTAGAAAATTGAAAACACTTGGAACATCTTTTTCTGAATTCATCGGTTAGGGCTGATCTCTTGACTCTTGAGACTAAAACATATCTTTCTTAAATTAGATTCATGTAAGCTGAATACTTCATACCTGACACATGCTTAAATTAGAAAAAGGCCTTTAAACCTTTATTCTATAATGCGAATGGCTCATCCTAGATAGCCATAGGTGAAGACAGAATCCTGATTCTTCTGTGGGATTTCTAGAACTTGAGTTACGACTGCAGGTTCTGTACAGGCAGTCCTTGACGCAGAACAGTTCACGTAGTGTCTCTTCAAACTTACCATGGCTTTGAAAAAAGTGACTTCTGACAGTTTTTTTTCACACTTATGACCATTGCAGCATCCCCATGATCATGTAATCAAAATTCAGATGGTTGGCAACTGACTCATATTTATGACGGGCTGCAATGTGTGATTCCCTGTTGTGATCTTCTGACAAGTTCAATGGGGAGGCCAGATCCACTTAACAACAACAACAATTCATTAACTTAACAACTGTAGTGTTTCACTTAACAATCTGGGATGCTACACATCCTCTCCATGGCCTGTTTTCCTTGTTACCTTCTGGGAGGAGGGGGCTCTGTGGTGCCTGAAACAGAACATCCAGATTCAGTCACAGTTTCATTCCATACAGTATCAACATCGTGAACTCTCAATCTTCCTCCTTCCATTATATATTCAAGATGGACAGTAATTAATATTTATATGTTACTTATATGTAAGGGTGTAGGTCTATACATATGTTGTATATAAAGGTAAAGGTAAAGGTTCCCCCGCACATGCGTGCTAGTCGTTTCCGACTCTAGGGGCCGGTGCTCATCTCCGTTTCAAAGCCGAAGAGCCAGCGCTTGTCCAAGGACGTCTCCGTGGTCATGTGGCCGGCATGACTAGACGCCAAAGGCGCACGGAACGCTGTTCCCTTCCCACCGTAGTGGTCCCTATTTTTCTACTTGCATTTTTTACGTGCTTTCGAACTGCTAGGTGGGCAGAAGCTGGGACGAGTAACAGGCGCTCACTCTGTTACGCGGCACTCGGGATTCGACTCGCCAAACTGCCGACCTTCTGATCGTCAAGCTCAGCGTCCTAACCCACTGAGCCACTGTGTCTCTATGTTGTATATAGTATGTTTTAAATGTGTGCTATGTATGCGTTATGTACACATTGAGAGCAAGCAACTAAATTTCATTTTTAATGTGTGCCAAAGGGCCAGTAAAAAATGACAATAAAGCTTCTCTTCTCTTCTCTTCTCTTCTCTTCTCTTCTCTTCTCTTCTCTTCTCTTCTCTTCTCTTCTCTTCTCTTCTCTTCTCTTCTTCTCTCCTCTCCCCTGCCCTCCCCTCACCTTGGTAAAAAAAAGTTGTAAAATGGGGCAAAACTCATTTAGAAATGGTTCAGTTATCAACAAAAAAATTGGGCTTAATAGTGGTCGTACCCCCCCCCCCAGAATAGTGGTCGTACCCATATGTTCTCATGGTTAGGGCAAATAAAGAATAAAGCTAGGCATTTGGTTAGAAACAATTTTCAACCTACAAAACTTGAGATTATTTGCACATTCAAGTTTCATACCGGGCTTCCATTGTCTTTGGGTCCATGAGCAGGTGATGTCTTCCAAAAATAGTTTTCCCAAAATGATTGTACCAAATCTCCCCCCCCCCATGGGTTCAGAGGCCATGCAGCTTTGAGAATTAAGTGACTTGAACCAGGGAATTACACCTCTTACACCATATTGGTAAATAGAGAGATGGTCCTTGATTAGTCATCTAATTCTTAAATGAAACGTGTTGAGTAAATTTTCAAAAGCGTTCGTGGCCAGAACATACAAATTCCTATTATTGGATGAGAGGACTATAATTCAGTGATCAGTTATGTTTTGTGCGTGTCGGGTACAAGATTTGATCCCCGGGATCTTCCTGTTTTAAAAAAGCATAAATTAACAGTGGGAAAGAGCTTTTTCTAAGAGCCTGGAAATTGCCACTAGTCATGGTGTAAAGTTGTTGTTGTTGTTAGTTGCGAAGTCGTGTCCGACCCATCGCGACCCCATGGACAATGTTCCTCCAGGCCTTCCTGTCCTCTACCATCTTCCGGAGTCCATTTAAGCTCATGCCTACTGCTTCAGTCACTCCATCCAGCCACCTCATTCTCTGTCGTCCCCTTCTTCTATTGCCCTCAATCTTTCCCAGCATTAGGCTCTTCTCCAGTGAGTCCTTCCTCCTCATTAGGTGGCCAAAGTATTTGAGTTTCAGCTTCAGGATCTGGCCTTCTAAAGAGCAGTCAGGGTTGATCTCCTCTAGGACGGACCGGTTTGATCGCCTTGCAGTCCAATTGTAATCCATGAAGAGGATGGTGTAAAGTAGGGGTCCCCAACTCCCTGTCTGTGGACCGGCACCTGGCCCAGGCATGCTAGAAACTGGGCCACGCAAACAAGCAAAACCCCATCCATGGGATGCAGGCAGCACATGAAACCAGGCCCCCTCTGATCTGTGGAAAATCTTCTCTCCGTGGAATCAGTCCCTGGTGCCCAAAAGGTTGGGGGGCGCTGATGTGAAGGCAAAAGTTTCTGTGTCAGTCGTGTCTGATTCTAGGGCACAGTGCTCACCTCTGTCGTTGGGCCAAGGATGAAGAATGTCATGGTGTACGCCATGTTAAACTGAACAAATAAATAGGATTTAATAATGTGGCTTTCTATGAGTCTAAGTAGCAATTGCCCTAAGTCTACTTTGGTTGTTAAGGCACTGCATTCTTGCTACAGAAATGGAATTCTGATTTTAACTTCGTGGGCCGTCGACAAAGAGTTTGCCAATGACTAGAGCAATTGCCTAAATGTTTCCCTTCTTTCTGAACTTCAGAGTAGACGTGCTACTTTAAAAGAGATGATGCTACAGGTCCCTTTTGGCTTTTTTAAGTGAAGGAAGAGGATGATATGGGATATAGACCCGAGAGTGTTGAGTTGGAAAGAGGGTTTTCTCACCCATCAGTGAAACCAGCCAAGGAGCATCTTTTTAGAGAACAGAGCAAAGCCTTGGTGAAGTAGGAGATGATTTACAGGATGACCGTTTTTCAGCACATGTGTGTATCTTAGAATGAAGAGTAGAAATCCTATTGACTGTAGCACTGAGAGGATAATACGCAACTGTGTGTTACGATTAAAACTCCATTAAAGCCCCCTTTTTTTGCTGCCTCTTTGCTGGAACTTGCTGACATTTGAGGCTATTCGTCACCTTAGATGATTGGATGCATTGGGCCTCCTTTTTTCCATGAAACACAGTGGAAGGCTGTGAAAGCTGCCAAAGGAACAGGGGAGCCAGTTGATCTTTGCCAAATAGATAGCTCCAGTGTCTCTCCAGTTAACAGCAAGGCAGCTAAAAATACAAGTTGAAAGCCATAAAACTCTTTTTTCAAGCTCCCCGAAAACATCAAAAATGCCAGGGTGGTGTTTACTTAATTTGAAAAATCTGTGCCTAAGTTGAGGGATGCCAACTTGCAGGACGGAGAACAAGCAACGAGCTAGAATTTAGTGTGTTATGATTCAATTAAAAATTAACATATATTTTCTTGACAACACGGCTCACGGTTTTTTAAAAAAGAAGTATTGAACGAAGTATTGAACGTTTTCTGTATTTCTTACCATTCTGGAGGAGGAGGAGAAGAAAAAAAAGACACCATTAGTTCTGACATCTGTTTTTAACACATTCCCACACATTTTTGGATGGCTGCCTGGTCCGAGCTGAAAAGTGACGAAGGGATCATGCAAAGATGGCCTAGAGGTCCGTTCCCAGCTGGTACAGCATCTGGAATGTGGTATATTGTGGATAGATTTGGAGCTATAGTTTAATATGGTTGGTATTCAAGTGGTGGGACTGCAAGGGAAGAAAAGATCGGGACTGACATTTTGCTTGCGTAGTCGGCGATGATGAAATGTTCAAAATATCACTGGCTGTCTTTCCTTACTGTGTGGTGGGGTCCATCTGTGTGCTACATCGCTTACCAATTTGGAATTTTATACGGTAGACAGTGAAGTCATTTTTGTAACAGGTACAATTACTTATCTTTCTCAGAAGCTTTGGCCATGTGTTCATTTGTCTTTTCTCTGTGTATGAGGGTGTCTGTCTTTCCCTGCCTCCCCTCCCACCCACGCTTTTGTTTTCTTAGAAGGAAGCTGTGTGTGTGTTTTTTTAAGAAATAATTTGGGTTGTGCCTGCCTTCCTTCCTTCCTTCCTTCCTTCCTTCCTTCCTTCCTTCCTTCCTTCCTTCCTTCCTTCCTTCCTTCCTTCCTTCTCACAACCAATCCCTGCGGCCCAAAGTCATCTTTCTGGCTTTCATGCCTAAGGAGGGACTAGAACTCATAATCTCCTGGTTTTTAGCCTGGTGCCTTAACCTCTAGTCTAGACCAAACCGACTCTCTTTATAATTTTATTTTCCCTTTTTTTTGTTTGATTAAAACAAACACACAAACAAACAAAGAAGAGGGAGCCAAGCTATTCTCCAAAGCACCTGAAGGCAGGACAAGAAGCCATGGATGGAAACTAGTCAAGGAGAGAAGCAGCCTAGAACTAAGGAGAAACTTCCTGACAGTTAGAACAACTAACCAGTGGAACAAGCTGCCTCCAGAAGTGGTGAATGCTCCAACACTGGAAGTTTTTAAGAAGAGACTGGACAGCCATTTGTCTGAAATGGTATAGGGTTTCCTGCCTTAGCAGGGGGTTGGACTAGATGACCTCCAATGTCGCTTCCAACTTCTTCTTCTTCTTCTTCTTCTTCTTCTTCTTCTTCTTCTTCTTCTTCTTCTTCTTCTTCTTCTTCCTCCTCCTCCTCCTCCTCCTCCTCTTCTTCTTCTTCTTCTTCTTCTTCTTCTTCTTCTTCTTCTTCTTCTTCTTCTTCTTCTTCTTCTTCCTCCTCCTCCTCCTCCTCCTCCTCCTCCTCCTCCTCCTCTTCTTCTTCTTCTTCTTCTTCTTCTTCTTCTTCTTATTATTATTATTATTATTATTATTATTATTATTAATTATTATTATTATTATTATTATTTCTTTGTAGTCCAATGACATGTTTTGCTTCTCCCTTATATTTTTATAATATTTAAATCCCTCAGCAGTACAATGTTGAAAAGTGAATATTCACAAGGTGTTTCCCCCCCCCCCATCTCTCTGAAACATTACTCCAGATACTCACTATGGCTCTTCCTTCAACGGTATCAGTTTAGCATTTTACCTCTTTGGCAATTTTCCACCTACATCTAAATTAAATTTGATCACACTGCAGTCACTGTTTCCAGTCAGTTCAGCTGTATTTGCATCTTGCCCTTGGCTCTGAGCACTGTTCATTTATTTATTTATTTTACAATATTTATAGGCCATCCCGTTCCTTTTAGATTCTGGCTGGGATACAGCAAACTCAAAAGACAAGATGCAGAAACCCAGGGCAAAGAATTTAAACAGATTTATCAATAATCAAATGAGCATTATAAGCCCCCAGTAAATTAAATTGGGGAAGTAGGAGCCGAATACATACTGAAACAAAATGGCTTTAACCTACATATACTTCTGAGATGAGCATATCCCATAAAATGGGTACCACCATTGGAAAAATGTGTTTATCTCCTCTCTAAGTCCAAAGATGAGTTCTCTTCTAGTGTATTTTATGACTACCTGTTGTAGATCAGCATGGATCTAGAATGAATGCTAGGTAACATTCATTAATGTTCAGTTTTTAAATTCTCAAGTGCTTGAAATCCTGTTTGCAAAGAAGCATCTTGTATTTCCTTTCTCCCTCAAAAAAAGAATGAAATTCTTTACCATTTCTCCTGGCCATATTCAGTAGACAAATCTCAACATGGGCAACTTTAGATATTATTCTGTGAAATTTATACCATTCATAGTATCTTTCTTTTTCTTGATTCCCACCCACCCCCAAATTTGGTAGCATAACTTTTGATTTGATGGGGTTTTTTTTTCTTGTAATTATACCAAGTATGGGGAAAGATGCTAAGTGAGTACTTGATATGACTTTTGTGTAAGGATTACTGGATGGGAGAATTTGCATCGTGTTAGATGCAAATGAGAGTATTGTTTTATATTTATTCTACGTCATTTCCTTATCAGTCTGCAGATTTTAAAATATAATGAAAATAGGAAGTTTTTTTTAATATTCTCAGTAGAAATGGTGTAAAAAAATTCACTTAGCTTGCAAATATGCTTATCCCAAATGAATAGCGGGGTCAAAGGGTAAGTAGAGGAGAATGCTTAAGCTCATTAAACCAAAACAATTATTTCCACTGTTTCTTCTAACTGCATACATTTTGTAGCCTTTTGTTCAAGTATTTTGCACATATTTATTAATGCTGTGTCCTTTCATGGCTACGTACCAGCAGCTCCAGTTACCCAATTAAAGCAGTTTCCTTTCTTTGCCAGAAAAATGTTTTCTTGAAATGACTTTCACTTCTTGGGGTACTTGAAGTGGAGAGCTTTAGGAATAACAACACGTCTGTGTAAACGAAAACATTATTTTAAGGAACAACATTAGGTCAACTGGCTACCAGACTTTATATACAGAGTTCTTGGAATGACTGACGTATTTGCAGATTGCATTTAGATAGCTTGCAAAATATAAACTTAGAAATACTATATCCAGTTGCTGGGGAAAAAACACCCAAGAGTAGACAAATAAAGGAATTATTTTGTTCTTGTTTTATAACAGAATAACAGAGTTGGAAGGGACCTTGGAGGTCATCTAGCCAAACCCCCTGCTCAGGCAGGAAACCCTATACTATTTTAGACAAATGGCTGTCCAATCTCTTCTAAAAAAACTTCCAGTGTTGGAGCATTCACCACTTCTGGAGGCAGGTTGTTCCACTGATTCATTGTTGTAACTGTCAGGAAGTTTCTCCTTAGTTCTAGGTTGCTTCTCTCCTTGACTAGTTTCCATCTGTTGCTTCTTGTCCTGCCTTCTGGTGCTTTGGAGAATAGCTTGACTCCCTGTTTTCCTTGTGGCAGCTCTTCAAATATGCTGCTATCATGTCACCCCAGTCCTTCTTGACATTTAATTAGACATACCTGTTTTTTTGTATGTTTTAGCCTCCGGTCCCCTAATCATCTTCGTTGCTCTTCTCTGCACTCTTTCTAGAGTCTCAATATCTTTTTTACAGTGTGGTGACCAAAAGTGGATGCAGTATTCCAAGTGTGGTCTTACCAAGGCATTGTATAGTGATACTAGCACTTCATGTTGTCTTGATTCTATTCCTCTGTTAATGCAGCCTAGAACTGTTAGATGTTTTTGTGCCAGCCCATGGCAGTTCCCCAAATAGGTCATCAGATGGGAGCAAAGAGGCTTCTTTGCTCCCACTGGTGGGTCAGGGGTCCCTGGCCCCCGCAGCCCCATTGGCGAGAGTGTTTTATGGTTAGGGAGGGGCTGAGACCCCCCATAAATACCTCTGCTCGGGGGCTGCTCTTTGTTCGTTCTTTCTTTCTCTCTTGCATGCATTCTCTCTCTATCATACAGGCATGGATGCCTCCATGCCATATAGCTCTTTCTATATAATCTATCGATGAATAAAGCTTCATAATGATTGCATCTCTGCATCCTGTCTCTTTTACTTGGAAGCACCTTAACGATCCATCGATCTCTCGTGAGTTCATCTCACAAGAACTGTGTTGGCTTTTAAAAAACCCTTACAAGTCCCCTCAAGGTGTCTAAATCTAACCCCTCTTGAATTCTGTCGAGTCTAATCTAGTGGTACTTAATGCTGACCATTAATTGACTAGATTCTTGTGCCTAAGCATGAGCAATAAATCAGCTGAACTGGAAATTAACATTGGTCCTAATGTTTCACGCCTGACAGATTGGCCCAAATTCACCCAACCGGCTTTCATGGCTAAGGTGAGAAATAGAACACATCCTCACCTGGTTTCTAGCCTGCAATAGTAACCACCACTGCCTTTTCTAAATTTGCTTTTAATGTTCATATCCAGGTAGCCTAAAGATGGAATCTAGTCTTGAATTCTAGCCATTGGGATAAAATAGGAAAGCTTCTTTTTTTTTGCAGCGATAGTGTGGCAGAAACACAAGAGATGAAATAAGATTTGTTAGTGAGTCCTTGAAAAAGACAAGACAAAATCCAGAGTGTCAGTAGACGTTAGTAGAAGGCCTCCGCTCTCTTGAAGATGAAATCATTCGAAATTTCACTGTATATTTATTAAAACATGAATAACCATTAAAGCTCTGTTCAGATAAGGGCTTGCCAATCTTAAAATAGATGGCTGGAACCTTGGCCTGTAACTGCATTTTTCTTTTCCCTCCGTGATGTTACTTAAGAAATATGCATCTTGTCAATGCACATAAGCACGCACAGCCAGACCGGTAAAGCAGTTGTGTATACAGTCCTTGCAGTGCTTGCTCAAGCACTTCTCTCTAAAACAACCTTGGCAACTTTACAATGTGTGGACTTCAACTCCCAGAATTCTCTAGCCAGCCTGGTTAGAGTTGCCAAGGCTGGGAAACATTGCTCTAAAAGAATCAAAAAAAGAGGGCAAAACTGTTTTTGCAGTTCCTCATTAAGGAACCAGTTACAAGTTTCATTAAAATGGTGCTAGGCTGTCTAGTTTTTGGAAGGCAGAATCTGCAGATTTTGCCTTGAAATTCGATTAAGAATTGGCAAAGGAGAGAGACATCATGACTTCTGAAAAGTACCCACTTGGTCCACTATCCTTTGTTGAAGCAGGCAGACACTAAAAAAAAGGTGGGGGGATTGTAGTTTTGTGAGGTTCTTAATGCACTCCGAGTTGATGTTGGTTGTGTCACACTTAACGACCATTGCAGCATCCCCATGGTCAAGTGATCAAAATTCGGAGGCTTGGCAACTGACTCACATTTACGACCGTTGCAGTGTCCCGGGGTCATATGACACTGCAACTGTCATAAATGTGAATCAGTTGCCAAGCATCCGAATGTAAATCACATGACTACGGGGATGCCATAATGGTCGTAAGTGTGAAAAACGGTCACAAGTCCCTTTTTTTCAGTGCTGTAATAACTTCGAACAGTCACTGAATGGAACTGCTGTAAGTTGAAGACTGCCTGTATTACTGTTATTTTACATGGCAGTAATAATAATAATAATAATAATAATAATAATAATAATAATAATAATAATAATAATAATAATAATAATAATAATAAGAAGAAGAAGAAGAAGAAGAAGAAGAAGAAGAAGAAGAAGAAGTTGGAAGGGACCTTGGAGGTCATCTAGTCCAACCCCCTGCTCAGGCAGGAAACCCTATACCATTTCAGACAGATGGCTGTCCAGTCTCTTCTTAAAAACCTCCAGTGTTGGAGCATTCACCGCTTTTGGAGGCAGGTTGTTCCACTGGCTAATTGTCCTCACTGTCAGGAAATTTCTCCTTAGTTCTAGGTTGCTTCTCTCCTTGACTAGTTTCCATCCGTTGCTTCTTGTCCTGCTTTCAGGTGCTTTGGAGAATAGCTTGACTCCCTCTTCTTTGGGGCAGCCCCTGAGGTATTGGAAGACTGCCATCATGTCCCCCCACATCCTTCTCTTCATTAAACTACACATACCCAATTCCAGCAACCGTTCCCTTTATGTTTTAGCCTCCAGTCCCCCAATCATCTTTGTTGCTCTTCTCTGTACTTGTAAAGGGCCGGTTGTTAGTTAAAAGGGCTTCTGTTTGGGATGGATCAAGGTAAATATTTGTAGCAGTGAATTCCAAAACAATAAAAATTTGGGAAAGGAAGGCATGTCCATCTCATAACCTGCCTTTATTACTCCAGATAAATGTTTAAGCAGAAAAACAAATCCAAGCATTATCTTTCAGGCATTGGAAAGTTTTAAAGTATAACCCCCGTTTGATTCCCAAAGTTGATATCAGGCGATTCTTTTATCCTTGATTAGGCCAGCAATTAATTTTTCTAGTTCCACTTATTTTAACTATTTGTTTCTTTGTGTTAGCTAATGTAGCGTTGCTTCATCTGGGCTGAGATTTCGCTACGGCCAATTAAACCGTTACGTGACACCTGAAGAGTGGAATTAATAGTCGATTCAGCAATTAGGAAAAGGGAGAGAGAGAAAAAAAAAGAAAGAAAGAAATGAATTGCTCTATGTGATTTCTCACCACTTGATTTCTGGAAGAATTGTGGAGATTGGAGATGTCAGTGAAATAGAGGCCTGCTTCTCTTGGCTTCTGAAGTTCCCGTCAGAAACACGGTGCCAGGCAGCAGGCCAAGAGGCTTGGCAGACTCCCATTTCCCACTGGCTGGTTAAGCGAGACACAACCCACACCCAAACCCTTTTGTGTAGGGATGGAGACGGTGCCCCACAAGGCATTAGGCACCGTTGGCAAAAGAAAGGAAAAGAGGAGGCAGCCTACGGCTAAGGACTGAAAGAGAATCCAGGATTCAAGAACAATAGAAAAAGAAAGAATAATAGAAAGCATGAAAAAAGAACTGGGCTGTGGATTCCATAAATTTCTTCTCGGCATTTACTTGTTTAGACACCACCATACCCGTCCTTTCCCCTTGCCTCCCTCTTTCTGGCCCTTCCTCCCTCTCTCCCTCTTTCTATCCCTTCCTTCCTTCCATTCAATCCTCCCTCCCACCCTCCCGTCCTTCCTTCCGCTCTCCCATTTCCCTCTCTCCCTCCCTCCCTCCCTCCCTCTCTCCCTCCCTCTCTCCCTCTCTCCCTCCCTCCCTCCTTCCTTCCTTCCTCCCTCCCTCCCTCCCTCCTTCCTTCCTTCCTTCCTTCCTTCCTTCCTTCCTTCCTTCCTTCCTTCCTTCCTTCCTTCCTTCCTTCCTAGCCAAAAGGAAAGTATGAAGCCATATGTGGACATAGATTAAAAACAAGGATGGTTTTACAAGGGTGGAAAGTTACATAGAATGTATTTTTTATTTACTTATCAAATTTAGAGACACGTGGTATATGTGCAATATGTATGTATGTATGTATGTATGTGTGTGTGTATGTACAGTATGTATGTATTAATCCTGGCCAAGTGAAGGAGCTATGAGGGGTACTTTTACATGGCTACATGGATAAAACTGCTGAATTCCTGGAAAATTTCATAACGAATTACGATAAATTGGCCACTGATTTTAAAACAAACAACACAAATCTGTTATTTTATGGAACTTCTTAGAATTTTGGACAATTCATTCAACAGATGTCAGATATTGGAAAGAAAGGGCCCCTTGACAGTTATATTATAATTAAACTTTTACAGCTCTTTGTTCCTGCCCCTGAAGCTTTTGTGCTAATCATTCAGTTTGGTTTAAGTGTATCCAAATTGGAAAACTATTCCTTGTGTAACCTTGCTTGCATCTCTTTTTCTCTTTGTCTTGGAAAAAAAATTGATTGTTGATTTCTTGAGGCAAGTTTTTGTTCTCTGTAAAGAACAGCTTGCTTATCTATCCACAATACCGAATTTTGTTTTAATTATATAATAACAATTACAATAATAGTGCATTTACTCTGGTGTTGAGGTGGCCAATCTCATTTTATCTATCAATCGGTCTATCATCTCCCTCCCTCCTATCTATCTATCTATCTATCTATCTATCTATCTATCTATCTATCTATCTATCTACCTACCTACCTACCTACCTACCTACCTACCTACCTACCTACCTACCTACCTATCTATCTATCTATCTATCTATCTATCTATCTATCTATCTATCTATCTATCTATCTATCTATCTATCTATCATCTCTATATTATCTATCTATCTATCTATCTATCTATCTATCTATCTATCTACCTACCTACCTACCTACCTACCTACCTACCTACCTACCTACCTACCTACCTATCTATCTATCTATCTATCTATCTATCTATCTATCTATCTATCTATCTATCTATCTATCTATCTACCTACCTACCTACCTACCTACCTACCTACCTACCTACCTATCTATCTATCTATCTATCTATCTATCTATCTATCTATCTATCTATCTAGTTTGTCTATCTCTATCTCTGAGAAAGCGTCTCAGATATAACGTTCCCCACTTCTCATGAAATAGAAAGATGGTGGTGGTGGGAGCACCCTCAGACATCTCTTACTACAACCTCATAATAAAAATAGTACCAGCTTGTGTGTTTTGAGTTTTCAGGTTTGGTCTACCTCCAAAGGCTGACCAGTAGCCATCCAGATGTTTGCAGCCCAGATCAAGGTACCAGGACTAGATTCAGCTCCACAGCTCAGATACTAATGGAAATCTCTCTGTAAAACTATAGATTTTTTCCCCCATCCTGTCTTGCAATTCGGAGGTGTGGTACGTGGAAAGGGAAGGGCCATATCTCCTATTCTGCCCGATCCTTTCTTCCTTAACTCTTAGACCTACAGAGCATAACTATCTTTGCAGGAACCCGGGAGCAGTGTGATATTTTCAGCACCAACAACCCTCCTGCCAGCGTGGCCTTTGGCCAACACAGTCCTAAGAGTGTTTACTTAAAGGCTCCAATAATTTCACCGAGCCTTCTTTTCTCTCGCAAGTATGTAGTGAGAACTGTAGGACCAAATCTTATCTCAGCCTCCTTGTCCTCCACCGTGGTCTTTCCAACAGGAGTTGTTCTCCTGCTATGACATATTTCTTTTTTTCAGTATGTAGATAAGGGCCAATTGTTTTGAAGGACTTCCAGTTCCCAAAAATCTAATTTGCCATAGATGATGATCAAAGTTCTCATTTGTGCCGTCAGGCCTTTCTTCATAACCATCTGACTAAATCAGTTTCCACACTGTTGACTTAAACTCCAGCCAGTTCAAATAATTCATCCCATGGGAAAAGGAGTTTAAAGTAGTTTGAGCTGGCCTATCGTTTACTAGCAAAATAATATTTGATTTACTAGCTGTCAGCTTTCATCAAATCTGTGTATTATATTTGACTGTACTGTGAAGCCAAATTCAAATAAAGAGCAAGGGAATGGGTGAAATCAGCAAAGAGCATAGCTTAACTTGAATTGGCTCACAGTTAGGAATTAAATCAATAATCAGCTATAACAAGTACAGAGAAGAGCAATATTTTGTTAAGAGACTGCTGGGGGATTACTCTGTAATTAGCTTTTAAAAATGTTTTTGTTGGTTTAGACCCATGTTTTTCTGGTTGTTGATATCTGGGGCCCACTGTTCTTTCAGATTAAGGCAAAAGATACCACTCCTTGAATTAAAAAAAAATACCATTAAAAGATGTGTCTATGCAATTGATGAGAACAAGAAGGCCATTGGTTGGACCACAACTTACTGACTAATTATATTAATTAAATAAACATGGGATATCGAATATATGGCAGGGGTTGGATTCCTAAATTAATTAAATTAATTCTTTTAAACTTAACTGTTATATATTTATTTATTAGATTGATATGGCTGTCCAGTTTGCATGCTTCATCAGATCTTGTGAAATAATTCAGTTTCATGAAATTTGGGTGTTTCTGTACCAGGCTTGCAAAACTTCAGGTGAGGGATGACATTGTGTGAGAACACAGAGACAAAAATAATAATAGAGAATACCTTTCCTTCACCAACTCATCAGACCATCAAGAAGCTGCCCCATACCTAGAGATTTCCCACTTTTCCCAAAGGGTAAGGAGGGATTCAGAACTTTGGAGAAGGTTGAAGATTCAGAACTTCATTGAGCCAATGGCACAGTGGTTAGAATGCAGTGTTGCAGACTAATTCTGCCGACTGCCAGCAGTTCGGTTCTCACTAGCTCAAAGTTGATCCATCCTTCCATCCTTCTGAGGTTGGTAAAATGAGGGCCCAGATTGTTGGGGGCATTATGCTGACTCTGTAAACTGCTTAGAATGGGCTGTAAAGCACTATGAAGCGGTATATAAGTCTAAGTGCTAAATGCTGTTGCTATTGGAGGCTAACTCTGCCTACTGCCAGGAGTTCAATGCTGACTCAGCCTTCCATTCTTCTGAGGTTGGTAAAATGAGGACCCAGATTGTTGGGGGCAATAGGCTGACTCTGTAAACCACTTAGAAAGGGCTGTAAAGCACTGTGAAGCGGTATATAAGTCCTAAGTGCTATTGCTATTTCAGAGTTTTGGAACTAGTTTGGGCATGATGTCATCACCTAATCCTTCTTCATCTTTGGTAGCTGTTTTAGGAACGATGAGGCAATAAGAACTAATGCCTGAGTTAGCCTTTAGTCTTCATCCTTTTGTCTTTAGTTTCATATCCTTTAAAATTATAAGCCTGTCTGGTTATTAATTCTATGTAAGCTGCTGTGCGCATTCTCTTCCAACACGAGGCAATAGCAATAACAATAATAATAAAAGTTGGAAGGTACCTTGGAGGTCATCTAGTCCAACCCCCTGCTCAGGCAGGAAACCCTATACCATTTCAGACAAATGGCTGTCCAGTCTCTTCTTAAAAACTTCCAGTGTTGGAGCATTCACAGCTTCTGGAGGCAGGTTGTTCCACTGGTTAATTGTTCTAGCTGTCAGGAAGTTTCTCCTTAGTTCCAGGTTGCTTCTCTCTTTGGTTAGTTTCCAGCTGTTGCTTCTTGTCCTGCCTTCAAGTGCTTTGGAGAACAGCTTGACTCCCTCTTCTTTGGGGAGGCCCCTGAGATATTGGAACCCTGCTCTCCTGTCACCCCTCGTCCTTCTCTTCATTGAGAAGACATTTGAGGAACTTTTGCTAGATTCAGCAAGAAAAAGTCATATTCTTGGGGAAGGAGATATTCATCTTCCTCTCTGTCTTGCAAGATCCATGACTGTGTAGGCATCCTACCTGTGGGAGTTGATCTCCCTGCCATGAAAAGCCACCTAAGGATTTTCAAAATAAGCAGCTTTTCTGGATTCCTGAATTGCTTCTCTTTCTCTTGTGCTTCCAGACTTCAAGAATCACCCAGCCAAGTGAAGATAAAGAAGGTGGTTGGGATGCCTGGGGAGCTTGGAGTGATTGCTCGCGGACCTGTGGAGGAGGTGCCTCCTATTCACTGCGGCGATGTTTAAATGGCAGGTTGGTCATTCAAATTCCAGATCGTAAAGTTGGATGCAGGAGTCTCTCAGCACTAGAAATTTGGGTGGCTTGCCTTAAATGTATCACCACGAGGGAACAATTGAAATGCAAGCAAGTAAGAACTTTTAAAACATCAGAATAGGATGCCAAGGGCTTAATGTGGAAATCTACCAATAGGTAGGTGGGTCACTGGGTTTTCAGAAGGTATAACAGAATAACAGTGTTGGAAGGGACCTTGGACTTCTTCTAGTCCAACCCCCTGCTCAGGCAGGAAACCTTATACCCGTGGTGGCGAACCTATGGCACGCATGCCACACACGGCACACAGAGCCCTCTCTGTCGGCACGCACACCATCGCCCCAGTCCTAGGCCTTCAGCTGGGTTTTATAAAACCTTTTCGATTTAGGCTTCCGCCGCCATGTGCAAAAAAAATAATAAAGTTCAATCAATCAATCAATTTCAACTTCTCGCGGGGAAAAAAAAGATCTCGCAAAGTTGGAATTGATTGGTTGAACTTTTTAGTCCCACCTAGTCTGCCGTTACCACTGCAGCCACGCCCACCCAATGGGCCACACCCACCCAATGGGCCACGTCCACCCAGCACCCAAAGATACATAAGTGGGTTTTGGGTTGCAGTTTGGGCACTTGGTCTCTAAAAGGTTCGCCATCACTGCCCTATACCATGGTTGTCCAGTCTCTTCTTAAAAACTTCCAGTGTTGGAGCATTCACAACTTCTGGAGGTAGGGTGTTCCACTGGTTAATTGTTCTCACTGTCAGGAAATTTTTCCTTAGTTCTAGGTTGCTTCTCTCTTTGGTCAGTTTCCATCCGTTACTTCTTGTCCTGCCTTCATAAGGTGCTTTGGAGAAGAGCTTGACTCCCTCTTCTTTGGGGCAGCCCCTGAGATACTGGAAGACTGCTATCCTGTCACTCCTCGTCCTTCTCTTCATTAAACCTGACATACCCAATTCCAGCAACTGTTCTTTATATGTTTTAGCATCCATCACCTTTGTTCCATTCAGTGGTAGAGAGAGATGAGGTGACTTCACCCTTTCTTCCTGCTCTTTTTCTTTCTTGTTCACAGGCTCCCAACCCATTGCCCACTTGGGCTTTCTGTGCTGATCTCTGCATTGAATAAGTTGAGTATCTGCTCGTAAATAGTGTTCTCTGATACCTAGCAGGCTTCTGCTAGTGAGTCCTGTACAATCTGGTGCACTGTGTTTCAGAATTCACTTAATAGGTTGAGATTGTTCCACAGCTGTAAAATCATTAGGAGAAAATATTAACTTCCTTCGTGGGACTGTTATGTTAAGCCATCATCCTCTTAAACACAATTAAATGTGAGATGTGTATACTGTATATGTGTGTGCGTGAGCATGTATCAAATGTAATAATTTTACAGCCTTCACTTTCAGTGAGACTTCTTTATAGTAACTTCACTCAAGCTTTATTTTTCTTGTCTTTCAGAAACTGTGAAGGCAGAAATATCCGTTATAAAACCTGCAGCAATCATGTAAGTCTGATCCCTAATTTTGTTTGACTGTTCTTGCTTTCCCAGATCAAACAGCTTTCAAGTTCTGGCAACTTGCCTTCTTTTGTGAAACTAAAAGAAGGGGGAAAACAGGGGAGGATCAGAGTCCAGAATATTTATTTTCCCTCCTAACAGTGAGATTAACTGTTCAGAAGTGAAATACTTGTGCAATGTATAGGAAAAATACAGCTCTTCGGATGCTAAGTTAGTAGCAATGTATTAACTTTAATTTTGAGGGAGATTTGAAGTGGATTGATTTAAATGGATTGATTCAAATTTAGAAATTTACAGGGAGTTGAATTGGATGACAATATATAGATAGATAGAATCGTAAAGTTGGAAGAGACTTGGAAATGTTCTAGTCCAGGGCTTTTCAACCAGTGGTACGGGTACCACCTGTGGTACATTGGCACCTGGCAGATGGTATGCGACCATCCTAGAAAAATGGTAGCGGGGGAGGTGAATGAACTGAACCGGTGGCAGTACCGCACAAGCCTGAGCGAGAGATGGCTGGAGCTGCAGGGCTGTCAGGGTTCAGCGGAAGCACCAGGATCAGCACCAGGCTCCAGCTGGAGCTCAGCGCTTATCCTGGCGCTTCTGCTGAGCCTAGAAGAAGCACCGATCAGCTGGAATCTTGCAGCATCTCCAGGGTCTTGTGATTTACATTCCGATGCTTGGCAACTGATTCATATTTATGACGGTCACAGTGTCCCAGGGTCATGTGAAGTGACCAAAACCTGCTGCAACCACCCAGCAGACGGGGGGAATAAAAAACAAACACCCTCCACCCCATCCCCGCTGCCAATCCTCAACAGAAATGCTCACAACCATGAAAACCTCGGACAGGAGGAAGAGCGCCACCGGGCGGGCAGGCAGGTGTCTTGCTCGGCTGTGGCTTGGGGGGCACTTTTTCCAGTGCCATTGTAACTTCGAACAGTCACTAAGCAAACTGTTGTAAGTCGAGGACTATCTGTACTTCATCACTTTTTTCCTTTTTTGGTCATCAAGTTTTTGAGACCTTGCTAGGTGACTGGTGGTACTCGGATGTTGCCATATCCTAAAAGTGGTACAATGAGTGAAAAGGTTGAAAAGCCCTGTTCTAGTCCAATCCCTTGCCCAACGCAGGAATCCTTCTACATCCTGGGCAAACAAATGTCCAATCTTTTCTTGAAAACCTGGAAGAAGGAAGGACTATATTGATATTTATCATGGAAGTAAGCGACCACTATGAGCTTATGACTAAACCTTGTAAATTTAAGAACTTCAGCAACAGACCAGAAAAAAACCACCTCTTTAACTTCATGTGAAGTTGCACAGGCCTGGAAGAGACCTTGGAGATCTTCTAGTCTAACCCCTTGTCCTTATAGTTCAGCAGGACCTTGTGAATTTTCGGTGCTTGAGACAGGTAGCAGCAGAAACCCTGAAGCAGTCCATATAATTACAATTGCTTATACAGGTAGTCCTCAACTTACGGCCACAATTGAGCCTAAATTTTTTGTCGCTAAATGAGACATTTGTTGTTGTTGTTGTTGTTGTTGTTGTTGTTGTTGTTATTATTATTATTATTATTATTATTATTATTATTATTATTATTATTATTATTAATTGGATTTTTATACCGCCCTTCTCCCGAAGGACTCAGGGCGGTGAACAGGGCATATAAATAGAAGTACAAAAGTTAAAAAAGATTAAATAAATTGCCCAGTTAAAACAATCAATAGTAAAAAACCCATAAAAACCCTGACATTCCCCCATCAGGCCAGGCCAGCTTGTTCGAATAAATGGGTCTTTAACCCGCGCCGGAAGGAGCGGAGATCCGGTGTCATCCGGAGCTCCACCGGCAGTTGATTCCATAAAGCCGGGGCGCCCACAGAGAAGGACCTCCCCCTGGGGGCCACCAGCCGACACTCTCTGACCGGAGGCACCCTGAGGAGGCCCTCTCTGTGGGAATGCACAGGGCGGAGGGGAGTCGACGCCGGCAGCAGGTGGTCCCTGTTAAGTGAGTTGTGCCCCATTTTATGATCTTTCTTGCCACAGCTGTTAAGTGAATCACTGCAGTTGTTAAGTTAGGTTGTTAAGTGTATCTGGCTTCCCTGTTGACTTGGCTTGTCAGTAGGTTGTGCAAGGGGATCCTATGACCCCAGGACGCTGCAGCCGTCGTAAGTACATGCCAGTTGCCAAGCATCTGGATTTTGATCATGTGACCACGGGGATGGCGCGACGACCATAAGTGTGTAAAAAAAACAGTCATGTCACTTTTGTCAACACTGCTAACATCGGATGTTCTTGCTTTGACAACAGATGAAATTGCAGCCATTTTCTCTATGCTTTCAGAATTAGTTGGTGCTGGGAGGAGGGATGGGGATGAGAGTTCAGTTAGCCATAATAATAATAACTCTGCTGTGGGAATCCAAGGACAAACTGGCTCCAGAGCTAATAACGTTTTGGCGGGCTGGAGAGCTGGGGGGAAAGCCCGTGCTTCAAGCTAATTGGGGAATGTGATTTATGACTATGTATTGGGGGGTGAGAATTGTACTTTGTTACTTTGTATCCAGGGGAGGGGAATTTAGGTTTTGGGTTCAGCTATGTAGTGCCTATTCTTTGTTTCCCGAATAAAAGATTCTTTAAGGAAAACAATGCCTCCAAGTTCTTTTGAAGGGTTTCATCTGTCGGAACTGTGACAACTTTTTTCAGTGCTGTTGTAACTTTGAACAGTCACTAAATGAACTGTTGTAAGTCAAGGACTACCCATAGTTATTGCCTGAAAAAGAGGTCGTTGTGAATAATAGCCTTTTCATGATATAGCTCAGGGGTGTCAAACACAATTTCATTGAGGGCCGCATCAGCATTGCGGTTGCCCTCAAGGGGCCGGGTGGGTGTGGCCTGGGTGGGCGTGGCCTACTGGGTGGGCGTGGCTAGAGTGCGTATGGCCTACTGGGTGGGCATGGCCAGCTCTACATCGTTCGCATGAAGGGTGCCTATGGGGGCCTGGGCAGGAGTGGGACAGGTCTGAGGGTCTCTGGCAGAAGGAGGGTCTCTGGGCCAGGGCCAAGGCATTGGGGGCTGTTCCCTCACTGTTTCCAGGATGGCTTCGCGGGCCACATGAAACCACTTCACGGGCCGGATCTGGCCCCCGGGCCTTGTGTTTGACATGTCTGATATAGCTTGTTTTGACTTTGAGTTCTCTTCCATTGAATTCTGGACATCGGAAGCCAAGACGAGTCCAAGTCCATTGCTTCAGGCATCCAAGTAACATCTCTAACAGGCGCTTTGAAGGGAAAAGGGTTAGATAACATGCCAAGGATGGAATCTCTGGTTCCTAGTTTCTTTAATGAGCAACTATTTGTACAATTTTTCTTAATGTACTCCAACTTTCACGATCCATAAACACATACTCTAGTGTTTTCTTCTTTGCATTTTATCAGTGTAATTGGATTGGGTTCCTTTTTTCACATTGTGTAAGAACTGTAGAGAGTGTTTGCGTATGGCTTCTCTTTTTGGAGCAAAACTCTTCATTTTTGTCAGAGGTCTGGAAACGATCTCCAAGCTTTTGTAAGTGCAATTCATAAAATAAGCTGGCTGCAGTTATCTTGTCATCCGACGCAACATTGTTTCCTGGAGGCTCTGCGGATCGTCTCTCACATCTTTCCCCAAATTTTGGTACTGGTGGATGTAGGCTGCTTTCAGATGTTAACATCCTTTGCTGTTGCGTGTTTCCATGGAAAGGTCTAAAGCCAAAATGTGCAGAGAGTCAGAATCAAGGCCCATGCCAAAGGAGGAATCCAAAGTCAGAATCAGGAATGTGTGCTCGATTGAAGCTTGACGGGAAAGAAAAGATTGCACCATCACGAAGCCTGCAAACCGTGAGAACTGATCCAAGCAATTCAGGAGACTAGACAGAAGACCAGATACAGTAATTAAGGTGATAGAATAGTGCCCCGAATCACTGGAAGATTTCCAAAGGTGAAGTTAAAAGGACAAGCAAATGCAGGTTTCATAACCAAGTTGTAGAAGTTTTATTTGTTGTTCTTTGCCCTGTAGCTAATTCTTCTGTCTTGGGAAAGTTTCAATCAGCTGATTTCCCCATAGCACAGCTGTATAAAGGCCATTCTCATTTAACAGCCGTTTTTGAAGCTTTTGAAGTTGTGATAGTGATGAAAAAGAAACTTTGCAACCAACTTTTGCATTGACCACCATCGCAGGTCTATAAAGAAAAAGAAAGTTGAAGTAAGAACATAAGTACAGTCATGGCTTCATTTAACAACTTCGCTTAACAACCAAGTTGCCAATCCCAATTTTGGTTGCTAAATGAGGACTACATGTGCTATCTTTGCATTCAAGAAGTGACAATCAACTTCAGCAAGACAACACAAGGCTTGTTAGTCCCCCCCCCCCCGCTAATACTTTGAATTGTTCCAATTTTCTCCACCCTTCCTTGGATGAATTTTATGAGGCTTGAGCCACATAACAAATTTCTGTCATTAATTCCAGGAACACGCCCATGGGTGACTCAAGTCCAACACATGGTGGGAAGTATCTAGAATCTTCACTATAATTTCCAATGGCTTCCCTCTTTCCGAAATAAAATCTGTCTTGCTCAACTTCATTTTGCATTGCTGAATGTGCATTTAAAAATGCATAGGACTTGTCACCTGAGTCAAACCAAGTGATGGCAGTGCACAGACAATTCTGTATATTTATTTGTAAGTGTGATTTAAGTCAAAATTGCACAACTGTTTCAGCCTGAATGCTTTCTTTGGCCTCAGCTATTATTCTGGCTTCGGTGTCTCTGCAAAATTAGTTTCTCCTCCATATCTTCTTTAATTAAGCTTTGCTCAGATGCTAGATTTAGACAAACTACTACTTATTACAGTGTGTGCAGGTTTTGCGTAGCAGCATGTTAAGATTGGTGAAAATTTGACAGCTCAAATTCCTGCTACCTTGGTGTATTTCATGTAACTTTACATATTATCTCATTTATTGTCTGGACTTAGATTGCTTCTCTTTTTATTTCATTCGCTTGCCCCTATCAATCTATTTTATAAGTGTCTTTTAATTTTGCTTTACCAGTTTTGTAAGCTAGTCTATTTTATGGTTGCTGACAGGTCACTTATGAATATATTTCTTGTATTGATCTGAGAACATAATAAAAGTCTGAATGAACCCATACTACTTCACCTGCATAGTTTGAAAACAGTAACTTCTATCTGCCCGAAGATATTTTTAATCTGCCTCCCAGGACAACAATCTGTACAAGCTGTTCCTTGTAAACTGTGACATTTTTCAGTCTTCCTTAAGCCCCATGTTTTGTGTTTCCATTTCTGTTACATTCTGATGCTATGATTTGCACATGGAAGTGTTTAAGATAATCCTTATGGGTCCTATTCATTGGAAGGGAAAAAAATTGTTTAGACCATTTCCACATAAATTGCATGTTTTTCTATGTGAAGGAGCCAGCTGTGTTCTTGCCAACATGATTTGGCTTCCATGCATAATTTTAGGGTCCTGGAAGCATATAAATATGAGCAATTAATTGCTTGTGTGCTCATATCTATGTGCATATGTATGTCTATCTATCTAGAGAAAACATGGCCACATGTAGAAGCACAGTGTAGACTCTCATTTATTTACACTCCTTGTTATTAGTATGGATCTGAGATTGGCACCACCCTTTTGGGCTCCCACAATGCCATGGAGCTTCTAGGAGCTTGACTGGGATGGAATAGTGTCATGGAATCACCCCTGGACCAGATGTGAGTTCAGAGGAGGAGGGTGAATTGAGTTGGCAGAGGAAAGTGTGGAGCTGAGTGTCAGTCAGGATCAGGGCTCAGAGAATGCTAGCTTGATGAAGCAGCCTCAGCTGGGTGGATCAGCCAAGTGACAGGCTGAGCTAGGCAAGCCACAACTGGCAGCAAGTTGGCCAGGAGGTTCCAGACAACAACCAGGAGCAGCTGCCACCCGTTAGCAATGAGAAGAAAGTGAAATCCATGCCTCCTCCTGATCCAAGGACAGGTAGAGCAGAGAGGAGACAGTCACAATGTCGGTCAGCTAGATTATTCTCGAGAAGGCAACCTAAACAAGAGACTGCACAATCCTGAACTGAATGGAGATGTAGGAGATGACCAGGCTGAGCCCGAAGGGGGTGGTGTCAAACGTGTCATCAGTCTTGAGTCCCTGCGCACCCACAAGAGCTCTAAGTCCAACCCACCGTGAATTCCTTTGACTCTTATCTACCGGTAGTTTTCTTTGACCGCTAGTAGTTCAGATTCTTGTAGAGAGCTTAAGCTTGCAATAAATCTTTATACTCATTTGAACTGCCTGGATTTTCTAATTTTCCTGGGGCTTGAGAGGAAGAGGAGGAAGCAAAAGGTTCAAGGTCGCCACACTCTAGAATCTCCCAGGGTATATCTATGAGGCTAGAAGATTGTAGCTTTAGTCTGGTGAGATCCCACCTATTAGGTCTAAGCAAAGAGGGATCCAGTCTCCATTGGACTGACATTGACATGCCGGATCTAGAACTTAGTGTTAACCAGCTCTTCTCCTGAGAAGACTCAGCAATACAATTTAGCATTGTCCCTGTTGAGCTGAGGGTGGACAGTGCCTTCTTGCTAAGAGGAAGGAAGAACACATCCCAACATTAGAAGTCCCATCCTGAAGCAACAATATCGGTGTGCTTTGCCCCCATTCGTTGCTCCAGCGTTTTCCAACCGTTCTGAGAGACGGCTTTCTGTACTTCTGCCAGAGTGGCCTCCATGCTTGTGAAAAACTCACAAGGCAAGGAAGAGGTTGGTTTCTGGCTGGCTGCTGTTTTTCGCTTTGGGCTATTGTCCAGCAAAGGGAGAGCTGGCTAGTTGCGTGAGGATGGAACACCATTGTGGAGCAAATGGCTGCTGACGGTTTTGAAGGTGTAATTGGTAGCTGTATGAAAGAGGTCTATTCTCCCTTTGACTTTGTGGGAACCTAGTTTTGGAATACACTGTTCCAAAAGTCTGTTCAGGGGTGTGTGTGTGTCTGTGTGTGTGTCTGTGTTTGTAGGGGGGGAGGGGAAATGCAGCTGGCAAAATTAGAAGTCTTTTGTAATCTCCTCTTTCTATGGCTTTGAAAAATGGGCAGGCAGTTAATCTCCCTGGTGGGCTAATTTACAGCCTCAGTCGTCTAATGTTGACTTAGAAGTAAGTCAAATGGAGTTACATGAGAAAGGGCTGTCGCCTTAAAACAAAAGTGGAGTTTCAAGGGGGCAGGGTGGAAGAAATAGTAATGTTTTACTAGAAAATAATAATAATAATCCTCCCCTCCCCCCCAGAACTGTCTTGCAGACTCTGGTGACTTCCGTGCCCAGCAGTGCTCAGCCTACAATGACGTCAAGTACCAAGGACACTTTTATGAATGGATCCCCGTCTTTGATGACTCCGGCTCTCCATGTGCCTTGAAGTGCCAAGCTTTGGGGAGACCTTTGACTGTGGAGTTTGCTCCCAAAGTTCTGGATGGCACCCGCTGCAATGCCAAGTCCTTGGATATGTGCATCGGTGGAATATGTCAGGTACGGCAGTTTTTGCATCTGGGTTTCCAGGAGTGTCTGTAAAGGTAGTTAGCGAAAATGAAGATGCCAACCGTGACACAAATCAAATAGTTTGATGCCCCTATCTGGAATTTTTTTTTAACCAGAATACAGTAGAAATGTTCACGTTTGTATTTATCCCAAGGTTCCTTCCTTCCTTCCTTCCTTCCTTCCTTCCTTCCTTCCTTCCTTCCTTCCTTCCTTCCTTCCTTTCTTTCTTTCTTTCTTTCTTTCTTTCCTCCCTCCCTCCCTCCATCCCTCCCTCCCTCCCTCCCTCCCTCCCTCATAAAACCCCATATAATTTTGATTTTAATATCTAACATCTAGTTCTTCTGCTTAGTACAAATAGTCTCCTCCAGTGCTTTTTTTGTAAAAGAAAAAGGTGCCAGAACTCACACATGTCATACAACCCGCCTTGCCTACCCTACAAGGTCCCATCCAAAAAAGGTGCCGGAACTCCGTTCTGAGCGTTCTATGACAAAAAAAGCCCTGGACTCTCCTCCTCCCAGTAGGCCTGGAGAATTGATGGCTGCAACATTTCTATAATAAAATGTGCAAAGGCCATGAGGGAATAGTCAGCTTGTTCAGTGACCCATTTAACTGGAGAGTTAATGGAAAAATAAAGGTGCTAAAGTGAACCCTGTTTCATTTCTTTCTGTATGGAATTCCTTCTGGGAGAGGCCTCTGGAGTTACACTTGACCCTAAAATAAGTGTGCTTGTAGAGCTGATGAATGAGCAGCAAAAGGCGACTGCAGATTGAAGATAATTCAAGCTTCCTCCAGAATTTCTGTAGAAAATGTCAAAAATAGATTTAAAATTTATGGAGGCTACGATAGCTCCCACAGGGGAGAAGGAAGGAAGGAGAACAATATTTTTAACAGAATGAGGCTAGAATTGGACCTTTGATCCAAGGTCATACAATTTTCTCCCAAGCTTGCTCGCTCTTCTGCTAAAGCCTGGTCCCTGTTTACCCAGCCACATAGTTTTCACTAGATTGTTGAGCCTACGTATTATTAATTATGACAAGCAGACTGATTGATATGTAATGGGCTGCATCAGATTACAAAGCTTTCTTCCCCTTTCTCTAAGGTGACATTCCCCCTCCCTTGCTGTCACTGCTTAGGATATGAGAATTGACTTTCCACCACATTACATTGCGGCTTATCTTTTTGCTTCACATTATGGCAAGGTAATAATTTAGGTAGCAAATCTAAAGCAAGCCTACACTATTGTTGACATTTTCTCTGGATTTGTTTAGCCAAGCCTCAGGAGAAATGGACAAAGAATAAAAGCAAGCTGAGAGTAATCCAGGATTCTGGCTTCGGATCTAAGGGTAAACTACATTTAAAACAAAGTGGGAATACTGATTTCTAGTTATAGGATTTGTTGGTGAAAAATAAGCTGTGTTTTTCTTTTGTGAGTGGCCATATTGCAGCCAGCCAACCAAATCAGCCACTTTAGGCTGTAATGTTTTGTGCCAACCACATCTCTTGTAGCCAGGACTCATCTCTGGTTAGCAGTGATTGTGAAGAAATATGGGCAATTGTTTTCCTGACCATTTGCACTGCAATGAGCTGATCAGAGTGGTATGTTTACGATTGTCCATCTATAAGCAGGAGTCCCACTGGACTAAAGTGCTCATATTAGATAAATTGTGCAAAGTTTTGAGGAGGGTCACTGTAGTTGACCAGGCTGAGCCCAAGGGAAGGGTCAGGCATGTCATACATCTCGAATCCTTTCGTGCCCACAAGAGATCTAATTCCAGCCCACCTTGAATTCCATTGACTCTTATCTACTACCAGTTTGCTTTGACCGTTAGTAGTTCAGATTCTTGTAGAGCAGGGATCTTCAAACTTGGCCCCAGCTGCGGAATTCTGGGAGTTGAAGTCCACAAGTCATAAAAGGGCCAAGTTTGAAGACCCCTGTTGTAGAGAGTGTTAGCATGCAATACACTTATATTCACTTGAACCGCCTTGACTCCTAATGTCCTCCACTTGACGATCTCCCTTCAGCCACTTCCTCCCCAGAAGCAATGCAAGGCTAGTTAGTAGTTTCACTCCTCCCCTTGACTCAGTGCCAAGTTCCACCACAAGGTCCTTTTCACTAGATTGAACTAAGAATCTTCTACCTGAAAGGTAGATTGTCAGGAGCTCACCTTGGGCTCAAATTCTACAGGGAAATGGCTACATCTCCCAGATCAGGACCACAAGCTCTAGGACTCAAGACCAGAAAATTTGGGAGTTTGAGCTCCAGGCGATCTAGATAAATTTGTACTTTCACAGCCTGCATCTTCTAAGCAATTGATCTTCCCAGTCTCTGAACTGTAACCCTCTGTAAATCTGCAGTTGCATTCTATGGGGACTGAAAGAAAGGCAAGGAATACCACATTCTGTGTTAAAGTCCTGTCTCTTTAAGGACTTTCACTCTGTAAAGAAGAGTCTTGGAAGAAGAGAGCTTCAGTGTAGGGAGGATTCTGGCTTCAGATTTGGGTGGGAAGCAGGTCAATGAAGCTTCCCATGTTGCTATTGTATTCCATCAATGTCTTGTCAAAACTACATACCATATTACTGAATGGTGGGTCCTTCCCTGGATCTCTTTCCTTCTACACGGCTTTTCAATTCAGTTGTTTGCAGCGATCCAAGTTATTGTATGTGCATCCGTGAGAGTAAATTCGGAACATCCGTTTTCAAGTAATCATGTGGGTCTCTTTAGGGATGAGTTGAAACTGTACTCAGGCGAATGTTGTCCCAGGACCTACTATGAAAAATATGAGAAGAAAGATCCGAGATTATTCAGATAAACGAAAATCATATTTTATTCACACCCAGAGCCATATCTGAAGACAAGCAATACATTTAGCAAAGCTGGATCCTTGGATTACAGAGATATCCCAGCCTGGATTTACTTATACTTTGCTAGCAGTGAACCAGTTTTGAAACACAAAATGTAAAATTATCCACACATATAGATTTAAAAAATGGGGATAAAGGCTCGCTTTGAGTTTCCCAACCTCAAAGGTGCCCCTTAACTAATATGATTCTCCCACTTTTATTATATATATATATATATATATATATATATATATATATATATATATATATATATATATATATATATATATATATATATATATATATATATATATATATATATACAGGAATAATTTTACCTAGCATGTGCATGGTTTTGCAATTAGCCTTCTTTTTGGCAAAGCAGCTGCTACCATTCTATTAAACGCTTGAACGTGAGCAATTCAAAAAACCTTTTGACATGGTTGATGAGAAGAGTAGGTGTACACTCAGGGAAAAAGTGAGACATTTGGCAAAAATATAGCACTGGGATTACGACAGCCTTACGGTGCACTGCCCTGGATTTTATGTGATTTTAATGGAGTTTTCATTCCTACCTACAATTACTCCAGCACATAACAGCGTAGCCACCTTGGTTAAAAACAAACACACCACACCTAAGAAAATGGCCCTCTCTCTGCCATTTTTCTTCTATCATGGGGGAAAAAATCTGTATCTGGAATTGACAAGTTCTGCTTCATTAATATTTACTGCTATATTTTTAGTATATTCCCCAGAAGGGAAGGGCGAAATGTTTAATGTTGTCTGAGCATCAGTCTCTAGTATTTCACTTCTCTCTCTGTGTGTGTGTGTGTGTGTATCTGTAAGTAGGGTTCTTTTTGATACTTTTAGCAATAGCTTTTAGGCTTTGTTTTACTGGAAATTATTAGACAAACAATTCAACAGTAAACAACAGCCTAACCAAGGAGCCACCAAGAACACCCCTGCCATTCCTCAGGGTCACCTGAGTAGTGAGACATCTTGGACACACAGGTAAACTTCAAAGTGACCTCAAGAATGCAAACAACCAGCTGTCTGCAAGGAGTATAAATCCTTCCATTCCCCACCACCCAGTCAGAGCCGAAGAAGCTTCTTGGATGAGAAGCGAAACGTCTTCAAAGAAAAAAGTTGCCTCCTGAAAAAGCACCTGTGGGAAACTTAATCATACCTTTGCCTGACTCTGGTTACCATATAAACTATTTGGAGTTTCCAAATTAAAAGGCTCTAGGTTTTCAGAAATTCTCCTATGAGCAAGGGAGTGAGACCATTTCTGGTTACCCAGGAGCAGAGATCGTATGCCAACTCGCCGAACAATTGTCCCCCAAGCAGTAGATCAAGCAGAAGCCCACTCTGCTTGAGCTCACTCAAACAGGTCAAGAATGATCGCCATATCCCCATCTTTTACCTGCCATCTCTGCCTTAACGATTCCATTCTGAAATTTGAGTTAATGGAAGTCCAAGGAGTTCCAATCTTCTACCTACTGTCCAAGCCAGGAGGACACAAAATTGTCCAGAAGGACCTGAAAGATATTGGTAGAAAGTCATTTCACATGTAGACAGTGTAACCATACCTTCCATCCAGGATTTAAGTTGGCTACAGTAAAGTCTTTCCACTGGTGCAGGACGCTCTTCTGATCTGCAGCCCACATTTGATAAATAAAAAGTTCTTCGTGCTTTAATAGGTTCCAAATGTAATAGGTTCCAAATTCAGGAAAAAAGCCCTATATGAAGAATTCTGTTGTGTGGGACAGATCTCTTGACCATTGCAGATGTTGCTCAGATGAAGGGCCATTAAGCCTAAGTCAAGAGATCAGATAGCAATAGATTTACAGCAGAGGAAGCACTCATGACTAGGAAACTATATGATAGAGCACAAATTTCCAATTGTTTCATTCTTGTACTTCTTGTTTAGTGTGAAAAGAAATCCCCAGTGCTGCATTTAAAATCCTTCCTGCTCCCATCATGAACACATGTGAAGAAGCTGTGGCTTATAAATGTTATGGGGAAAAAACATATGGTCACTCAACTGTTCTTGTTTTAAACACCTGGCATCCCATTTTGGGTCACAAAGCACCTAAGGCAGATCATAGTGGATTGTCATCATGAAGACACGCTACTCCAGTGTCCACCAACAGAGCAAGGCAGAGTGTGCTTCCTTCTGGTTTGGCAGGAACAGTGAAATTTAGATGGCGATGCAACGGGGAAAATGTGATCCGTTGGTGGCATTGCACATTCGAAACTCAAGCTCCCTCTTCCCCATTTGCAACCTCTTTGGGGGGTTGTGAAGTTATTTGGGGGGCTATTCCAACCATCTTCACATTTCAGCAAAGGTACAAAGGTGGGTGGTACTTCTCCAATTGGACATAATTCAAGGGCCTTCTGTTTACAACTTTTAAGGCAATCGGAGGAAATATTTATTGATCCCCCGGTGGTCCCTTAGGGATCAAGTTGCTTATCGAAAGATAAGGCGTAAGTAAAGCTCAGAGGCCAGTACATAAAGTAGGCCCCTCTCTCTCCTCTGTGGAAGTTGCCTTCAGATCACTCACAAATCTTCACAGGGTGGTTGCGTGTCGCAAAGAAAAGTGCATCATCTTAGCACTTGATCTCGTCACTGCCACTAGTAGTAATATTACAGTTATTTTTCCCATCTCTCTGGCTGGGATTCTGTGAGAATGACCAGAATTAGGTGAACTGTGGAAGCTTCTCTCATTACACTCAGCATGTAACTTCTTTGGATAAGCCAAGATTAAAATAATTTCTCAAGATACTTTGCTAGGTATGATCAGTGTGTTAGATAGCGCTATGTTTACTGTCTTGACTTTGCCTCTTTTTTTGGTCTTCTCCTCTTTCCCTCCACCCTTTCTTTTTGGTGACATTTAAATCCTACCATCTGCTTAAGAAATGAACATTCTTGAATGTGGCCAGTTCTGCATTAACCTTCACATATCGAAATGAAACATCCTGTGTTCATGGTTTTCATTTAAATCTAATTTGTTGGCTGAATCCAAATGAGAAGGGAGAACTATAGAAACAGCTGTGGAAACTTTTTGTGTGTGTGCTGATTTCTGGATTTACATTTTGAGAAATATTTATGAAGTTCTATAACTGCTTCTAATATATCAAGACTAATTTAGTCTTCACCTCTTCTTGTTTGTATTACGATGGGTTATTCAGTCACTGTAGTTTTCACTCTCTCTCGTATTTTAAAGCTGTTGCTTTAAAAAGAAAAAAATACTCTTTTCCCCAAAGAATGAATTAGTGGAAATTTAGCTTTTAGTATAATTTATTGGTATGGATGTGGTGATATGACTGGATTTAGGCATCTTCAGATCTGCTTCTAATGTGTATCGTTCAGAATGCACAACCCAACAGAATAACGGAGTTGGAAGGGACCTTGGAGGTCATCTAGTCCAACCCCCTGCTCAGGCAAGAAACCCTATACCATTTCAGACAATGCTTGTCCAATCTGTTCTTAAGAATCTCTGGTGTTGGAAGACCCACACCAAAGGTTGTTGAACTTCAGTCTAAGGAACTCAGTTACACATCCAAGGCTGAGGGACACCAAGAGTTGTAGTTCAGAAAGAAGAATAGAAAAGTAATTGCCAATCCTTTCTGTCTGAACCCTCTATAAGGAGAGTGTCAACTTCCAAGATGGCTTGTTTTATTATTATTATTATTATTTTTAATCCCATTTATATCCCGCCCTTCTCCGAAGACTCAGGGCGGCTTACAATCTAAGAAGCACAAATCAATGTGCTTAACAATAGCCTTCATTCTATGTATATGCCTGCTTATTAGGGCTTTCCCCCCCCCAAGCGGCATTATTACAAAGTCAGCTTATTGCTCCCAACAATCTGGGTCCTCATTATTAAATAGGTGTTCTAACTTTTAGTGGAAATTGTTGTCACTTTGAGCTGCTTGCTCAGATCCTACCTTCAGAAGTAAGGAAAACCACCCCATTGACTTGCTGATTCATCACCTACATGTCACCCCCTCAGTTAGTTGAAGGTGGCAATAGTTCTCAAGAAAATAGAGACAAAAGCAGGATTCATCTCATTCAAAGACACTTCAGATGGCATTTATCCACCCTTGATTTTTCTCCAAAGCATTAGCTGAATATAGTGCTGATTATATAGAGCCTTGGTGGAGCAGTGGGCTAATGCCTCCTTAAATAACACCAGCTGCCTGCAATTAGTGCAGGTTCGAGTCCCACCAGGCTCAAGGTTGACTCAGCCTTCCATCCTTCCCAGGTAGGTAAAATGAGGACCCAGATTGTTGGGGGCAATTAAGGTGACTTTGTAATAATGCCGCTTGGGGGGGTGGGTGTGAAAGCCCTAATAAGCAGGCATATACATAGAATGAAGGCTACTGCTAAGCTTGTAAGCCGCCCTGAGTCTTCGGAGAAGGGCGGGATATAAATGGAATTAAAATTAAAAAATTAAAAAAATTATTAAATCTTCACCAAAGCATTGGCTTTAAATAATATTCTGGCTTGAGTAAAGCATTCAGAATTCTTTTGAAGTACAACTTTTGGATAAGCAACGCCTATATGATGCATACTTTTTTTGCCATTCAGCTATTTTTAAACATTTCTGTTATAGGTAAAAACTTCACAGCTCTTCCGATATACACATTCTCTTTTTTTTGCCCGTCTCTCTGCAAATAAACCCACAAACATGTACACACATAAACAAACCCTTATTATTTGGAGCATTTACTATAATCTGACCATTATAACATTTTTGCCACCTTTTGCAGCTATACGATGATGGTTTGTTTTAATAGTTTGACACAGTCCCAGTTCTTCCATTAATTCCTTTTGCTTAAAAGCACTGTCACTTATTTCATTTGAGGCAATCCTAGAGGGTTATTTTTTTAAAAAATAAAATAAAATAAAGGGAAAAAGCTATTTATAATTATTTCTGGATATGCCCTAAAAGGTTGCAGATGTTTTCCCAATCTGCCTGTAATAGTCATAGTTAATCCCATTGCTCAGTAAATAGCCAACAATATGAGGTGCATTAAGCTGAACAAATGCCTTAATTGTTGAAAACTTGGGTCCTCTATGGTTGGCTGAGATGAAGTGTGAATATGAGCTGCCAGGCAGTTTTCCTGCTCAGCTCTCTATGTACTTGAAACTTTGCCTTCTTAATAAATTAGATGTATCCCATGTTCAAGAAACAACCTTTAAAAAGTGATCACGAATTATTTTACTGAGCTGCAGTTGCTTTCAGAAGAATTCAAGCCTTTTAAGCTCAACCGCATGAAATGAAAGTATCGAAATCAAGGTAAAGTATTAGTACCGCTTTATAAAGCCGTAGTAAGTCCACACCTGGAATCTTGCATCCAGCGTCGGTCACCACATTATAAAAAAGATGCTGAGACTTTGGAAAGAGTGGAGAGAAGAGCAAGTAAAATGATTTAAGGGCCCGGAGGCTAAAATATATGAAGAACAGTTGCTGGAATTGGGTATGTCTGGTTTAATGAAAAAACTAGGGGTCTCATGATAACAATCTTCCAATATTTGAGGGGCTGCCACAAAGAAGAGGGGGGGGTCAACCTATTTTCCAAAGCACCTGAAGACAAGACAAGAAGGAAGGGATGGAAACTAAATCAAGGAGAGAAGCAACCTAGAACTAAGGAGAAATTTCCTAACAGTGAGAACAATTAGGTTCAAGGTGTTAGTAATGACCTACAAAGCCCTACATGGCATGGGTCCGGAATACCTTGGGGAGCACCTGCGGCCGGCGTCAACTTCCCTCCGCCCAGTACGCTCCCACAGAGAGGGCCTCCTCAGGGTGCCACCGGTCAAAGAATGCCGACTGGTGGCCCCCAGGGGGGAGGGCGTTCTCTGTGGGCGTGCCGGATTTATGGAACCATCTTCCGGTCGAGCTCCGGATGGCGCCTGATCTCCGCTCCTTCCGGCTTGATCTTAAAACCCACCTTTTTGAACAAGCTGGCCTGGCCTGATGGGATGGGGTCGGGTTTTATAAATTGGTTTTAACTTTTAATCTGTACTAATTTATTACGGGCATTGCTGTTTAATTACTTTTTAATAATTTTTAATTTTTGTATCTTGTTTTTATTATGTATTGCCCTGTTCACTGCCCTGAGTCCTTCGGGATAAGGGCGGTATACAAATTAAATAAATAAATAAATAAATAAATAAATAAATAAATAAATAAATAAATAAATAAATAAATAAATAAATAAATAAATAAATAAATAAATAAATAAATAAACAAACCAGGGGAACAGCTTTGCCTTCAGAAGTTGTGGGTGCTCCATCCCTGGAGGCTTTTAAGAAGAGACTGGACAGCCACTTGTCTGGAATGGTATAAGGTCTCCTGCTTGAGCAGTCCCTTCCAGCTCTATTCTGTATTAAGGCTTCAAGTTGGGTATGAGAAGTAACATTTAGAGAGAGAGAGAGACGGATCCAAAGTTGCCACTGACTTTCTAGGCCCAAGGGCAGACTTGAACCCAACTCTCCCTGGTGCGGTAACTACTAGAATTCACACAGGCTATGCTGTAGTATGCTTACAAGTGTTGTGATATCACTTTCTATTCAAATCACAGTACAAATGTGTAGATATTTGAGGAAAAGTTTATGAAAATAAGGGGGCAGCTTAAAACAGTACATGAATAAATGCCTATCCTGCCTGGGAAATGTTTACATTGAAGAAAAAGCAGAAAAGTTTATTAAAACTATGTACTTCTTTCTCTTTTTTTCGAAGTTGTAGACTGACAAGCCGATACAGAAGTAGGATGAAATTACTTTAAGGTTAAGGGCCCTTTCCCCTCAAATAACATTTTCCTTCTAATTTAATTTTCTCCGTGTTGCCTGTAAAAAGAAAGGAATGAGGGCTAGATGTATGAAAGATTTATTGAATTAAACCAGTGGGTTGGATTAAGGTAGAATCAGATTACAGATTGGTAGATACTGTACACCGAATCAATGGGAGAGAACCTGAATCATGACTTAAATCATTGACTTGATCTCAGGGGACTTATTCTAAGCATTATTTTTTTTCCCCAAGGCAGCTCATGTTTTTTAATTGAGATAGGCTTAGAAACTTGAAGTAGGGAACGAGGTTGAGAAATTGAGTACGAAAGGAAACGTAACAATAAGCTGCTTAAATTGAATTTTGTTAGTTGGGAACTGCACAGAGATACCTACAAGGATCTCAGAACTGCCATATTGCCAATTAAGAGTGATACTGCGGTCACCGATTCTATCCAGTATCTTGGGTCTTAGTTGCAGAGAAGTCTAGAAACAAATAATTTCCCAAAGCTTAAGCTTTCTTGTTTTGTACGTGATGAAAACTAACTTCTTTAACCTCACAGTGATTGAGTTTCTCTGACTTCAAGTGCTGGGAGACAGAATAGTGTTTTTCTGACTAACACAGACATCTTAAATATTTACATAATTGCATATAAGCATATTTCTGTATTTATTTATTTTTGTCACGTTTATGTAGTGTTAATTGGAGGTGGTGACCCTTTGAGAGCTGTATGCAATGAAATTTCATTTTAATGTATGCCAATTAGTGTACATTCAAAGTGACAATAAAGTTATTATTCTGTTCTGTTCTGTTCTTTCTAATTTCTATCCTATCCTATCCTATCCTATCCTATCCTATCCTATCCTATCCTATCCTATCCTATCCTATCCTATTAGGCAGGGACACCAGGAGTGGTTAATTGTTATGGCCTAAAACTTAAATCCATTAAGGAATAATTACTTTAAAGCACCTTTCCCACTGAAATGTTAAGAAGCCAAATTATATTTTTGAGGGACTGAAGGCAACTTAGAAAGAAAATATGTGATATTTTTGTTCTAGAAGAACTGAGTGGCCTATGTCAGTTTTGTCCTTCTGACTCCAGTGTTGATATTGGCAGGCCGTGGGCTGTGATCGACAGCTTGGAAGTCACGCCAAAGAAGACAACTGTGGTGTCTGCTCAGGTGACAGTTCCACCTGCCGGCTGGTGAGAGGGCAAACTAAGACACACCTTTCCTCAGAAAAAAGTAAGTCTCCAGCAACTCAGGTATGTGTAATGTATCCTTGGAATTTTCCTATGGTATTGTCCACAGGGCAGTTACTGTGGATTGTGCCGATTTAAGTGAATCTAGAATTATTTGGAGTTTGTTTTGGGAAGGGTTTGTGTTAAGTTTTTCTATTATGCAATGTTGACTCTTGGGAGAATTAGCTAAGGATTTGAAAGATGAGTTTGAAGAGAGAAATTCAGTTGAGTAAACACCATTTTGTGAGTGGGGGGAGGGGGAGAATTCCTTTGAGTCAGTGTCAACTCCCTAAAGTTTCTTGGCAAGTTTTTGGAAGTGATTTACTTCTAATCACTCTTAAGCACTACACCAAAATGAGAAGCAGTTTGATGTGATGAATATGGCATCAAACTAAAAACCAGGAGACCTAGGAATTCAAGTCCTGTCTTAGGCGCAAAGCCAGTTGGTGATCTTGGGCCAGTCACATTCTCTTAGTCCTGGGAAGAATGCAATAGCTTCCCAATTGTGAAGAACCTTGCCCCCAAAACCCCTTCAAAGATCTGTCTAGGGCTGTGGTGGTGAATCTATGGCACGTGTGCCACAGGTGGCACACAGAGCCCTCTCTGTGGGCACGTGTGCCGTCGCCCCAGTCCTAGGCCTTCAGCTGGGTTTTATAAAACCTTTTTGCTTTAGGCCTCCGCCGCCGTGTGCAAGAAAAAAAAGTTTCAATCAATCAATTTCAACTTCTTGTGGGGAAAAAAAAAGATCTCGCAAAGTTGGAATTGATTGATTGAACTTTTTAGTCCCACCCAGTCTGCCGTTACCACTGCAGCCACGCCCACCCAATGGGCCACGCCCACCCAATGGGCCATGCTCACCCGGCATCCGATGATACATAAGTGGGTTTGGGGTTGCAGTTTGGGTACTCGGTTTCTAAAAGGTTCGACATCGCTGGGCTAGGGAATTGCCAGGATTTCAGACTGACCTGAAGGCACAAACTAACAAAAAAAATACCCACAACATAGCTGTTATGATTCTTATTTGGTATGCGTTTATATATTTCTCTCTGTGTAAATAGACAGACAGAATAAAGACTCTTTGGGATAATTTTGTTGGCTTTATGGTTTATAGCTCCAAGTCAAAGGACCAAAGCTGAAAGAGAATCAATAATCACCTAGTCTCTTGACTCATCCAGGAATTCATAAATTGGATCTATTTTCCCCTGGACCACCACCATCATTCAAATATTTAATTGGAGGATATTTTTAAAAAGAGAATGCTGGCACCAAATATTTAATTGGAGGATATTTTTTTAAAAAGGCAATGCTGGCACATATAAAACAATGCAAAATAACGTGATGGTGGTGATGACTCGTAGCCAAAAAGAAATATTTGTTTTTCGTTCTTACTTACATTGGACAAATGAGGAACCAGGCACTTTCAGAAAATTATAGTTGTTGTAATCTGTTTCCATTCTGATTTGTCAGTTTTCCTGCTGCTTGTGAAAGAAAGATAAAATTCATGGAAAACTGGGGCCTTTGAAGGAGAGTTACATACCAAAATAGACAAATTCATCTGCTAAATCTGGATATTTTTCCTGGCTGAACTTCTGTGGTTCGGCACTTGGATTATTTGGAGGGCAAAAAAACAAAAAACCCTCCAGTTCTACATTGTGGGGAAGATCAGAAAGTGGGTAGCTACGTTCAGAAATAAAGCTTCAGAAAATTGGGATCCTGCCTGTAATATGAAATTATCAGGAATCTGGCTGGAGAGAGAACTCATCAAGAAGATAGGGTTCAAATTTTTGTTTGTATCCAACAGAGAGGTGGTGTTCAAAAGATATTGAATCATTGCCACTAATGGAGGCTTCAAACTGAATATTGAGAAAAACTTGGCTTCATTATGGGCCTGATCTCCCCAGAATTTCTGGATAAAGAGAGTCCCCCTAGATTTGATGTTCTTTGGATCAAAGTCACCATTGCATGTTTTTCTCATCATTCCCACTGCTGTGTGGTTTTGAAAATTTTGCCCGAATTATAGAGTTTTCCCCCCCTTTGGGTGTAAATATATGATTCTGTAATTTATCACACATTAGTGTGCTTAAGTCAATATTCTAATTTTACTTTTTGTCACTGACTTGTTGCCGTGTGAAGCTTTAAAACAAAATACTGCATTAAAAAAAATACAGTTTTTCCATAAGTAGAGGTCGTTAAAGTGTGTGGACAGAACAGAATAAACTGCTATCTTCTGGGTCAGACTGTGCCTGGGTCAAAGAAAAACTGACTTTCTGGGAAATGATCAAACATTTGACTGACGAAAAGTGGTACAATCTGCCATACCCCTGGGAAAGTGAAATATCTTAGCTCTTTTATGCATTACCAATAAAGGAGATTTTTTTGTAGCTCAGGGTTGAAATGTGAGGTCCTTGATGCTCTATGAGCGTAGTGGTTTCTTTGCAGACATTTCATTACCCAACTAAGTAATGAAATGCACTGATAATATCACTAGTTGGGTAATGAAACGTTTGCAAGAAAACCACCAAGTTCAGAGACCACTGAAGACCCCACAGTCAATCTCCTCCTCCTCCTCCTCCTCCTCCTCCTCCACCTCCTCCTCCTCTTCCTCCTCCTCCTCCTCCTCCTCCTCCTCCTCCTCCTCCTCCTCCTCCTCTCTTCCACTCTGCAAACCCTACTCTCTTTCTAGCACTGAAATAATAATGTCAACTAGTTTGGGTAATGAAACATTTACAAGAAAGCAATCAAGGTCAGAGACCCCACAATCCTCCTCCTCCTCCTCGTCCTCCTCCCCCCTCTCCTCCAACCCCATTCAGTGATGGTTTGGGCAATGAAATTGTTTGCAAGAAAACAACCAAGCTCAGAGAGCACCAAGGACCTCTTCTTTTATGTATGGAACTCCCATCCAGATCAAGATCACTTCAGTCTAATAGTTGCTGCCTTCTCTCTCTCCCCCCCCCACTCTCTTTCTCCCCCCCCCTTTTAATGACTGGCAAAACGTGTTCGGAGGTTTGAAACCTTCTTCTGTTCTTGAGGCAACAGAAGAGAGAAGCTTTGCAAAGTCTTCTCTAGAATGCATGGGTTGATGTGGGTTCTTCTCTGCCTATTCTAGTGCAAGGGGCTTCATAATACATACATGGATAATAATAGAAGGGGGCTCTAGATCACTTCTGTCCAACAATCTCATTTAGTTAAACCTGGGAGCAACACCACTTTATTTCAGTGAAGACAACGAGGATTTTTTCTCTTCCCCCCCATACTTTTTACCTTTTGGGGGTCCCACTTGACTGCTTCTCCTAAATTGAGGAGATGTTTGGCAATGTTGTTAGATGGAAACATGAAACAAGGTCTGGGGTATTCCTTTCTGTTGAAAGATATGGCACCAGACTAAAATGGATATTATCTGTTTAATGACCCATACGTCCTTTTCTATTTCCTGAGGCTCCTGGTGCTGCTTTTAGGATCTAATGACTTCATTTCCCCCGACTTTGGAATGTATCAACTGTTAATTCTTGGAGGCTACAGCAAACTTTCATAAAGTGTATCAGTGCTTATGAATTGTGACATGCTTTTAGTCCCTTTAGACTTGCAGGGAAGTAAAGGAATATGTTTAATTTTTGTGGCAGGCAGTAGGTGGTATTAAATGCCTCCATCTCCATGGGGAAACAAAGACAGTCCTCTCTCATTCTTTCGTTCCTTTGCACACACTTCTGCTCCTTGCCCTCTGCATAACTCTGTGAAGAGATACATGTTGAAGCCAGAAGCATAACAAGAAGCTTGCGTGTTAGAAAAAACATAGTGCTTTCTGTTGTAAATCCTACAGTAGAGAGGTGAGCTACACAATATCATTACTACATTTGCTGTTAGTGGTTATAGTAATATCGAAGGATCAAACCATTCCAGCTGAACTTTTAAATAGTGGTTCATATCCAATTCAGGACATTGATTCAGTTTGGATGAAACCAGTCTTATATTAAAGTGCATATTGGGTCAAATGTCTCTTCAGGTCAAAATCAGAACTGGGCTAACCTTAGAACTGGCTTAGGTACCACAGCCCAATAATTTATGCAGGAATGGTAACTCTAGAAGATTCCCACTTAATTTCTAATTAAGACCATGGATTGGCAAGGAATGTTCTTGCAGTTCAGGCCAGTTTCTTGCATATTCACCAATAGGCACAATCCATAAGAATGCAACATTAATTTGCATTTCTTTAAACCACTGTATGAGAAATTACATATTTTTTCCAATACTTCTGCTTTGCACAGCACATTTTGATGCTTTACAAAGTATACCCATTTTTTTTTATTGAAAAGTTTTAAAATACAATTTACCTTTAAGAATCCCCCCTTCCCCCTCCCTCCTCCCCCCTCCCTACCTCCCCCCCTCCCCCCCTCCCCCCCCCGACTTCCCAGAGCTAAATAAAAGGTATATATATAAAAAGCAATCATAAACAATCATATACTAACAATTATAAACTCTAAAATCCATCACTCTCTAGCTTATATAGGATAAGACAAACCTTAATAATATTAAATATGTATAAAAAGAAACTAAGATAAGAAAAGAAAAGAAAACAAAAGAAGACTTACTCAAATGCTACATAAAACTTCTTAACCCTATACTTGTTCTGGATAAAATCAATCCATTTTCTCCATTCCATAATATAGCGTTCTTGCGAATGATCTTTCAAATAGGCCGAAATCTTCGCCATCTCTGCCAGGTCGGAAACCTTTAAAGTCCACTCTTCTATGGTCGGCAGTTCCTCTTTCTTCCAATATTGGCCTATCAAAAGTCTTGCCGCCGTAATTAAGTTCAGCATCAACTTAATGTCCACAACTGTAGCGTCTGCAATTATTCCCAACAAAAAAAGTTGCGGACAAAACTTTATCCTCTGTTTAAAAATCTTCTGCATATTCCACCAGACTTTTATCCAAAAAGCCTTAACCTTCTTACATGTCCACCATATATGAAAATATGTTGCATCTTCATCACCACACCTCCAACATTTAGGCTGATAATTCGGATACATACTTGCAAGCTTTTTAGGATCTAAATGCCATCTATAAAACATTTTATAAAAGTTCTCTCTTAGATTTTGAGCTTGAGTAAATTTTACGTTCCTCACCCAAATCTTTTCCCACGTATCCATTGTGATAACTTCCTGGATATTTTGGGCCCATTTTATCATACAATCCTTAACAAGCTCTGTTTCTGAGTCAATCTCTATCAATGCAAGATATATCCGTTTGATATGTGCTGGTCCCTGATTCCTAATTTGCTTTATCAAATTCTCATCAGTCATTGTAAATCCATTTTTCTGGTCTTCTTTCCACCTGGCCCGTAACTGAGTATATTGAAACCAATTTTGAACAACCTTCTCTTCTCGCAAGAGGCTATATGATTTCAAACACCAAACGTTTCTTTCCAAACTGAGAATCTCCTTGTACGATCATTTTGTCTGCACTTAACACACGCACACACCCCCTATATACAGTTTTGTATGCACTCAAAAAGAAAACACACACACATACAGATATACGCATACATATATTTCTTAAATATATTTGTCATGGGACTACTCTAATCTACTTTACTTTCATATATATGATAAATCCGTAATCATGTATCCATTTCTTTTACCTTAAAATATGCATTTTGTAACCTAGAACATGTGTACTTAAATGCGTATTTTAAGATAAAAGAAATGGATACTTTCCCACAGATTTAACATCCAAAATGGAATGTACTGGTAGTCTTGTTAGCACTATGCTTTGCTCCAAGATAGATTGTTTTGGAAGTTATGGGAGTCACCACTGCAAGAATCTTGCGTCTACAGAATTCCTAGCAGACTTCTCTTTCCAAAATGGCTATGCCTTTGGGTTCGTCACGAGGAAGACTTGGATTGTAATTTTGGAACCTTGATCCTCCTACCTCCCATCTTTCCTCTTCCTTCTTTTCTAGGCTAAATATTGATAGGTGTTTTAGGAAAAATGCATCTATGGGTGGAGTAATTTAAATACCAGGCCATGACGCCTTCCTTAAAGCCTTGCTGTCCTGTAGGCCTATTCCTTACAGTTCTTGTAAGGGAATACGGCTCCGTTGTATCTGCTTTGCGCTGTCCGTGGTCCTGACAGCTCTATGTCTTCCATGAGGCCTGTCTTACCTGATGCAACTTTGCAATGTATTGTAGCATAGAGTTCCTGTGAGTAGCTAAGCCTGGGGTGGGGAACCTTGGCTCTTTTATGACTTGTGGACTTCAACTCTCAGAATTGTGGGAGTTGAAGCCGTCAGTCACAAAAGAATCAAGGTTCCCCACTCTCGAGCTAAGCTTTAGTTCATTTCTTCTGAGTTTCCAAGCAAACATGATTTGGTGGGAGACGGCCTCCTTTCTCTTCAGGTTGTGTTCTAAACTGCCTGAAGTTCTGACCCATGTAGATGTCTCCTAATATCCAATCATACACGCTTTCCTGCTCTTCCCACTAATTATTTTCAGCCCTTATTCTTGAAGGAGTCTTCCCACTTGATTTTCTGCACTATATTCTTTCAACTATTTGAAGAGAACTTGAATGTCACCAATTCTCTTCTGTGGGGGAAACTTTACTACTCCATACAGAATGTGATTGCCGGTCTATTGCACTGCCCTCCCGTTTACTTACTTTAGTTTTCTAATGTGCCTTTGAAGATACGTTGGCCATAGTTTTCCAAATAGATCCTGACCACTGTGAAGTGGAGCAGGAATATTACTTCCTGCATCCTAAATACAGATAGCTCTCAATTTAAAAACAGACATTTGAAATGATAACAGCACTGGAAAACAATGACTTATGCTGGTTTTTCACATTTATGATGGTTGCAGCATCCCTGTGGTCAACATGATCAGAATTTGGACACTTGGCATGTATTTATGACGGTTGCACTGTCCCGGGGTCATGTGATCCCCTTTTGTGACCTGACAAGCAAAGTCAATGGGGAAGCCAGATTCACTTAACAATCGTATGACTAGCTTAACTATTGATTCATTAAACAACTGTCTCAACAGAAAATTTGGCCTCAATTGTGGTCATAACCTGAGGAGTATCTGTAGTAAGTTTCTGTTAATCAGTGAAGTATTATTATTATTATTATAGTCATCTGCATTAACAGAAACATTACCATTGAGGAGGAGGAGAAGAGGAAGAGGAGGGGCGGAGGGAGAGGATGTTCTCTTTGGCTATAGCACCCAGAATCTACTACTACCCTCAAGCAAAGCTGACTATTACTAAATGAAATAGAAGTGGAAATGATAAAATATGGTTGTAGCTTTCCCCCCCACTCTTAAGTACTTTTAAGTACTTTTTCCTCCTTCCCTCATTTTTAAAAACAACATATTTCTTACTGACTTAATAGATTTGTATGGCTTAGCAACCCCCTGTGTGCTGCCGTGTAAGAATACAAGAGTTTTTGTTTCAGTAACTGTAGGGCTTGCATTCTGAGGATGGCAGGCCTTTTAAATCTACAGACTTGGTGGCAGATTGGGGTTCACGCTGAGAGCCCAATGCTCTTATTAATGTCCCACTCCATGAAAAACATCCTGAATATTCTACAGAGGCTGTCTTGTGAGTATATGAAGAGCTGGATAAATCACACGTCTCTTGAGCCCATGTGCCCAATGTCATTTATCCAGGTACAGCACGCTAGACCAGGGGTCTGCAACCTTGAGAACTTTAAGACTTGTGGACTTCCACTCCCAGAATTCCTCAGCCAGCATAGAATTCTGGAAGCTGAAGTCCACAAGTCTTAAAGTTCTTAAGGTTGCAGACCCGTGCACTAGAAGGTTTCCTCCTTGTGAATTATAGACCTCATCTTTTTGGCTTTTTTCCTCAGAAATAAAGCTGTTCAGTGGCTGCAAAGATCTCTCAACTTCTTTTCCTGAGAAGCTGCCTTTTTGTCTTCAAGTTCTTTAAAGCCATCTTGACACCGCTCTCTATTAGCAGTGAATTCTTTGTGCTAATGTCAGTTAGTTAGTTAGTTTGTTTGTTTTTGTCTCAATAAGACTGATAATATGTTGATTTTCACGGGTACAGGTATGTAGGTCTTGGCGTATTCGGGTCTTTTCCCGTGTAAGATTGAGGGTGTCTTGGCGATGTTTCGACGAGGTCCCAGTTGTCATCTTTGCAAGCACGAACCCGAAGACACCAGCCTGAAGATGACGAGTGGGACCTCGTCGAAACATATATAAAAAGGTAGAGGTAAAGGTTCCCCCGCACATGCGTGCTAGTCGTTTCCAACTCTAGGGGCCGGTGCTCATCTCCATTTCAAAGCCGAAGAGCCAGCGCTTGTCCGAGGACGTCTCCGTGGTCATGTGGTCGGCATGACTAGATGCCAAAGGCGCACGGAACGCTGTTACCTTCCCACCGGAGTGGTCCCTATTTTTCTACTTGCATTTTTTACGTGCTTTCGAACTGCTAGGTTGGCAGAAGCTGGGACGAGTAACAGGCGCTCACTCTGTTACGCGGCACTCGGGATTTGACCTGCCAAACTGCTGACCTTCTGATCGACAAGCTCAGCGTCCTAACCCACTGAGCCACCGCATCCCTACTATATATATATACAATATATATATATATATATATATATATATATATATATATATATATATATATATATATATATATATATATATATATATATATATATATATATATATATATATATATATATATATATATATATATATATATATATATATATATATATATATATATATATATATATATATATATATATAGTATATATATATATATATCCTCTCCAAAAGACTTTTCTTTTTTTCTTTTTTTTAACTATTCTGGCAGGTTTAGGGTGAGGTAAAATGATTGCTAAGGCCGGTTTGAACAAGGACATGAAGGACGTGGCACAGAGTTTGGCTTTTGAACTTCTTGTCACATTTTTTTAAATAGCAGCCCTGCAAGCAGCATTATAAATGGCCACTGAACTTAAGAGCTTCCCGTGGTTTTTGCAAGGGTACCTTGAAATATAGGCTAAACCTGTCACTACAACAGCAAAGCCAGATGTAGACAACTTTAAAACGTTTCTGTGCATAAATAAATGAAAACATTTGGAAAGAGGTTTTAAGTCAACAGATTCAGGGCTAGTTTGGTTTTTATTTTATTGTTTTAACCTTTAGCAAATTGCAAGTTTTTAGAATTTAGGTGGTTGATTTGTTTCTAGCTATGGGTGTTAAATTCTGGACAAAATCTAGGTAAACAGTCATTCATGGTTTTTACCGGGAAGAATTCTGTACAGTATAGCTTGCCTATGTTTTAGTTCAGGGTAGTAATTAAATATGTAGGCCAAGCAATGAGAATGTAATGACTAATAGGTTGTGAGGGTGTACACAAAGTAAGTATCCAATGGATGGATTTACATATTCACCTGTAGTATAATGGCAGCCTTGTTTAGAAATCATTTAGGACAACGTATTTCATAGCATCTGTATTTTTAAAATAAAATGAACATTTGCTGCATCGTATTTTGTGAGTGTACCTTTTTTAAAAAAAGTCTAGTCTTGCAAGGTGATAATTCTTTTGTAGAATATTTTTTTTAAATGAGTGCATTTAATTTTTTTAGGGGAAGAAACCATGATTGCTGTTCCACATGGAAGTCGCAGTGCAAGAATTACTATAAAAGGACCAGCACAACTCGGTATGGATTTATTTATTTGTTTGTTTGCTGCACAACTCAACCACAAGGTAACTCTGGGAGACTTACAACGTTCACTATGAACAGAGAGTTCTTTAACAAGAATCAACCCTACACATGTTTTAATACTCTCAGATATTTCGGAGTTTAAGTGTACTTGAAGTTTTGACTTCTTTTGTCTATGTGCAATTATTAATGCTGAATTTGGGCATAAATTATGGTTACTACTGAAAGCAGTTTTGTAGCATTTTCTCCTTATTCTTCTGGATTAAAAAAAGTACAAAATGGCATGGGTTTATCTGGAATATTTAGCCCTAAACCAGGATTATTCAAGCACAGTTTAGGTCTTCATATAACATACTGGGAGATACAGAAGAATCATAGGTAGGCTTAAGAAGATAGCTTGGTTCCCACAACACGCTGAACCATAAACCATACAGAAGAGCTGTAATGGCATAGTGGCTGGAATGCAGGATTTCAGCCTGACTCTGCCAATTGCCAGCAGTTTGATCCTGACCTGCTCAAGGTTGACTCAATCTTCCATCCTTCTGAGGTCTGGAGAATAAGGACCCAGATTGTTGGGGGAAATAGGCTGACTCTGTAAACTGCTTAGAGAGGGCTGTAAAGCAATGTGAAGTGGTATATAAGTCTAAGTGCTATTGCTATTGCTATACAACTTATTATAACATAATCTAGTGATATGTGTAATTCCATTTGGTAAAACAGCCTCCTTGACAACAAGACTGCAATTTAGTATTTGTCTTCCTTGGTTACAGGATCCACTTGTGATTGTTTTATGTACAAACATGGGAATGATGAAGATTGCAAGTTTGCTCCCACTCAGTGGAAAATGGATTTTGCTACCAGTGCAAAGATATTTATTTTTCTTCTTACACTCCCTTTGTTTAACATTTAAATAGCTGCAAGGGGTGAGTAAGTGGGTTTGAGACTAAGGAGAGGGCTGTTAGAATACATAGTAGCCTTTCCAGAAGTATTAAGGATATAGAATCCAAAGTAAGCCAGAGTTCTCTGAAAATAATATCCTTGCTGTAGAAGCAACACAACCAGAAGCTAATATTTTCACAAGTGGCTAATGCTAGATAACCAAGTTCATGAACTTGCAAGAGTCTACTTGGAAGCAAACTGAAAGATGCTAATTTTTTTTTCTTTTTTGAATGACAGAAGCTTGCGTTTTGAGTTGTGAGTTGAGTTGAGTGTATTCTCTAATTTTCTTTATAAGTATTAAAAAGGAAACATGGTGTATAGTTTGAGGATTTGAAGATGGAGGTTTATTCTATTCTATTCTATTCTGTTCTGTTCTGTTCTGTTCTGTTCATACTCTACTCTATTCTATTCATTTTATTTTTTAAAAAGCCTTATGTTTCTTCTTAGAGAATAATGCAAAGATGGAAAAAATTATGAGCTCTAGCAGGCTGGTTTTCTGGCAGAAACCACTGTTCCCAGCTCCCCTAAGAACTTAACACATGACGTAAGAGAGACTCATCAGCCCGTTTTAAGTACCAGTTCTAGCCACTGGTGGCATTCTACATTTCTAGAAAAGCTTTTGTTTCAGATCTCTTTGTCTCATTCTTCCTAAAGCTGAATCTGCTCTTTTAAAGCAATGGAAGGGTGACTTGATGTTTCTCTTTGGTCCAAGATCTTTTCCTGCTTAATCATTCAAGATAGTCCTTGATTAGGACTATAGTTTAGCCTGCCCATTATGGTCCTAAGTTACTACAGTCATAAAGCAAGGTCATCACATAACCGGACCGGATGTTATGACCTTTTAAATGGTGGTTTGTTAAGTGAACGCCACAGTCATTAAGCAAACTGATTGTTTGCTTTGGGGCATATTTTTTTTAAGGAAACCAGAAGTAAAACCCTGTTTTGTGGGAAAAGATCTGAATCCCGAGTGCCGTGTAACAGAGTGAGCGCCTGTTACTCGTCCCAGCTTCTGCCAACCTAGCAGTTCGAAAGCACGTAAAAATGCAAGTAGAAAAATAAGGACCACTACGGTGGAAAGGTAACAGCGCTCCATGCGCCTTTGGCGTCTAGTCATGCCGGCCACATGACCACAGAGACGTCCTCAGACAAGCGCTGGCTCTTCGGTTTTGAAATGGAGATGAGCACCGGCCCCTAGAGTTGGAAACGACTAGCACGCATGTGCAGGGGAACCTTTACCTTTACCTTATAAATTACAGTCACAGGATGCTCCAAACAGCTCTAAATGCCAGCCAGTTGCCAATTGCCCCAAATGTAGTCACGTGATCAGGCAGACCTCGCAACTTTGGAACAAAGTGAAAAGTAGCTTTGGATGGGGGCCTGTCATAAGTTTGAATGGTCGCTAAGCTACCAGTCATAGTGCGAGGACTCTGTCAGTTCACACCCACCGTAGTTTGAAAGGCGTTTGAATTATTTCTTTGTTTTGGCCACAGCATACATCATTTTGCAGTAGTTTCCATTAAAATGTATCTGCTAATATGACAAACACCCCCCGCCCTGCCCCTTTCCTGTAGTTTGCAGAAATCCTTTTGGAGCGTTCTGGCCCAGGGTTTGACTAGCGGCTATTAATCAGTGTTAGATGCAAGAACTATGGCAGCTTGTTACAAATGAAATCCAAGCCGGGCACCGTTCTTGAAAACACATGTTGCATTCATGATTTCTGACACTGGTGGAGCTACTGCTTTTTATTTGGGCCCCAACGTAAGTCAGCAGTAAAATGCATCATCCTTCAGTGTCGTCTTGTGATAAGGATCCCTGTTGCGGGTGTCATGAGGTGGTCTCCTAAACACTGACTGGGTCCATCTTTTTAATCTGAGCTAGCTAGGATTTCAGGTGGCTGGGTTAGCAGTTAAATGTTCACCAACAGCAGCAAACAAAGGCCTTGTTGTGTTTGAGTTGTAACTTTACCCCCTAGATGACTTTGCAGGGTTTAAGGTTCAAAAGGCATTTCAAGTCATCACTTCTGGAGGATATGCTTGTAAAGCCACGTGCTGTTATTTCCAGGTGGCCATCACGAGTTGATTGGCAAACTATGACTTTCCTTTTGTAAAAAAATAATAACATTTTACTGTTTTTTTTTATAATTACAAATCTTTAGTGCTCAGTAAACAACGTGTTGTCTGGGTCCACATGTTTAATATAATAATGCATCTTAAATGCCTACTGTCTGGTCCGTTTTTCTAGCCATTGATAAAATACATCCCATGTTTGAAAGTATTCTGTATCTTTTTCCCCTTTCATTTTCAATGTAAACCCGTCCTTTTTCCGCACAGTCCAAAATTTCCTTAATTATCTCTTCTTCAGCGGATGTTTCTTCATTTTTCCAATGCGGTGCAAATGTAATTCTCGCTGCTATTAATGCATGTAACATTAAACATACACATTCTTTATCATAGTTTTCTGAGGTTATACCTAATAGGAATAATTCCGGCTTAAAATCTATGTGTTTTCTTAGCATTTTTTCTAACCACATATGTATTTTTGACCAGGATTTTTTTTTGCTTTGGGGCATGTCCACCAAAGGTGGCAGTACATGCCTAGCTTTTGTCTACATTTCCAACAATGGCTGGACATATTTTTAAACATTTTTGGTAACCTCGCAGGTGGTAAATGCCATCTAAAAAATATGACTTTCCTTTTTGAAGAAATAGTTATACACACAGCCCAGTGCTTGGTGCTCATTCCTCAGGGAAATTGGTATTGACAGACAGAGCAAGCGAGAGTAGAGAAGAAATGATGTTGTAGAACAGCTCTGGAACTGATGGTGCCATACCTTGGAAAAATATTACAGGTACTCCTTGACTTACAATCATTCATTTAGTGACTGTTCAAAGTTACAATGGCAGTGAAAATGTGACTTATGGCCCCTTTTCACACTTATGACCGTTGCAGCATCCCCATGGTCACGTGATCATCCTTTACAGCTTTCCCAGCCAGATTCCAATAGGCCACATCAATGACGGCATGATTCTGCAGTGATCCTCTTAACAATTGTGTCAAAAAAAAAAGATGGCAAAATTGTATGCCACTCACTGAACAAACCCCCTTGCTTAGTGACAGAAATTCTGGGCCCAGCTGTGGTTCTATTGTAAGTCAAGGACTACCTACAGATGGATATAAGCTATTGTTAACCACCATTTGCAATCCTACCTCACAAGGCACTTACAAGGATGATTTGATCCATAAAAGCTTCTGCTGTTGTTATTGTTTACATATTACCAGATTTCCCGAAGGATTCCAAGGACTTTAAGTGTTGTTTAAAGGATGCCTGTTGTTTTTAAAGGACATCTGACAAATGACTTCCTTTATTACAAATGGGTTTGAATATACTTCTGTCTAGACAGAGGGGACCAGTTCTATCCCTCTTTTGCAACGCCATTGTTTTGATTGGAATTAGACCAAAAAATAAATTTGGACCAGCACCCTTTATCAAGAGAAGGATACTCTGGTTCTCCCTGGGCGCTTGCATTATTTCCTTCCTTTTAAGATCAGGGAATATGACGCCTCAAAGTAATTTGTAAAGCTGAGACGAGTGATTAACTGGAATATTTGCAGGTATGGCAAACGTAAGACTCTTGCATGCGTTTATGGGCTGTGAATTATTCAGCTTGAGCACATTCAATAGCCTGAGTACACAGAAGCTTTTAGGGCTTTTGGCATTTGTTTCGTCAAGGCAGAACTCAAGTGCATCTTTGACTTGGCCAAAGAGGCCATGTTTTCATAGTGTATTTTGATCTGAGATTCCCAAAGTATCCTATTGTTGGGGGAGGATGGGCATAAATACCTTTTCTTATTTGGTGAGGTCTCTGGAGAAGCTTCTAAGGCTGGGAAAAGGAAAGAAAAAAGAATGTCCAGCAGTAAGGTGGATGGACTCAGATACAGTGAAGATGGTGCCCAGTTGGAAGACCTGAAAGACCAGGATAGACCAAAGACAGACCCAAGGTTCAATGGACACAAGAGCCTTTAATGACAGGTCTGCACTATTGGTAATAGCAAAGTTTTGTTTGGTTCAGAAGGCAGGATGGGAATAGAATAGAATAGAATAGAATAGAATAGAATAGAATAGAATAGAATAGAATAGAATAGAATAGAATAGAATAGAATAGAATAGAATAGAATATGGAATGGAGAATAGGATAGGAATAGAATAGAATAGAATAGAATAGAATAGAATAGAATAGAATAGAATAGAATAGAATAGAATAGAATAGAATAGAATAGAATAGAATAGAATAGAATATTCTTTATTGGCCAAGTATGATTGGACACACAAGAAATTTGTCTCTGGTGCATAAGCTTAAGATAATATCATTCAGGTCTGTGAAGAAACACAAAAGAAAAATGCTAAGTTCAGGCATTTAATATCTATCTTAGAAGACAGATTGTTTCCCTCAGGAACTGAAGGAGGAGAAACAGGTTATGGCTGCTTCCTCAAAGTTTTAAATTGTTCCTCTCATTGTGCATAGCCTGTGTAATTGTGAAACAATGTTTCTCGATCTTGACAACTTTTAAGATGTCTGTACTTCAACTCCCAGAATTCCCTAGCCAGCTGAAGTCCATGCTTGAGTTGAAGTCCACACATCTTAAAGTTTGCCGACGTTAAGAGAATCACAGCTGAGATAAATGCCAACATTGCACTGTATCTTCCAACGATCGTTTTCCAAAAGGAAACCAAATGTACAGCTGCAGAAAGCACCAACTTTGGATTGCAATGTGAAGAGCCTTAACTTTACTATAATGGGAGATTATAGTAATGAGTAAAAGACGCTTGCTCCTGGGGAGGAAAGCCATGGCAAATCTAGACAGCACACTAAAAAGCAGAGACATCACCCTGTCAACAAAAGTGCATATAGTCAAGGCTATGGTCTTCCCAGTTGCAATGTATGGCAGTGAAAGCTGGACCATAAGAAAGGCTGAGCGCCAAAGAATTGAGGCCTTTGAACTGTGGTGCTGGAGAAGACTCCTGCGAGTCCCTTGGACCGCAAGGCGATCAAACCGGTCAGTCCTAGAGGAGATCAATCCTGACTGCTCTTTAGAAGGCCAGATCCTGAAGCTAAAACTCAAATACTTTGGCCACCTAATGAGAAGGAAGGACTCACTGGAGAAGAGCCTAATGCTGGGAAAGATCGAGGACAATAGAAGAAGGGGACGACAGAGAATGAGGTGGCTGGATGGAGTCACTGAAGCAGTAGGCGTGAGCTTAAATGGACTCCAGAAGATGGTAGAGGACAGGAAGGCCTGGAGGAATGTTGTCCATAGGGTCGCGATGGGTCGGACACGACTTCGCAGCTAACAACAACATAGTAATGAGCATTGTGATCTGGGTGATAATGCTGAAGCTGTCCAGATGCATAAGCAGACCAAGGTGTAGGCTTGGGCTATCTGATCTGGGTTGGAAAAATCCCATCAACCAATAAACTATCAATTGTTATTTATTTTGCATAGGAAAAGGTGAAGGTGCTATTCTTTTTGGCACATTCTTCTGAGACATGACTTATCGATCCTCTTTTCCACATCTGAACAGCTAATGGAATCCTCTTTCTGTTTTTCTGACCACATCAATAGCGTGTGTGTCAGCCTGGAAGAACTAAGAGCAATAAATACACTTACAGGCAATTAGTGCCTTTTCACGGGCCAGTGTGTTTGTGATCAAAAAGGCAATTTTACCACCTTGTGAGATATTAGGTGCCCCTGGCTTCCCATTTACATTTCCCATCCTGTATTGAATAATGGATTTGCCCAGCTCTGCCTAAAGAACTTACCTATTCTAACAGGGGAAAAAAAACATACTGAACGCAGATTGTGATCCATTCAGAAATACTAACTTCAGTCTGCTTGAGATTTGCCTCCTAAAATAGAGTTTGCATTTGTGAGTATCATGTAAAACAGCAGATTTCTTACTTGGAAGACTTGTTTGGATCAGAAAGATATGGATGTTTCTTCTGGACTGTTTTTTTTTCCAGAGAATCTCTGCATTTGTGTGTTCCTGGAATTCTCTTGGTATTACTTTAAAATGATGCCATGAAATGCTTTATCTTTTTAAAACCCACTTTATTGCCAAGCCAGGCAAACCAACAGAATTTCTTCTTAACTGTATACCAGCAATAAATTAGTTATTTTTTATTACACTGGAAATCATCTGTACTTCTGTAAAAGAGCCGTAGTGCTAAGGAATTGGATGAACTGCTAATTTTAATCCCATGTCATCAGGATAGTACTGATATAAATAGTGCATACGATGATCTATGTTTTATATTTACAACATTTGGTGCAGGCTCTGCTTTCAAGAAGCCAATGTCTTTTTGGTTTTGCCTGGCATAAATTCATCATAATCTGCTAAAGGATAATGTGTATTTTCCTCTTATGGTTTCCAGTGATTGAATCAAAGACACTGCAGGGAGATACTGGAGAACACAGTTTTAATGCCCCTGGAATGTACATCATTGAAAACACAACAGTTGAATTTCAAAAGGGCCCAGAGAGAGAAACAATAAAAATCCCAGGGCCTCTTGGAGCAGATTTTATTATCAAGGTAAGGCATGTACTTTGTGCTGTGCCAAGGTTTTGTCTGGAAATTCCTGTTACATCAGCCTGCCCCACCCAGTCAAGTAGGAAAGGTATGCTGTAGATCCCATTAGCCAAAAAAAATCCAATTGGTAGGGTCCAGGAAGAGAGTCTACTCTGCTGTTGCACCTTTGGAACACTCCCCCACTAGAGATGGGTCTGACCCCCACTCTTCTCACCTTCTACAAAGACATAAAAACATGGCTTTGCCCCTTTGCTTGGGGTGCACAAAGGAGCATGCAGCCGTGGGGCTGGTTAGCACCCCAAAAGCCCTCCACTACATTTAAATTATTATTTTTTAACATACTTTCCCTCTTTTAAATTTTGTGTGTGGTTTTTTTATGGGTCGGTCACGTGCTTGGAAGACTAAACCTTTGGTTCTGGTGACCGACCCATACTGGATCCTGCAACATCATCCTGGGACACGTAGATTCTCCTTCATTCGTGGTTTTTCTTTTTCTTTTATATTTTGTTGTCCACCAGTCAAAGTCCCTCTGTGAGGGAGATGTGCGGTCCTTAAAACTGAGAAATAACTAATTTGGAAAATGTTTTGTTCAACAAATGACAACTGCAGCAGGGAAAAGGAATGTGTTACAAAGTAGGACAGACTAAGAAACCAACATCCTACATACATCAACTATTTGTACTCTAGAAGAATCTTGCAAGTCTGAATGTGTTTTCCCCCTTCTTCACTTTATCTTCTTGTGAACTAGGGTGGAGCCTGTTCGAGCCCATCTTATCTGTCTGTTGACTTGGTCTTGCCTGTTCCTCCTGTCCTTCACTCTGCCCACTTTAGAAAGTGATAGAATGTGCTCAGTTGAGCCATGGTGGAACAGTGGTGAGAATACAGTACTGCAGGCAAATTCTGCTGACTGCTGGCTGCCTGCAGTTTGGCAGTTTGATCCTGCCTGGCTCAAGGTTGACTCAGCCTTCTATCCTTCCGAGGTTGGTAAAATGAGGACCCAGATTGTTGGGGGCAATAGGCTGGTTCTGTAAACCACTTAGAGAGGGCTGTAAAGCAGTATGAAGTGGTATATAAGTCTAAGTGCTATTGCTATTGCCCTCCCTCCCTCCCTTTCTTCCATAACACTGCCATCTGCCAGCAGTTCGATCCTTACCGGTTCAAGGTTGACTCAGCCTTCCATGCTCCCAAGGTCGGTAAAATGAGGACCCAGATTGTTGGAGCAATAGGCTGACTCTGTAAACCGCTTAGAGAGGGCTGTAAAGCACTGTGAAGTGGTATATAAGTCCTAAGTGCTGTTGCTATTTCCATTTGTGTGTATAAGTCACTCAGTGATCAGGCTCAAAGGTCAGGCTGCACATAGGTTCTGCCCATGTTTTTTTTCCCTACTTGCCTGTTCTCATGTAGCTTTCAGCATTGCATTTGAGTGCATGAATTAAACAATGACAGGCCAAGGATCGCCAACGTGCAGCATTCAAATGTGTTGTAATGGGATTCTCTTTAGGCCAGATATACTGCTGCCAAAGATAGCCTGGTGCAGTTCTTCTTCTATCAACCCATAAGTCACCAGTGGAGACAGACCGAATTCTTCCCTTGCACGGTGACCTGCGGAGGAGGTGAGTAATGCATGTGGCTTTGACTCATACTTACGATGGTTGCAGTGTCTCAGGGTCACGTGATCACCTTGTGCAACCTTCTGACAACAAGTCCATGGAGAAGCCAGATTCACTTAACCCCTCACGTGGCCAATTTAACAACTGCAGTAATTCGCTGAACAACTGTGGCAACAGAGTTTGTAAAATGGGGCAAAATTTATTTAACAACTTGTCTTGCTTGGCAACAGAAATTTTGGGCTTGATTGCGGTTGTACGTCAAGGATATACATACATATACATACACCTACCCAAACTGCAATCCAACTTGTAATATCAGCTTTGAAAGCCAAAGCGTAGAAGCAACACTCTTGGGCCTGCAAAAGAATCCATTTCTTCCTCTTTTGCTTTTTTTTTTTTTAATTTCTTGCTCCCTCTCCTTAAGTAAGAAATGAGCCAAAAATATAGGTTGAACATTAATCTTAATAGTAGTGTGCTTTAGAAACGTTGTTCTGTTTCTGCCTGGCCTAAACGCTTCCGACATAAGGTTGTTTAGCCATTGTCAAATTCCCTTTTGGCTTCTTTCGCCGGCTTATAAATGACTTAAATATTTTCTGGAGACAATCATTTTCAAAACAAAACCAAGAGAGGGGTGGAGTAAATCAGCAGCCATCCATCATTCAGCGGATTATTTGTTCAAAACAGCCTTCTCCTCTCTCGCCTACTTCGATTCTCTGCCATGAAGTCCAAAGGGATTTCACAAGCCATGTGCATCCCATAAAAATGCAGCTGGGCTTAAATAAATGTTGAAATGTTCAGAATTTACCTTTTAGCATTTTACCTTTTTTTTTTTTTGCTGGTTCAGTGGGATCTGGTGCAGGACGTTAAAATTATGATCATGCTCAGTTTTTCTTCCAGGGTTTGCATTCCCTGGTGTGATAATACTTTCTACAAGGAAAGGTGTTCATTAGAAACCTTTGATTTGTAACCTTCCAGACTTTTTCACCTTGGCCGATGTCTCCATGTTGGAGACATGCTTGTCTCCACGTTGGAGTTTGTTCTTATTGGGGTGTGTGTGTGTGTGTTCCTTTTTGTTTGCTTACTTAAAAACCAACACAATCACACACACATCACCGTACAGAGAAGCCTGCCCTTCCCTAGGAATGAGATTTTTTTTCCTTCCTGCCTCCTCCTTAATTGTCATCCAGGGAAACCGCACAGAGCTTCCTAGGATTCTTCTGCAGATCCCTTGCGCCGGCGGCTTTCTTGGGAGTCGTGTTTTCTTTGTCTTCACCTCCTGTTGCTGAGCATGGAGGGGCCGTGCTAAAAATATTTGTGGTTTTGCAGGGCTGGGCCGAGTGGTAGGTTTGGCTCTCCTCTTTAGTGATTGTGGCTTCCAGTTTTAATTACTTTTGGTGTTGCCTGAAGCCACAGGAAAATCTGCCAATGATACATTTCTGTGAAGCACCTCAGTAAAGCATGGTGCAAATGTTAGACATCATGCTATGGAAGAGGTTCAGAGAGATGTCCAAGATTTTTACTCCTGGACTCTACCCACTTCCTTTTTTGTGTGTTGTTTTTTTTTGCAAGTTCTACATTATTAGGATTGAAGCTTGCAGGAGATTTTAGGAGCTGCCCAGAGACTCAACCTCCAAGCCACAGAGAGGAAGTTCAGGGGAACGGCATGCCTGTTTCTTTAACGTACGTAGGTTTTGAAAGGAGATGAAATGGATTCTTGAATTCTCATCTACTAAACTGACGTGGAGGGAGACATTCTAATCTCCCTCTGTTTGCCTAAAAGGATTGCTAAGAGTTCCGTCAATATAATCGGGACGAATGAGTTTTTGAGAAGGAAGAGGAATGAAAAATAAGCAAACAGAATATTTTTCTATAGAGGTTCTCCTTGACTTTCAGCCACTCGTTGAGCAATCATTAGAAATTACAAGAACCCTGGAGAAAGAGACTTCAGCAGGAAAGCCAGATTCACTTAATGATCATGTGATTCTATAGGGGGTCAGCATCTACCTGAAGAACTTGAGGTTCCAAGGGGGCAAATCAGGAGACTCAAGTCGAGCCTTACAGATCAAACAGACCTTTATTTGGTCAGTTGAAGTTGCTGGGTGGAACACTGTCTGAAACACTGGCAGCTGCATTCAGAAGTGCCACACAGTGGTCAGTTAGGCACTTCTATTTATATACAGATAACAACCAATCACAAGGTGACACTTGTTGACACACAGAATATTAACCAATCATCTTTCATTACTTTCCCGCTCTTTTCCTTGTCTCTGGGTCTGTGTACGTGGTCTTCCTGCCTTCACAAAATGGCGTCCCTAACGCAAGCACGGTGTACAGAAGCAAAATGGTTGTCATTACGCTAATCACAAGAATAACCTTTTGTACAATCCCTATATTTCATTTAACACCTGCAACGATTTGCTTAAAAATCATGCAAAAAAAAAAGGCATGAAATTGGGCGTAACTCACTTAATAACTGCCTTGCTTAGCCACAGAAATTCCGGTCCCAATTGCGGTTGTTAAGTCGAGGTCTCCCTGTAGTCTGAAAGTTCCCTGCATGTTACTTTGGCCAAAATCTCACTAGATTTGAAGTCTAATCTTGCGTCAGGAGAAGTCTTGTCTTTCCTATGGAACGAAGTAAGCCTGGTGCTCCATTTTTATTCTCGTTAAGGTTTGACGTGTGGATAAAAGCTTGCCTAAAACCAGGCATCCAGAGGTTGTCTACATCCACCTTTGATAAAAAGGGTTGGGTTGTGGTTTTTTTCCATATGGACTGTCATAACCCCCATAAATGGAATCAATGTGTAGGCATCCAGGTTTAGAAACTTGGATCCTTGTTGATGGAAAGGTGATGGGATTGTGTCTTCCCAAAGGACCAGACTCCACTGCTGAGAGGGTTACAAAAAGTTGACGCACATTCCAAGGGCTCAGTTGTCACCATGGGAGAATCGGAGCAGGTGGAAATGTGCGTTGTTGACGGGAAGGGAGTGTGTAACCGAAAAGGGAAGCAGCTGTTGTTATCACATGGCTGTGTCAATGTATTACGTGGTGGTGGACGGTATGCCACCCTGTTTGTCGGTGTCGTTAAGATACGGCTAGTGAAAAAAAGACAAAAGGAGGAGGCGTTGCCAAGAGAAATGGGTGGCTGAATTAATTATGCCTAGTTGATAATCAAAGATGGCCTATTCTCACCCTGTTCTAGGTTACCAGCTGAACTCGGTAGAATGTGTGGATATCCGTTCCAAGCGGGTGGTGCCAGATCAGTATTGCCATTATTATCCTGAAAACAAGAAACCCAAACCAAAGCTGAAAGAATGTAACATGGATCCCTGCCCTTCGAGGTTTGTATTCCAATGTATAAATGGGAGGTTGGCATTTTAGTTTCCAAGTCCTTGCTAATTCCTTTTTATTTATAACTAGCCAAGTGCCCATCACTCAGAAGGGCAGTGATGAGCTGAGCAATCAGTAAATGCAATGTTCTGTCTCGTCTCTACTCTACTCTACTCTACTCTACTCTACTCTACTCTACTCTACTCTACTCTACTCTATGTTCTTCTCCCTCTCCCTCTCCTTACCCTCTCCCTCTCCCTCTTCTTCTCCTTTCCCATTCCCTCTCCCCTCCCCTCTTCTTTACGCTATGTTTTTAAATATAGAAATGATTTGACAGCTGGTGTTCTTGTATTTGTGTACTCATGCTATTGAGTGATTTTTTTAAAAAAAAATTGTTCCCGTGGGGTTGCTCTATACTTAAATTGGTCTGAGGTGAAGATTCTTGCTGGAGAACTGCAAGGATAAAATGCTGACTCCTCAAACTGGGAGATGGAGTGAGGACAATTAAAAACATCATTAGGCGGGGATAGCGTCTATCAGAATGAGGTTCCACCATGATATGATCTTGTTCAGGGAAAATAAATATGATTTTGTGTGGAAAAAATGTTTCGAGGTCACCGTCCCCTGAATTGTGGGCAATGCCTGAGGATCCTGGTACATCCTGACCTCCATGAATGCTGCTGAAGAAAGAGAGATCATTTCCTCAGGGCCATACCCTCTTGCCCCTCATTTCCCTCACCTTCAGAATCCAGAGAACAACTGACGAATCCAAGATGCTAAACTCTTCACCAACACCATCCCTTGTCCTCCCTCTTCAAGGCATTCTGATTTTCCCAGTTTGCTCATTGGGAATAATTGACCTACTGGATGCCAAGTGATCACATGACTTCCTTTCCTTGTGGATCAACCTCTGAAAGCTTCCAACTATTTTAAGGGTAACGGACTCCAACTCTGTGCAAGGCGAAAGAAAGACGCTTGTAGCACAGTGACCACATCTGGCCCCTGCCAAGTTCCCAAGGCAGCTGCAGTGTACATATTGAGTTGCACAATGACACTTAAGGCTGCTGGCCGTTAGACCGTCTGGTGCTTCTTCCTGGCTCTGCAAAAGTATCTTAAAATAACATTCAACATTTAGCCCCAAACCTGAAATGCCAGCTGGCAGAATTGCTGATATTATTATTTATTTATTTATTTATTAAATATATATCCAATAAGTAAAAGGAGAAACACTTGGGTGGATTTTAATTCTGTCCTTTTCTTCTAGTCCCAGTTGAATATCTCAATATCCCAGCTGAGATCTCAAAAGCTCAGCTGCTCAGAGCTTCCCAGATCCTTCCTGCAGGCCCATCCTTGCAAAGCTGGAATCCAGGGCATAAATGGTTACCCAAACTCTCGGGAAGATCCAATCTGAGTTGGTCACCGGGACCAAAGGTTTAGTCTTCTTTCAAGCTTTCAAGTTCATACTGCAGCCCATCCTCTGAGAACATCTCTCTTTCTCCAGGATATATGCACTGGGCTGTTTTACACATTGTATTTATATGGTGCCTGGTTGTATGTGGCTTATAGTTGTTAATTAGGATGTTGATGGCCAGGTTGATGACCACACACAACTAGGCACCATATAAATACAACACATAGAACAGCCCAGTGCACATATTCTGGAGAGAGAGAAGTTCCCTCCGGAGGGGCTCCTGTATGTGCCTGAAAACTTGGAAAAAGAATAAAGCTTTGGTCCCGGTGACCAACTCAGATTGGATCCTGCGACATTATCCAGGGACACATATATTTGCCTTCATTCCTGAGAGTTACAGGCAGCCAGTGCTTCGAACAGTTACACTTTCAGGAGCTTCATGAGAGCTTTATTAAAGGGTGGGGAGGTGTGTAATATGAGGACTTGCCATCAATATTGAGAATTATACAGATGAAGGTGCTAAAATTCTTGGGGTGTGTGCGTGTGTGTGTGTGTGTGTGTGTGAATGTTCTACTTCGTTTCACATTACTTCTTCTCACAGCTATTAGGACCAGACTCAAAGTCTAAGGGTTGGGATGCCCAGCTTCCAGATTGTGGGACTTATCCTTTGGATGAAGTCCTCTGGGCTCAGTTGCTGGAGGTGGGCCAGAATGTTTGTGTTATGTATTGGGCTCGTGGTGTTACACCACATGCGTTACTGAAGGAGCTAACGGCTCTCCAGCAACCCAGACAGGCCGTCTCCGGTCCTGCAATTGGTCAGTCCCAGGCGGCAAGCGTAGGTTCAAACCTATTGGCTGCCACCTAAGGGCTAGGCTATATATTGTGGCTGGTTGCGGCCCAAGCCCCAGTACGGTTCCAGCAAGAATAAAAGAATGAGTTTTACTGTACTCAGCTTCGTGTCATCATTCCTGCTCACCAGAGCCCACGACTTAACGGTTTGAGCTGGAATCCATGCAGAAGCAGATAGACCCTGCTGTTTTCCTAATCACACCAGGGGGAAAAAAAAGCTGGGTTTTGCCATTTTAATCCCTGGCCCTTCCAGAACAAAGTTTTTGCATATCGCTGTCCCCTTCGGTGCCTCAAGACGACTCTTAGGTTTGTTACGTTCACAATTCCAGATAGCACGCTAATCTCCGAAGGAGCGGTATTAATTTATATAGTTCTACCAATATACAAGGCATTTGAAAGAGGACGAAAAGACATGTGCCAGCCCTTACAGGCTAAAAAAACGGAAATTAAGAGGCAGGAAGGGAAACAGGGAAAGAATTTGCAAGCATTTCAATTAAAAAAAAACCCTTTTTGCAAAGAATATTTCCAAGCAGATCTTTTTGAAACAAGGTTGGAGGAGGAGAAGAACGTCCAGGTTGAAGGTACCGTCTGCTTGTAAGTCTCCTCCTTCCAGGCAGATCTTTTACACGTGTAGAAAACCAGGGAGATGATCTTGGAGAAGAAATCCAGAGGCCTTAGGAAAACACCAGGTGCAGAAGAAACGTGCTAAGTCCAGAGAGGCAGGAGAGATTCAGACTAACCTGCCCCCCAAGACCACTGACTCCCTAAAATATAAGCAGAAGGTGGAAAGGAAGATCCAGACATTTCGGTTTAGTTCTCATCTTCCTACAGAGTCTCTTTCCTGATTTGGTTTACCGTGAAGGGCTGACTGTAAGGTGGAGGGAAAAACTTCTCCAGGTTGAAGACCCTTGGAAGTGTAATGTATGTGACTGACATACAGGATAACAACTACAGGAGGCGCTGTGCTAGACAGCTCCGGTAAGGAGCCTCGTTCGGCGGGAAAACCTCGCAAGCCCATTGGTTGACAGCCTGGCGGGAAAACCAGGTTTGAATCCATTGGCTAGCGCTCACCTGGACAGGTACAAAAGGACCAAAGTAACCTCCTTCCCCCAGTTTGCTTTGTTCCAGTCTGCCATTCCAATAAAGACCAATTGTAACCTTCACGCGTGTTTGTGTTACTGCTCCAAACTTAACAGGAAGCCTCCTGCATTTTTCCATTTCACACCTTTTCTGTGTTGTAAAAAGAGGCAATAGCCGTGCAATGATGTTAAGATTGGTAGCATCTAGATCTTTCACCTGGAAGCCTGTTTCATCCCTCTAGAATTTTGGAACCACAGTAATATTTGTGGAAAACTTGGAGTTCTGAAAAGGGATTGAAAGTATAAAAACACTTCACAATGGTATTTGGGAAGCAGCTCCTTCTATAAGAGGCAAGGAATACCCTAATTTCAGATGGTTAATATCCGGGATTCTGGATATATGTTTTTCTCTGCTGTAGCTCCACTATCCCAGCTAATAATGGAGGAGACTGTAAATGTGTTCTACTCAGGCACAATGAGTTAATTGTGGATGTCATAATCTCTCAAGTAAAATCAGCTTCCAGACCTCTCCCCCATTCACCCACCCCACCAACTCTTCTTAGGGACTAGGAAAATGACTGCTGCAGTAATTTTGTGTTTTTACAAAAAGTCCCGGAATTATATTCCTCTTTGTTAGCTAACTGATTTCCTCACTTACCTCCTTGGGAAAATTAAGTTCAACAATTAAGGTACGACAGCCAAGAAGAGAACACCCGCTGTACCACTGCTGTGCGTTTTGTTTATAATGGAATACATCAAATGGATAATTGTAATCTGGCATCTGGCAAATAACTTTGTAAATGCCTCTGCTTTATTCACAGTGATGGATTTAAGGAAATCATGCCCTATGATCATTTCCAGCCACTTCCCCGGTATGTATGTATGACGCTTACAAGATACAGGATATTAGCATTCCATTGATAGCCTACTGCAGTTTATAATTTCATACATACAATCTCCTGCTTACTCAAGACAAAGACAAGGAATTTATTGTTGCCATAGATGGTAATGTCTGAATTTGACCGTCTGTGACATTTGGTTGTTGAGATAAAGTCACTCCAGAGTACCGGGCATTTAAATACATTAATCCACTTGCCTACTTAAGAGCAGGTATTCCATTATCAAGATATGCTAAGATAATAATGGCTGAGTACAATATGGAAGCAGGCTAAATAAAGACAACTCCCCCCAAAGGTATTAATGAACAAATGATCTGCACTGAATCCTGAATTTCGTAAAATTTCAATGGGTTTAGAAGCTGGGGGTAATCGTTAGATTTCTACCTATGGAAAGAGATAACATATTGCATTGCCTATGGCTATCTCATTGTCCATTTTGTGATTTGGGTGGGGTTTTTTCCCCTTTTTTAAAAAATCTGCATTGCATAATAACACAGAATAACTCTAAACATTAGAATCAAGCAAATATTCCTACTTACTTTTACTCCACAGTAAGTGAAGGAAGGAAGAAGTGAGATCAGGCATAATGACTTCATGGTTTCCCCATGGCTAGAAAGAATACTTTCTTTCAAAGTGGCAGACACCCATTTCTCCTTGACTTAGTTCCTTTGTTCACTACTTATGAAGCCACAGCAGGTTCCTCTGAGATCCTCTGATACCTTCAGTTATTGTATTGCAGAATTCCTACCTGGCAGGTAGAATTCCAGGGACAGAGCAGAAACGAAGACAAAGAAGTTGGCTTAGATTTGACTGCATCCTCTCCTCCCTTTAAGTTCTAAATGCTGATAAGTGGTAGAACCATATGGAAGCTTCCTTCATGATCCAGTAGAGCAGGGGTCTTCAAACGTGGGCCTTTTATAACTTGTGGACTTCAACTCCCAGAATTCCTCAGCCAGCATGCCTGGCTGAGGATTTCTGGGAATTGATGTCTACAAGTCATAAAAGGGCCACATTTGAAGACCCCTGCAGTAGAGCAAGATGCAGACTTCATTAGCCAAATGAGGGACTTGGGATAAGAGGTGGAAGTCAGCCTGTGCAGAGGATCTTGAATGATCTGAGCCATAACTCAGGCTGCAAATGCATCAGTGGAATCTTTAAACAGATGGAGAAAACTTGGAGAGAGAAAAAAATTCCCACGCTACATGTCCCCTCCCAGTTCTACATCCTTACACATACTGTATACACATGTTCCTTTAAAGCCATTCCAAAAGATTTTACAGTTTAAAAACTTTCTGGAGTGCGAAGCAGACCTTGACCAGTCCAGCCTCTGGGGAAAAAACCAAAAAAACCATGCACTGTTCCAGAAGCTCCTTTTGCCATCCCTGTAATATCCTCCCAGGAATTGGGGATCGAGCATGTCTTTTTGAACTGATGAAATAAAGAAATGCAGATGTAGACCAACTGCACTATACACACATCCACAGTGCATTACGGCATATTCAAATCTAATCGCTGCATTTGACAGGTAAATTTTCTTTACTTCCTAATCAAGATTTAAAACGTCTGAAGTGTTTCGAGTCTATGTTGCTGCAGACTACTGACTACTGCATCTAAGATCTCTACTATTTGGTTATGAACTTGCTACTGGAAAGCTATATATTATAGACAATAATAATCTGTCAACCACTATTTGCATGTTCCTCTGCAGGAACCATTAATGCAGACTCCCGTCATGTTTTCAATTTCAGTTTCAATGCTCACCAGATCCCACTAATGCAGATGCCTGCTTAGACGCTCCTGTCTTAAAGGACAGGGATCCACCTGCTCTTTCAATGTCCTATTAGAATAGCGAGCTGGGAATTTAAAATTGAACTAGGCGTTTTGAGAACAACTGCTGAGCATTTTCTCCAAGCCTGACACTAATGTGGGAAACCAATATGTTTCTGAATATACACCTTTATCCCTGTCTCTTCTCATATGCTATATTAGCAGAGTGTACCCTGGCACCGTAAATACTTGTGCATTCGTTGACTAAAAGGATTTCTGAAAGTGGCTTGCAGAGACAAAAACCCATCAGTGTAAAAGTACAGCTTCAGAAACGACGATCGTTCACCTCCAAGACAAGACAAAGGAACCCTCAAAACAGAGACAGAATTAGAAATAGCAGAAGCTGACATTGCAAGCCGAAAGGAATAAATATATCTTAATCTCGGTGTCAAAAGAACACAGTGGTTTTTACAGATTTCTTTGGCTTTGTTCCATAGCTCAGGTTTCACACCTACAAGCTTGAGCTCAGCTAGGATCGTGCAATCGAAAAAGAATCATAGGTGCTGGAAGGGACCTTGGAGGTCTTCTAGTCCAACCTCCTGCTCAAGGCAGGAAAATGTATATCGTTCTGGATAAATGGTTGTCCGATCCTTTCTTGAAAACCTGCGGCTACGGTGTACCCACAACTCCCCCAGCCAAGCTGTTCCATTGGTTAATTGTTCTTTCATTTGCTTTCATTTGAGGGGGAGATAAGTTTTTGATGGAAATGATACCCAGAGGATACATCAATAAACTTTCTCCAAACCACAAAGCTCTTTATGTTTTCCAAGGAAGGATATCTGGACCAAGGTTATTGGGTAATGCGCAATCAAACACAGGTTAATTTTTCATACATGTTAAAATAGGAGAGCTTGTTCAGAGGGAGTTGTCATTTTTTTTAGTGGCCCCTCATGGGTTTTTGCAGCCTGCAGCCCTGCCCCAGGGTTTCTGCTGAGTTAATTTGGAAGGCTCTACTCTAAATGCAATGCAGCACTAGTAGTGGAACAGTTTAAAAACTAGCCTTTCGGTTGTTTTATATCTCATCAATCATTCCCATGCTTAAGCTAATGAAACGATAACAGCAGATGAGCGTATTTATCAGGGGTGATGGTGAAACCATTAGCTCTACGCTCTCACGCGCTGTCTGGTTTTGATCATGGAAACTTGGTTGAAATGTCAACACTCAACATGCAGCAAGTTTCGTGTTCGGTTTGTGAATGATGTGATTAATTTATTCCAAGGGGAGAGTTTTATGAATCATTTCAGACAAGCAACATTCTTGCTCTGCCTTTGGCATCTTTGGGAGCTGTTATTTGAAAGTACCTTATGGATTTATGCTCCATTTCTCCTGGATTGGATTTCTTATCAAACTGAGCCATAGTGGCACAGTGGTTAGAATTCAGTATTGCAGGCTGATTCTGCCCACTGCCAGGAGTTCGATCCTGACCAGCTCAAGGTTGACTCCGTCTTCCATCTTTCTGAGGTCAATCAAATGAGGACCCAGATTGTTGGGGGCAAGATGTTGAGTGTGTAGAGAGGACTGAAAAGCACTATGAAGCAGTATATAAGTCTAAGCGCTATTGCTATTATCTCTATGACTTCCCAAGAAGAGTTTTCGGATGGGACTCTGCCTGAGTTATGCAGTGGGAATAATTGACTGTTATGATTTATGATGGAAATTTGAGACTCCATTATGGTCCTAAGTTGATTACTACCTGTATAAAATTTTCACATAAAATTGAATTATGCTGTTGGGATTCAGTCAAAAGTCTTACTACCAAAGGTTTTACATCTTAAGGGTGTACCTTTTTTTCCACATAACCATTGTGTGTTCTGAATGCTCAAATCTGAATTGAAAATGGAGTTGTTTTGTGTCTGGAATAGGCTGTCAGGACTATCAGGGAAATGCCTCAAACTTAAAAGCAAGCTTTTTTTTTCCAAGCTCCGTGTCCAGAATCATCGCTTTAGATTTGCATCTGGTTGAAACAGAAGTATTTTGCACATGGTTAAGTCTCAATGGCCAAGGGAAAAGGCAGTCTACTATTTTCATTATCACTTGCATCTGAAAACCAGATAGAAATTCAATTGCCTTTTCTTGGGATGCTGTTATTTCATTCCAACAGCTGGGAGCACAATCCTTGGACCACTTGCTCAGTTTCATGTGGAGGAGGAATTCAGAGAAGAAGCTTTGTCTGTGTGGAAGAGACCATGCATGGGGAGATATTGCAAGTAGACGAATGGAAATGTATGTATGCTCCTAAACCCAGGGTCATGCAAGCTTGCAACCTATTCGATTGCCCTAAGTGGATAGCTCTGGAGTGGTCACAGGTAAGGAAGCAGAATATTTAAGCTTCTTTGAGGGGGTGTGTGAAGCTTTCAGTTGTAGCCAATGGTTGGGATGATTGATGACACATTATATGGAAACTTCCTTGCATATTTGGGTGTACGTCACCCAGGTAGTCCACGAACACAGTTGAGCCCAAGTTTTCTATTGCTAGGCGAGACATTGGTTAAGCGAGTATTGCTCCATTTTGTGACCTTTTTTTGCCATAGTTGTTCAGTGAATCACTACAGTTGTTAAATTAGTAACGCTTGTTAAGTGAATCTGACTTTGCTAGTCAGAACGTCACAAAAGTTGATCACATGATCCTGGGACACTGTGACCGTCATAAATATGAGTCAGTTGCCCAGCGTCTGAATTATGAGCACATGAAAAGTGGTCATAAGTCACTTTTTTTCACTGTCGTCGTAACTTTGAACGCTCACTAAATGAACTGTTGTAAGTCAAGGAGTACCTATACTGATAGCATTAATACTTGCATATAGATAAATGTAACCTCCAGAATATTTTTAGTTATTGGGATTCAGGGTTGCAATGCTAAAACTCCATGTGAAAAAAAAAAGGCTTCTTAGATGGACGGTCGTCCAATTTGTCCATATCACAGTTTCAACGAATGTAAAAGGAATATGTGCATTCTGGTAATCTGTCTCCCCCCCCCCCGCTACACATACACCAAATGTACTACACAACAATCAGAAACCTCCTTGTGAGTGTTTGGGAGGAGAAAATAGCAAATAATATATGTGTTTGTCTTAGAATTCTACTTTATTATAGTGCTCAAGTCTATTCTAAATGCAAAATGCAAAATGCAAAGCAATAAATAATGTAATACCAATAATACTTGGAGGTCCTGGAGCCACACAAAAAGTAGTCACCAAATTTGGAAGTACAAAATCTACTGAGCTTGATACGACTGACTTTGTAAACAAAAACATGGTCTTGCTTAGAACTTCCTACATCCCGCAGTTATGCCTTCTTGATCCCTGCAATCTTAGTTAGAACCAAAACCTTTGGGGGGAAAACCCAGCTGTTGTAGAAGAAGAGCAGGCAGACCTGGGTGGTGGTGATGGTAGAGTTAAGTGCATCATCAGCCTAGAATTGTTACATTGCCACAAATGCTTCAAGTCCATTTCCCCTTGAACTCTGTTGATCCTTATCTGGCATCAGTTTAGTACTGAACTTTAGTTGACTAGATTCTTGAGTATAGGCTTGAGCAAAAAAACCTTTCTGAACTGCAACTTAACGTATGGCCCTGACCCTTTGCTTCTAACAGCTGGCAATCTTGATAGTGTTGATCCAAGTTAGGTCTTGCAGAAGGAAGATTCTAATTTCTTGATCAGAAAGATGACAAAACATTCTGATAACCAGGTTTATGAGTGCCAGACACCATGGATGGTACAAAGGGCAGCATAGCAATACTGCGACATTTGTTAGCCACCTTAGTTTTTGACTGATATATCCCTTTCTACAGTGCACCGTGACCTGCGGCCAAGGGTTACGCTACCGAGTGGTTCTGTGTATTGATCACCACGGACAGCATACTGGTGGTTGTAATCCTCAGTTAAAACTCCACATAAAGGAAGAGTGCCTAGTGCCAGTCCCTTGTCATAAACCCAAAGGTAACTGGAATATTCTCTTCATTTACTTAGAAAATTCATATGGCTGCCTAACAATAGAATAGAAACAGAAATAAAGAAGAATAGGAGATGGAAGGGACCTTGGAGGTCTTCTAGTCCAACCCCCTGCTCAGGCAAGAAACCCTATACCATTTCAGACAATGGTTGTCCAACCTCTTCTTGAAGCCTCCAGTGTTGGAGCATTCACAACTTCTGGGGGCAAGTTGTTCCACTGATTAATTGTTCTAACTGTAAGGGAATTTCTCCTTAGTTCTAGGTTGCTTCTCTCCTTGACTAGTTTCCATCCATTGCTTCTTGTCCTGCCTTCAGGCACTTTGAAGAATAGCTTGGCTCCCTCTTCTTTGTGGAACCCCTGAGATATTGGAACACTGCTATCATGTCCCCCCTTGTCCTTCTCTCATACTAGCCTTATGTCCCTGGCATCATCTTTGTACTGCAGGGGTCTTCAAACTTGGCCCTTTTATGACATGTGGATTTTAACTCCCAGAATTCCTCAGCCAGCATGCCTGGCTGAAGAATTGTGGGAGTTGAAGTCCACAGGTCATAAAAGGGCCAAGTTTGAAGACCCCTGTTGTACTGCATTCCCTCCAGTCTCAGCGTTGACCAACATACACGTATTTCCTCTTCCAGAGAAAAGCCCCATTGAAGCCATAGTGCCTTGGTTCAAGCAAGCCCATGAAATGGAAGAGACTAGGATTGTGTCTGAAGAACCCATGTGAGTTTGCTTTATTTTTCTTTTTTTCTGATATGGAAACTAAATCCCTGATGCATTTTCCTGACTGTTGGTAAAGTTTGCTATTTCCTGCCAATTCATCTGGCGTTTGAATTTTCTTGGGCTGGTCAATTATAGGGGGCGGTGGAGGGGGGGACATGGCAGCCAAAACATTTGAATTATTAGCTTCAGAAGTGTCACAATGGTTTTCTGGCTATTTGAAGAATTGACCTGTCAGAAAGTATTTTGCATGGGTGACTTTTGCCCCAGAATAGCTCTAGAAAAATTGAGTGGTGAACTTTGCATGAAGAGGGAAGAGCAGAGAAGAATGTTAGTGATGCCTATATGGAAATCTCTGGTGATCCAAACATTCGTTCATTCATTCATTCATTCATTCATTCATTCATTCATTCATTCATTTTCTCCCTCTCTGCCTCCTCTTGAAATAATTGACTACAGTAGCTCTGTTTAGGTCTGACATCCTTTGATAAATGTATTGCCAGATATTTTGCTTAAGTCAGAGGTGGGGAACTATGGCCCCTTAATGACTTGTGGATTCAACTCCCAGAATTCCTGAGCCAGCAATTCCTGGCTGGCTCGGGAATTCTGGGAGTTGAAGTCCACAAGCCATAAAAGGGCCATAGTTCCCTATCCCTGGTTTAAGTCAACCGATACAAAAACTACGTATCTAGGGATTGTAGGCAATAGATTTGAAGGCAAGATTCAAACCCATATATAGGAATTGTCAGAAAGCTGTCTTTGTTTAAATCAGGTGTGTCAAACTCAATTTCACTGAGGGCCACATCAGCATTGAGGTTGCCCACAGGGGGCCGGGTGCGTATGGCCTGGTGGGCGTGGCCTAGTGGGTGGGTGTGGCTAGAGTGGGTGTGGCCTATTGAGTGGGCATGGCATCAAGGGTGCCTATGGGGGCCTGGGCAGGAGTGGGACAGATCTGAGGATCTCTGGCAGGAAGAGGGTCTCTGGGCCAGGGCCAAGGCAGCGGGGGCCGTTCCCTCCCTATTTCCAGGATGGCTTCGCGGGCCGGATGAAACCACTTCACAGGCCGGATCTGGCCCCCAGGCCTTGTGTTTGACATGTCTGGTTTAAATATTAAGACAAGCTTCCTAAAAGTAAAAAAAAATGTTTTTCTTTTTTTAGCTCTCCTTAACTTGGAGATATTTAAGCATTCTCTCATTGAGATCCTTCACAGAATTGAGGTAGATAATGCCCTAAGTCAGGCTAAGCTTTTCTTCTGCACTTCTCTATATTTAATTTTCCTAGTTTTGCAGTTAATTAACAACATCTCAAGATCCACACCAAATCCTTTTCTGGGTTTGGAATGAGTAATGTATCCTTCTGGAAAAGGATAAGCGATTTAATGATGAAAATGTAGGAATTTGTTCAGTTTCCAGTGCGTCAAAGCTAGTTTTCATTTCATAGCTTTTTATTTGAATTGTCTGTGGTGCTATCAGCCTTAGCTTTAGCTTTATAAAATGCGGCAATACGGAGAGACTCTCCAAAATATGCCAAAATAATATATTAAAATTAAATTCTTCTGCCCCTGGAGATTGGTATATGTGCCCTTGCCTGTGTCCCGAATTTCATATAATGTGTTTTTGCAAAGTCTTTTAAAAATTATTTAAATTAGAAAAATAGTGAGGTTCCCCCCCCTCATTTTGAAGACTGTTTGTAAAGCTAAGCCAAAGAAAATGGAGGTTTAGCCTTTCTGGTTTTTACTGGTAGAATGTGATGATAGTTGAAACCCATCATTATTGTAAACGTTTCTCTCGTGAGCCTTCATTATTTACAGCAGGCTTTTCAATAATCCTTTATAAAAGGATTCCATACATCCTTTTTTTTTCTTTTAATAAGCTTAAATAAATAGAGGTCTTGGCTGCATCTTAAAAGAGGCCAAGTGCCGAAACTGGTGGACTTGTGATGGGAAGAGGAAGTGATAGGGTTTCCAGATTTCATTTAGTCAGTTCAAATGTTTTCATTCATAGATTCACATCTGTAGATTCCTATCTGAAGATTTTCACCAGATGTTAGCTACCAATGAGTGATAATATGTACCTTAGAATGGTCACATATCTGGGCTAATGCCTACGCAAGGTAATGAAGATTCATTGAGGGGAACTAGAAAAAGTCCTCAGGATCCATCTCCTGTTCCCCTTATCCATGACTAGAAGCAAGTCCTGAGTTTCAGTTAACATTAAATTAATGCTGTGGTATATCCTGATATATAATGTTCAGGTTTTTCAAAACCTGTTCTTCCCCTGAGAAATAGATCTGGTTTTCTGTTCTCTTCATGGCGTTCATGAACTAGCTAACTTCTTGGAAGGGATGGAAGTTGCAAATCTGTTACACTTTTCCCCCCCTCATTTCTTGGAAGCCTCTTCAGATGCCATATATCCCCAGTCTAAATGGGCCTGTTAGGAGTTCCTTCGTTATATCTTCTCGCGGGTTTTAATGAAAGTATGGGAAGCCAAGGAAGTGGATGACCATTGGAGAGACGATTTACAGAATTACAGAATATATATATATATTGCTATTGCTATTACCTCTGTGACTTTCCAAGAAAAGTGTTTGGGTGGGACTCTGTCTGAGCTATGCAATGGGTAGAATTGACGTCACTTCATTTTGCTATTGCTGTGGAGTGCCATATGTTAGCACAGCCTCTTTTATGTTGCCCGTTACACAGCTGATGGAACATTATTTGTCTCAGCTTGTTAATAGTGAGTGCTGCTCTTCACGCAGCTGTTTTGCAGCAATAGCACAAGCATCCAATGACCAGAGATTTAATTTAAATGTCTTGTAGCTAAGAAAGTGTAAAGAGCATTAGCCCATAGGATGGTTGGGTAAAGAAATACATATACTCTTCAAAATAGGATGCAGCCTGAAGGGAAGCCTTGCCATTGACTAGCTGAAGAACGATAAGCTTTCACACTTTGCAGATAGAGAGATGTGCTAGGTGGGTGGATAATATTAGGGATTTAAAAGCACCCCCTTTGTCTTCCATTGCTGCCCCCAAAACTGGTTCTTTATTTGTTGCATTTATATCTTCTTTTTCTTCCATGAGACTTAAAACACCTAAGCAAAATTCCTAGGGAGTTTTTCTTTCAAGTATTCTCTTGAATTATGGTTTTTAACGTTAGCAAGGTTGCTGCGTCAGATACCTTCAGACCATGATTTGCCTTTTAGATCTTGTCAGAAGTGACTGCAGAGACCATTAGGGCAACAGTAGGTTTCTTCCCTCCTCCCTGCAAACATTCTTCTCTGCCGAGGTGCAGAAATTGCCAAGCAGTTATTGCCATGTGACTTCCATTTATTTGAAGAACCTCTTATGAAAATGCCACGGAAAGGGAATGATGGATGGAGCCCTCTTGTAAATAGCTTTTTCATTTATCGGAACTTACAGTTATCTGCATATTTTGGATGTCTTCCCGGCCATTGTGAGATAACAACCATATACTGTATATATATATATATATTAATGGGTTAATTGAGTTTAGCGATAACGTCCAACTCTTTTGAAATATAATCAGAATTTTGTCAAAGCCTTCTCAGAGATGGAAAAAGAGTGAGGCGACAACCTTTTAAGTTTCAACAATGTAGATGCAGGGTTAGTTTTAACTCCAAACAGCCCCGTGTTTGTTAGGGCTAAACTCCCCTCTCTAGGTTAGCCAGGAAGGGTGAACAGGAATGAGATGGGAACAGAAGGTGAAATGTCTCTTCATGCTGCATGAAGAGAATGGAGCTGAAGTCCTAGACTTCATGCTGCTTTTTCCAAAAAAGCAACTTACTTTCTTTCTTTTTCTTTCTTTCTTTCTTTCTTTCTTTCTTTCTTTCTTTCTTTCTTTCTTTCTTTCTTTCTTTCTTTCTTTCTTTCTTTCTTTCTTTCTTTCTTCTTTCCTCTCTTTCTCTCTTTTTTCTCTTTTTTCTCTTTCTCTCCTTTCTCTTTCTTTTTCTTTCTTTCTTCCTCCTTCCTTCCTTCCTTCCTTCCTTCCTTCCTTCCTTCCTTCCTTCCTTCCTTCCTCTGAAAATGTTTCACTTCTCGTCCAAGAAGCAGAACTGAAGAAGCAAAACATTTTCAAAGGGACAAAAAAACCCAAGAAAGTTCAGTTGCCTTGTGGGAAAAAAAGCACCTTTGGGAGAACAATCAGGACTAGAGAGGCTAAATTAAAGTAAGATGAGACTCGGAGAAAAAGGGACAGCATGTTGGTTGGTGTTTGGTTGACTTGATCTCGTCCTACACATAGACACCAAAGGTTGTTATGATGTGGTTTTGTTGCAGGTTTGTCCCCGAGCCTTGGTCCCCTTGCAGTGCCTCTTGCGGCCATGGTACTCAGATGCGTGATGTCAAGTGCCACATTTATCTTGCGTTTACTCAGGCTGAGGTGGAGCTGCCTGACGATGAATGTGAAGGACCCAAACCATTGACCGAGCGGAGTTGCCAGCTGGAACCGTGTGATGCAGATCCTGTCCCATACACCCTGTCTTTCATACCCTCCGAAGAGGCCGGTAAAGTTTTTTATGACTGGGAATACATCGGCTTTACTCCCTGCTCAGCTACATGCAATGGAGGTATTACGCACTTACATTTTGCGTGCTTTGCGCTCATAGCAACCATTATAATAGTAACTCATGCCCATCTCAGGGGTGGCTGCTAGACATTTGAGGGCTGAAATGTGAGCGTGCAGGTCGTCCTCGGCTTACGGCCACAGTTAAACCCAAAGTTTCTGTTGCTGTGAGACATCAGTTAAGGGGGTTTTGCCCCATTTTACGACCTTTCTTGCCACGGTTGTTAAGTGAATCATTGCAGCTGTTAAGTGAGTCAAGTTGTTAAATATGAGTCAGTTGCCAAATATTCGAATCTTGATCACGTGACCCTGGGGATGCTGAAACAGCCATAAGTATGAAAAATGGCCATAATTCGCTTTTTTTTCCGGTTGCAACTTTGAACGGTCACTAAATGAGTCGTAAGTCGAGGACTATCTATAGTTGATCACTCAACTGGTGGATTAATGAAGAGCAAGGTGTGCCTGCCAAATGATTTTCCCCCAGGTCACACCTTGGGTTGTTGTTTTTTTTCCCCTTTGTGTGCCATGGATAATATCCAGTTATGATGTAATGTAATTTTGAATGATTGGAGACAGATGTAACTGCTGGAGATGGTCTTATAAAAGTCACTTATCACTCATATCCAGGGATAAAAATCCTTACCCGGTTTATAACTAATTAGTGGAAGTCAACAGTTTTACCCTCTTACCTTCTCCTCCAGTCTTACAATTTCCACAGAGTCAGCTAAAAATAAAAATGGGCCTCTTTAGTAACGATGGAGTGTTTGAGAAAGCCTTTCCTGACGAATTAGGAGAAGAGATATTTATGGCAATAATTGTCTAGCTGTCCTGCAGGTGAAAACAAACAGCATCGAATGAAATGTGAGGTTTTCCGGGAACGTACTTTACCGAATAACGAGGCTCTTCGTTTTTATTAGGCAATGCAGCGAAAGGACAAAAGGTGCTTGAAATCCTGCAAATCTTTTAACAAAAGAGAAATATTAAGCTGTCTTGAGATCAGATTTGCAGCCCTGGTAAAATCACGAGGGGGAAATGCATCTGAAAGGAAGGAAACAGATTCCTTGAACTGTGACCGTTTTCAATCTTGCATATCGCATTATGTGTGTTTCTCCAGTACCCTCTAATACCAATGAAAGCTCATTCAGCGAGCGACTTCGGTTCTATTTCGTTTAGTCGGATGGTGGGAATTACTTCTTTGTTTTACCATCTCGAATATGCATGAGTCTTCCGAGGCATCTTTGCACCCCATAAAATGGACTCTGCGCAACATTTGCTAGAAAGATTTGCAATGCAAGGAGATGAAGTGTGACAGTGTTTTGCATTTTGGGATTTGAGCGTTGCATTTTAGGGTGGTGCCCCTGTTTTCAACAGCTGATCCATCACTTAAAACATCATTTTTCTCCAGTGGCAAGTAAAGCAGAAAATGAGGGTGCTCAATAGTAAGACCGTAAGAGCTGTCTGTCAGATCTGCTCCCCCTTAAACCTCTAAATAAATGACGATGGTGTTCAATTGGTGCTCCAAATGTTTAGGGAATATTATTACCAAAGAAGAAAGTTAGCCTTCATGTCAACAATATTTGGTTTTTCTGTGCAATGCAATGAAGAAAAAGTGTGATCTATCATTTAAAACCACATCCTTACAGCTGACATTGTTTTCTTAGCCATTGTATTTATATTCTCCCTTTGGATTGTGTGTGACCAGCCATATGCTAAATAAATAAATAAATCTCCCTTTGGATCCGTTTTGTTCCAAGAACCTCAATAGTGGAATTATGGTTCAGAAAGAAATTCATTTGCTATATATCTTAGTATATTTCCATGCTTGGAAAGGGCATAATTTATTTTAATTTTTGTATTGTATGGTTTTAATTGCCCTGTAAACCACCCTGAGTCCTATGGGAATAGGGCGGTATATAAGTCAAATAAATAAAAATAAAATAAATAAATAGAAACAATCTTTGTCTCCATTTGTTGAGAAAAGTATAGTTTTATTAAAAGTCAAGTCTATTCAATCAGAAGAGAGCTGAAAGGGACCTTGGAGGTCTTCTAGTCCAAACCCCTTCACAAGCAGAAAACCCTATGCCATTTCAGACAAATGGCTCTCCAGTCTCTTCTCAAAAGCATCCAGTGATGAAACACCCACAACTTCTGGTGGTAAGCCGTTCCACGGGTTAATTGTTCTCAATGTTAGGAAGTTTCTCCTTAATTCCAGGTTGCTTCTCTCCTTGATTAGTTCCCATCCATTGTTTCTTGTTTTGCCTTCTGGTGCTTTGGAAAATAGCTTGACCCCCCCCCCTCTGTGGCAGCCTCTCAAATACCGGAATACTGCTATCATGTCACCCCCCCTAGTCCTTCTTTTCTCTAGACTAGCCAAACTCAAATCCTGCAACCATTTTCCATATGTTTTAGTCTCCAGGCCTTTAATCATCTTAGTTGCTCTTTGCACTTTTCCCAAAGTCTCAACATCTTTTTTGTAATGCGGTGACCAAAACTGGATGCAGTAAAACTGGATTAATAGTATAGTTTTTTCAAAATCACAGGAGGTAAGAATTCTGATGTCCTCTGGCCAAACTCTGCTTTCATTTTCTTTTTCTTTAAAAAAAAAATATCTACCCGTTAAAATTTAAGAAGATTCGGAAAAATTGGAATCGGTTCAGAGAAGGGTGAAAAGAATGAGCAAGGATTGGCAACCAGGTCCTGTAAAAATAGACTGAAGGAATTGAGTGTATTAAACCTTGACCAAAGACCGTGGGAGTGGGCTTGGGGAAATGAGGGAACTCTTCAAAGGGCTAAGAAGGTGTCGTGCAGAATGCAACCAAGGCCTGTTCTCCATTGCTCCAGATTTTAGTCCTTGGAATAACCATCTTAATTTGCAGCAGGCAAAATCTACCTGAATGTTTATCGGGTTTAACTTAAGAATAAGGGAACAGTATGTGGCTGGCAAGGGAAGAGGGAGATGGTACAGTCCTGGGCAGGGGAGCTAGACCAAGTGATCCATTTCTTGAAAACTGTTATGTGGTAGTTTCATAAAGATTCTGACCACCCACCCTCCCATAGTTTGCTGCTGACTGGACAGGCGCTTGTCAGAAATGGTACAGCGTCTCCTGCTTGAGCAGGGGGCTGGACTAGATGACCTACAAGGTCCCTTCCAGCTCTGTTATTCTGTAAACCAGTAGAATTGTGCGCCGAAGAACCGACAAGGAATCGGAGTAGGTATCCTAGAAGCATTACCTTCACATAAATTACGGCGGAAGAATGTATATATAGAAATATTTTTCAATATTACTCTGTTGCAAAAGATTCGAGGTCAGTGATGGCCTGTTGGTTTGTTTTACCACCCAGGGACTCAAGACGCCATTGCTGTCTGCTTACACGAAGAGACAAAACAAGCCGTCAATGATAGCCTGTGCGACAGTTCAAAGAGACCGCCAGCAATGAGCCTTGTGTGCAATGCAAGGCTTTGCCCCCCAAGGTAGGAAGTAGGTAATGCCTTTGGGCAGGGCTTTTCAACCAGTGGTACGGGTACCACCTGTGGTACATTGGCACCTGGCAGGTGGTATGCGACCATCCTAGAAAAGTGGTAGCTGGGGAGGGGAATGAGCTGAACTAGTGGCAGCACCGCACAAGCCTGAGCGAGAGATGGCTGGAGCTGCAGGGCTGTCAGGGCTTAGCAGAAGCACCAGGATCAGCGCCAGGCTCCATCTGGAGCTCAGCGCTGATCCTAGCGCTTCTGAGCCCAGAAGAAGCACCAATCAGCTGGAATGTTGCAGTATCTCCAGGGTCTTGTGATTTACATTCAGATGCTTGGCAACTGATTCATATTTATGACGGTCACAGTGTCCCAGGGTCATGTGAAGTGACCAAAACCTGCTGCAACCACTCAGAAGGGGGGGAGAATAAAAACAAAATACCCCACCCCACCCCACCCCCGCTGCCAATCCTCAACAGAAATGCTCACAACAATGAAAACCTCAGACAGGAGGAAGAGCGCCGCCGGGCGGGCAGGCAGGTGTCTTGCTCGGCTGTGGCTGTGGGGGCATGTTTTTCAGTGCCATTTTAACTTCGAACAGTCACTATGTGAACTGTTGTAAGTCGAGGACTACCTGTACTTCATCACTTTTTTCCTTTTTTTTTTCTTGGTCATCAAGTTTTTGACACCTTGCTAGGTGACTGGTGGTACTCGGATGTTGCCATATCCTAAAAGTGGTGCAATGAAAAGCGCAGGGCTTTGGGGATGAACGATGAAAGTGTTTTGGTGGAAGATATCCTGTGGTGGTGCACAGTGCTGGGCTAAAATAAGAGTTCTCAACTATTTTCATTCCTCTGTTTTGCTCTCAGTGTGTGTGCATGTATGTGTGCGTGTGTGTGTGATTTCACAAAGCATTCCTCTTGTACTTTGTGGTGTGGCTTGCTTAAGGCTCTGATGTCATCATATTTTGGAACAGATGGCAAGTAGGACCTTGGACACAATGTACTGCCACTTGTGGCGTTGGAATCCAGACCAGACAGGTGCATTGCCAGCAACCTGGAGGTTCTGTGGTTGGAACAGAAAGCTGCAAAGACCCGAAGCCTCATTCCTTACAAGCATGCAACCAGCTTGACTGTCCTCCACTTTGGCATGTTGAAGAATGGCAACAGGTAAGATGGTCTGCCGACTACGAGGGTTGGAAACCACCTCCAAGGAGAGCGACACTCCAGCTGAGTGAGATTAATGAGAAGCCATTGATAGTGCAGTGTTCTGAATTTAGAATAGAATAGAATAGAATAGAATAGAATAGAATAGAATAGAATAGAATAGAATAGAATAGAATAGAATAGAATAGAATAGAATAGAATAGAATAGAATAGAATAGAATAGAATAGAATAGAGCTGGAAGGGACCTTGGAGGTCTTCTAGTCCAGCCCCCTACTCAAGCAGGAGAACCTATACTATCTCATATAAGTGGCTGTCTGGTCTCTTCTTAAAAATCTCCAGTGATGGAACACCCACAACGTCTGAAGGCAAGCTGTTCCACTGGTTGATTGTCCTCACTGTTAGGAACTTTCTCCTTAATTCCAGGTTGCTTCTCTCCTTGATTAGTTTTCATCCATTGCTTCTTTCCTTCCCTCTGGTGCTTTGGAGAATAGCTTGACTCCCTCTTCTCTGTGGCAGCCCCTCAGATACTGGAACACTGCTATTGTGTCTCCCCTGTTTATTCTTTTCTTTAGACTAGCCAAACCCAAGTCCCATAACTGTTCTTCATATGTTTTAGTCTCCAGGCCTTTGATCATCTTAGTTGCTCTTCTCTGAATTTTTTCTAAACTCTCTACATCTTTTTTTGTGATATGGTGACCAAAATTGGCTGCAGTACTCCAGGTGTGGTCTTATTAGGGTTTTATAAAGCGGTACTAATACTTCGTGTGATCCTGATTCTATGCCTCTGTTTATACAACCCAGGATGGTATTAGCTTTTTTTTGGTTGCTGCTGGACACTGCTGGCTCATAATCAAGTGATAGTCATTGTCCCTTCCATCAATACTTTGGATTGAAAGTCATAACTGCTGAGTCTGGTTCATATGAATATACAATCACTAGTAAGGTTGCTTCTCATGAGCAGTGATAAATTTGTCAATATAAGCTGAGGAAATGGGATCGCATAGATGAAGGGTTTTCTGCACATGTAAGAGATTAGGCTTGAATCCTTCTCCCTGATGTAACGTTTCTGTGAATGGCTCCTGAGAGTTGAGCTCAGCTCCTGTGACTTCATGGCCACTTCTAAATAGCTTTCTTGGCAGAAAATAGTAAGTTCTTTTTTTTCAATTTCCCAATTTAAGTTTTATAGCCCAGAACATTTCTAATAATCTCCCATGCAAGTACTAACCAGGAAAAGATGGATAATATCTGTTGAGGAGTAATTGATGCTGTGCTGTATTTTATCACATGAGTGGGAATTAAGGAAGAAGAAGAAGAGGATGTCACTCTGTCTTAAGTTATAAGATGGCTTGCAAAATAATCATTTGCTTTGATCAGAAATTATGAGACTGTAGTTGCCTGAAAACTGTCAGAGCAGAAGATCCTTCTTAGTTTTCCTGGGTAAACATGCCCTTGAGTCAAGCTTGGCTCCTGTTGACTTTGTGGATTGACCATGGAGTGATAGGATCAGAAAGTGGTTTTCCACTGCATTTGCCAGGATGTTGGATTTCACAATGTAGCCTGCAGCCTAGCAGATCATCCTGGTCTCCCTTCCAAGTACTAACCAGGTCAGATCCTGCTTGGCCTCTGGAGTCCACACAATATAAGACCAAGTCCTGCTGAGGCAATATTTCTCCAAGACCTTTGAAAACATTGCAGGGTCTTTACTCATGGGATCCTCCACCTGGGCTCTGAAGGACGACATGAGTCCAACTATTTGGATTTCCAACATAAGGCCTGGTCTAAAGAAAATGACGGCAAAGCACCAGGCGTGAGCTACACAGGCAGTCTCACGTCTACAAGGAAAAGTGTGCCTGTGCCTGTGATACTTATGGCTCCCTTCCTTCTCCTTAGTGCTCCCAGACTTGTGGTGGTGGTGGCACCCAGAATCGCAAGGTGACCTGCCAGCAGCTGTTGATGGATGGAAGCTTTCTGAAACTCAGTCATGAGAAGTGCCCTCAACCTAGACTGGCCAGTTCCAGAGCCTGTGCAAAAATAGACTGCCCTCCTCAGTTGGTGGTGGGACCGTGGTCTAGGGTGCGTAGCTTAAAATAAGAGTGCTTTTAAAGAATTTATTTATTCCTCTTTTCCCATCTTCCTCCCCCCTCTCCTTTCCTCCTCCCTCTGTCCATTTGCCCTCCCCTTTCCTCCTCTTCATTCCCCTCCTCTCTCCTTCCTTCCTTCCTTCCTTCCATTTCCTCCCTCCCTTCTCCTTCTCCTTCTCCTTCTCCTTCTCCTTCTCTTTCCCCTCCCATTCTTTTCCTTTCTCCTCCTTCTCTCCTTCCAATCCTCCTCTTCTTCCTCCTCCTCCTTCTCCTCTCTCCCGTCCTTCTCCTTCTCCTTCTCCTTCTCCTTCTCCTTCTCCTTCTCCTTCTCCTTCTCCTTCTCCTTCTCCTTCTCCTTCCCCTCCCATCCTTTTCCTTTCTCCTCCTTCTCTCCTTCCAATCCTCCTCCTCCTTCTCCTCTCTCCCGTCCTTCTCCTTCTCCTTCTCCTTCTCCTTTCCCTCCCATCCTTTTCCTTTCTCCTCCTTCTCTCCTTCCAATCTTCCTCCTCCTCCTCCTCCTTCTCCTCTCTCCCATCCTTCTTCTCCTTCTCCTTCTCCTTCTCCTTCTCCTTCTCCTTCTCCTCTCCATCCAATCCTTCTCCTTCACTCTCTCCCATCCTTTTTCTTCTCCTCCTCCTCTCCAGTCCTTCTCCTTCTCCTGTCTCTTTCCCATTCCCCCTTTCCCCCTTCCCGCTATTCCTGATCAAGTGCCCTGTAAGGAAGGGGTTCCCAACCGGGGGTGTGAGATGATATTCCAGGGAGATGCGAAAACTTGGGTGTCGAAGTTTCAAAATTATAGTGTATATGCATAACCAGGTATTACTTTTGTGCGGGATGCGAGAATATATCAGAAGCGTTCTAAGGGTGCGGGGTATAGAAAAAAAGGTTGGGCACTGCTGCTCTAAGGCAATCCAAGGAAAGCATAACCCTTTGAGAGCGAGATGGGCTCTACCACATTTTTATTTAAAGTTGGCACACTTTGATCACATCCTTCCTTTTGCAGTGCTCTGTAAGCTGTGGGGTTGGCACACAAAGAAGGAAAGCCACCTGCCAAAAGCTCACGGCCAGAGGCCAACATCTGGCATTAAATGGATCCCTGTGTAGCAGCTTTCCAGCATCCCAGCTTGTCAGGCCTTGCCACAGGAATGCCTGCCGAAGTAAGTGATGTTCTTTCACTGTTTGTGAAGGGAAAAGGTCCCGCTGCATCCCAGCTTCAAAAACATTCCATTTACCCCAAGATGTAACCCATGTGCCAGACCTCCCCCTTAAGAATCCATGGCCAAGCCTATTACCCCATGACTGTAAAGTGCCCTTACTTTGTGGGGACAAAAAAATACTAAGTATGAGGTGTCCATCAACTATCTGCAGTTTTTACAAACCCTGGAAGGCTTTTTCTTTGTGGTGTTGATTTTTCCACAGCAACTATTGTTCCTCTGCAGCGTGATAGTTTTTTCATCTTTTGTACTGCTTTTCGGCAAAACAACTCTTACATTTTGCCAAAAGCACACAAAAGATTAAAAAAAAAACTAACCCCACCACATTTGCCCAGATTCCCCTCCAGATTTCCTTTATACACCGGCGCTTTTTACCTGCAGGGTAAGGCTAAAAAAATAAATAAATCAGCAATTTCACATTTAGGATTTTCCCCTATCTTTCTTTAAAAGCAATTCTTGGAGGGTGACCATCTTGATTTGTGGGTTTTTCTATGTTGACTTTTTTATTTCAAGAAATACCATTCACCTTTTTTATTTTGTCCAACTCTTCTGCTCTAAAATATATATATATAGCTCAGAGGCAGGCGTGTTTCCTCTCTGTCTTGCTCAATGAAATTGGATGAAAAAACTTGTTTGCTTTCTCAGTTAGAGCTGTATTAAGGAAAATGGCACATCTGAAGATTCCAGGATTGAGGAGACAGAGAGATACCCCAATTTGGAAATATTATTACACTAGATTTAGAGAATAAGATACCTTTTAGTTTTGTACAACATTTAGAGCTTGGTCAAGGCTGTCCTGTGCTTCAATGAATAACTTAAATTTTCCAAAAATCTAGAATTGAATTTATTATTTACCTATCTTATCTTAGAGAAAACGTGGAACATATCTGTTTGTAAAAAGCTAAAGTATCTTTCAGGTCAACTAGTTCAAATATTTTTTGTCCTTAGTTATCCACCATTGACTCAACTGTCTACATAAAATATTGTCTATATTTGCAGATTCGCTCCTGCTCTGCTGAACACTGAGTGTCTTGTGTGCATGAAACCTACCATTATTTCTACTACTTGCTTTGCTCTTCCTTTGACTTTAACCATTAGGGACCACTTTTTCTTTTACACTTGTTGGCATCCCTGGGCTCATTCTGCTCTCTTCTACACCCCTGCCTTATCGTCTTCTCTACGTGTGCCTTGCCAAGATCTCTTAACAATTCTGATTGGCCTTTAAAACAGGTAGTCCTTGACTTACTACCGTTCAAGGTGACCGTTCAAGGTTACAATGGCACTGAAAAAGTGACCGAGCACCATTTTTCACACTTACAATAGTTGCAGCATCGACATGCATCTGCTTGGCAACTGACTCACATTTATGATGGCTGCAGTGTCCCGGGGTCATGTGATTTCCTTTTGTTACTAACTTAACAAACGGTCACCTGAAAAGTTGTAAAATGGGGCACAATTCACTTAACAAACATTTGACTGAGCAACAAAAATTTTGTTGTGGTCGTAAGCCTCATCTCATTGCTTTGTCGTCAAAAAAAAAAAGTTCCACTATTCTGATTCCGTGAAGGTAATGAGAGCTCTAGGTTTAGATCAAATAAAGTCTAAATAAATAGGTTAGATTAAATAAAGCCACCAGAGTCAAGAGGTCACAGTGTTCAGACTGCAAAGATGCCTTTGACAGCCGCCCACGTTGTAAATCCCATAATAATTAATTTAGCCAATCAGAAGATGTCTTCTCGTGCCCACTTTGAAACCAGTTGAAAAACAGGCTACTGGCGAGTTGACATTAAAGTAACACTAGTACATCAATTAAAAGGAAATCAAAGGATGTTAAATCATGTTAGACCAGGTCAGCTCATAATAATGTAGAGCAGACATGTCAAACACAAGGCCCGGGGGCCAGATCCGGCCCGCGAAGTGGTTTCATCCGGCCCGCGAAGCCATCCTGGAAACAGTGAGGGAACGGCCCCCACTGCCTTGGCCCTGGCCCAGAGACCCTCAGATCTGTCCCACTCCTGCCCAGGCCCCCATAGGCACCCTCGATGCGAATGATGTAGAGCTGGCCACGCCCACCCAGTAGGCCATATGCACTTTAGCCACGCCCACCCAGTAGGCCATGCCCACCCAGGCCACACCCACCCGGCCCCCTGAGGGCAAACGCAATGCTGATGCGGCCCTCAATGAAATTGAGTTTGACACCCCTGATGTAGAGTAATCACTATGGATTCTTGTAAGGATCAATCAGGACCTTGGATAGCCTCCAGTGAATTTAGTTGATGAGTGGTACAAAGATAATTGTTTCAGAGGACTAGAGTTATCTGAAGCTCTAGCCCAGGGGTCGGCAACCTCGGCTCTTTTATGACTCGTGGACTTCAACTCCCAGAATTCCTGAGCCAGCATAGCTGGCTCAGGAATTCTGGGAGTTGAAGTCCACGAGTCATAAAAGAGCCGAGGTTGCCAACCCCTGCTCTAGCCAGACCTTCACGTTTCTCTACCCTTCTAGAAGCTGACTACATTTTTATTTGTATGGTAATTTGTAGCATTTAAATGGTAAAACAAAATTTTCACTGAGCTATTTATTAGACAGAAGATCTGGTTCAAAACTCAGACTGCTTGCTATCAATTGTTTGAAAAATCTGAACATTGACACTAAGAATATGTTGGAATATTAGTTTGGCAGCAAACGTAGAGTCCTAATGGAAACATTTATTTGGCTTTAATGATTATTGCTGGGTGCTTAGCTTCATTCTTCAACATTGTATTAAAAACAACCCATCCAACAAAATAAGAGTTGAAATAATTATTGATATGTTCATAATACAAAACTTCTTTTTGAGACTTTATTGCCTGGTGAACATGCCAAGATCCTGAGGTTCAAAACTTTTTTTTTTTAAATGAAGCTCCATGGACTTAAAGGAATGTCCTTGGCTGAGTATTTCACGAAATACTTTTGAGCTTCACATATATATGAATTTATTTAATTATAGATATTTCTATGGCAGCGTGTCCAATCAGCAGATTGTTTGGTGGAGAGTGATGTTAAAGAAACGTTGTGAAGTTTTGCTCTAGCTGTAACGTATGCTATGAAGGAATATAATCCAAAAAAGCGACAAAAAAGAATGTTTATTCTGATGGTTGAAAAACATGTTTTGAAAAGGGAAGGAGGCCTAAAGAAACTGTCACATAAGATCAGTTTTTAGATGGTTTATATTAAACATTGCCTATAGCCAAGATACACAATGAGCAGAATCATGTTCCAGTTATCATTGGCTGGTTCAATCTCCAGTTTTAGGGTGCAGCTCACTACTACGTATTCTCTACCTCAGGGGTGTCAAACTCAATTTCATTGAGGGCCGCATCAGCATTGCGTTTGCCCTCAGGGGGCCGGGTGGGTATGGCCAGGGTGGGCGTGGCCTACTGGGTGGGCGTGGCTAGAGTGCGTATGGCCTACTGGGTGGGCGTGGCCAGCTCTACATCATTGGCATCAAGGGTGCCTATGGGGGCCTGGGCAGCAGTGGGACAGATCTGGGGGTCTCTGGCAGGAGGAGGGTCTCTGGGCCAGGGCCAAGGCAGTGGGGGCCGTTCTCTCACTGTTTCCAGGATGGCTTCGCGGGCCGCATGAAACCACTTCGCGGGCTGGATCTGGCCCCCGGGCCTTGTGTTTGACATGTCTGCTCTACCCATATATAGTAAGGCTGGTCTAGAACACTTGTTCACGGTTTCCTAATTTTCAGAAAGACAAATCGTTATTAAGAGGTTGCATGTTTCACCGTGTTCCTGTAGGCAACCCTCTTTCTCCCTTTCGTTGTAGAAGTTGGTGGACTGTACAAGTAGTCCTCAACTTACAACAGTTTATTTAATGACCATTCCAATGGTTACAATGGCACTGAAAATTTGACTTATGACCGTTTTTCACAGTTGTGATCTTTGCGGCATCCCCATGATCATGTGATCAAAAGTCAGATGCTGGGCAACTGGTTCGTATTTATGACCATTGCTGCGTCCCAAGCTCATGTTTTGCAATCTTCTGACAAGCCAACGTCAATGGGGAAGCCAGATTCACTTCACAACTGGGTTACTGACTTAACAACTGCAGGGCTTCACATCACAAGGGTGGCAAGAAAGGTCATAAAAATGGGGCAAAATTCACTTAAGAAATGTCTCACTTAACAACAGAAATTTTGGGCTCAGTTGTGGTCTACGTCGAGGTCCAACTGCAGTACATCGCTGCTGTAAAGTGTAAATGTGTTTTTATACTTTCTCCAGAATTGGTGGATTTGGGTTGGGGGGGAAACCCCAGTAAAATTATGTTGTTTGAGAGGCCAAATTCATTTTTCATGGATACAGAAAAAAATTTATCAGGCTGAAATGCTCACAACATTTAACTTTAAGAAATGTCTTGCTTAACAACAGAAAGTTTGGGCTCAGCTGTGGTCTTAAGTTGAGGACTTCTTGTATTAGGACTCTTTCTAGCTAACCTGCTAAATTACTGCTTCACTGATGCCTTGCTTGCTTCAAAGTCTGATTGACTTTCCCAAGAACAATTTGAGATTTAGAAGATTAGGGTCCCAAGCTCAGCTCTCCTATATTCCATCCAGATAAATGTTGGTCTGAAACACTTCTAGGTAAAGTGAGCTTCCAACCTTTAAAGAAGAATAAATGACATGGTGAAAATGCAAAACGATGACAAAAGCATAGACCTGTTCTCAGTATACCTTTGCAATTTCAGATCTAAAAGAAGAAAAGAAATCCAGACTTTTTGACAAGCCACAGATACTGGGTATCCATAAAGTCTATATTCAGACAAGGCAAGAGAAACGCATTAATTTCACTGTGGGGAGCAGAGCTTATTTACTTCCCAAAACATCTGTCATCGTCAGGTGTCCTGTTCGGAGATTCCAGAAGATGCTTATTCAGTGGGAGAAAGATGGGCAGCCTCTCCAGATTTCTAAACATCTTGGTGTCACCAAATCAGGATCTCTCAAGATCAATAATCTTGAAGCTTCAGACACTGGAGTGTATAAGTGTGTTGCAGGATCTGCCCAGGAGATCTTTGTTCTTAAGCTCATTGGCAGAAGCAACAGGCTACTGGAACCTCCCTCCACCCGAAAAGAAGCGGGTGAGACCACAGACCACAATGAATCCAACAGCTTTAGAGCAAAATGGCACCAAATAAATCAGATCTGGCAGTTGTGGAGCCAGAAAAGTCAACGGTATCTGCGTGATGAACAAGTGAACGACCAGCCCGCTTTAGAACATCTTAAAACTCAGAGGAGAAATTCAGAAGGAGAACACAACGCTCACGAATTCACAACTGAGCAACTCAAAATGGGGGCTTTGCCTAATGCTTACAGTATGGATACAGACCGTTTTGATGAGCTGATAAAAAATGTGAGCCATCTTATTGAAGCTGGAGAAATTAGCAATGATTTGGCTTCCCAGTTTGCCTATCAGCTGATTGCTGAGTTAGTGAAGCCGTCACAATCTGCTCCCGACAAAGGAAAAGAGTCTGCAAATGAGAAGTTCCCTGCCAGGAAACTTGACAAATCACAAAGAGTGATGGATAATCTCAGTACAAAAACTGTAGGCGCCCCAGTAGTGAGAAACTCAAAAGGAGCTATTATGGTCAAGCCACAGGAGGTTTACTCAAACGAAACTGTAACTCTGCAAATTGGGGGTACCTTTTTGTTCACCAAGAATGTCAGCACAATAAATTTGCTCTGTGCAACTGCTGGAGTTAGCAACCTAAAATATACTTGGACCAAAGATGGAGTGCCATTAAAGCCTGCTGAGAAGTAAGTAATGTTAAATATTTCAGCCATTCTGCACTCACCTGAATGATTGTTGTTATCACATAATATGTGATTATGTTGTAGGCATAACAGTATGTTTGTGAAAATCCTTCTTAAATTGTAAGCTTAGCATTTTGCCTTTAAGCTTCAAGGTCTTTAAAACAATTTTAGGACCCGTATTATGTCTTGGATCTACCTTTTTCCATGTTTCAGAATGCTTAATTACTGGCATATTGATTCCCCCTTTACTTCTCCTCCTATTGTGAAAACCTCTTTTCCTTTTGTCTTTCTGCCTTTCTTTTAGCCCTCCCCAAAACCCATATTTCAACTGAACACCACCCATGACTCACTTATAAAATCAAACACAAATATTTTGGACACTGAATGTTAAACAGGTCAAGTTGACTTTATTGTAGCATTCACAGATGTTTCTAGTAATTGCTGGTCTCGCAAATATGTGGCATGCAGTGTTTTCTGGCTGGTTTAAAAGGCATGAGGGTATATTTAAGATAAAGTTACTAAGGGTTTATATTTACACCAAATAAGCTACATCAATCTTACAAGCAAGTATCTCTGTGTCCCACTTGTAAAGCTTACTCACTATTGTTGGATTGATTAATCTGACATATTGTTTATTTAGCACTCACTGTTGTAAATCCTTTGTATATATACATATATATGGGAGTCTCTGCACTGACATTGGCTGATGTCAAAGGTACTTGGATGGGCAAATCTCTAGGAAATTCCAGTGGTATAGCATAGATTGGGGAATCAGAATAGCATTTTCAAAAAAAAAAACACCTCACTGACAAGCCATTTTAGCATTCTTGCTAAAACAACAACAGAACACAGAGAAGTTGACTTTCTCTTTCTAATTCAAAAGAGTAACAATAGGATAATAATTGGCTTTAAAAGTCTGCAGCAACATAAATCCTTTTGCCAGGTGAGACTACATGCACAGGTTGAATTAACCAATTTAAAACCAAGAGGGCAAATAGACAATGTATGTCCAAAAAAAAATTTGCTGAAGCAAACTAGGTTTTGGCAAGAGCTGTTTTCTGAAAACCTGGCCAGGTGGAACACAATACATTTGTAGTGAGGCCAGAGGACACACAACATCAAAGCAACAAGGAAGACATGTAGAATCATGCTGATTCTCAGGCACACTATTCCTTAATGAACACACTTACTGCGTATGCCTCTTGATTGAGGAGCAAACTCCATAACGAAGTGCCGGTTTGGTCTTGTACATTTTCCCATTGATCCAGAACAACTGCGACAGTGATGTGAAGACAGAATGGTCTGTTTGTTACGGTTGTTCGGACAATTTGTGGAGAACAGTTCAGGCAATCCTCAACTTACAGCAGTTTGTTTAGTGACGGTTCAAAGTTATAATGGCACTGAAAAAAGTGACTGATGACTCGTTTTTCGCAGCTACGACCTTTCCAGCATCCCCATGATCATGTGATCAAAATTCAGATGCTAGGCAACTGGTTCATATTTACGACCGTTGCTGTGTCCCAGGGTCACATAATCTCCTTTTTTTTGACCTTCTGATAAGCAAAGTCAACGGAGAAGCCAAGGTTTCCCTTCACAGATAGGTTACTAACTTACCAGCTGCAGTGATTCACTGAACAGCGGAGGCAAGAAAGGTCATAAAATGAGGCAAAACTCACTTAACAATTGTCTCACTCAACGACCAAAATGTTTGGCTCAACTGTGGTCATAAGGCGAGGACTACACCTGTATTCACTTCTATTGATCAAATCTTATCCTTTCAACCTTCTGCAGGGTGACTTTTGAAGCCAGTGGCAAAGTCCAGATTGCGAACCCTACGGAGAAAGAAATGGGGATGTATCGCTGCACAGTGGACAATGAACTTTTTCAAGACATGGCACTGTTTTACGCAGGTGATACTTTGTGCTGCAATTTGCAAATCAGTTATCGACCGTCAATCATCTCTCAATAAGACAATAGGCCCTCCTGGTTTCTTGTTTGATGATAACGAATTGGTTTGGTGGTGTTGTTTTTTTAAAAAAAATTCTGTGAAATACTAACCTGCAAAACTGTCGAGAAATTATTACTATTAGTAAAAGAAACATGGGAAAATAATTCTTGGGGAAGGTTTTTAAACACTCATTTTCATATTAAATGAAAAGTGAGGGGATTTGCATACAACCTCCCCCCCCCCTCAACAAAGATCTGTAAACATTCCTTTCTGAGGTTCAGTAATTATCATAATTTGAGAGGGAAAACACGAAAATAAGCAAAAAACAGATTTTGGGCAACTCTCTCCAGCTGAATTCCTTTCTCTGGTACCACATAATTCCGTCTTGAGGGTCTTTCAGTGGGTCTGACAAGAAGGCAAAATTCTGGGACTAATTTCTCTCCCCCCTGATTGTCCCTCACAGAAGCTCCTGCTATATTGTCTTCTGGGGAAAATATTGCCAGTTTTGAGCTTCGGAATCTGTCTGTCTCGGTTGGAGGTTCACTCCTAGCAAGAACAGGGGCGAATATTCTGCTGGAATGTCCAGTCAAAGGTAAGGCTAAAATACCTGAACTGTCAGAAATTGTGGGCACTTTATCACTGGAGGTTTTCAAGAAGAGACTGGACAGCCACTTGCCTGGAATGGTATAAGTTATCCTGCTTCAACAAGGGGCTGGACTAGAAGACCTCCAAAGGTTTCTCTCAACCTTATTATTCTATTCTTCTTTATTCCTTTTCCACATATCACTTCCCATTCCGGGCCAGCATTGACAAGTAATCCATCATACCTTTTAGGCAGCCTATGAAACAATGTGCTGAAGTCTGGAGAAATTAATGGGAGAACATGGATTTTTATGAGGCCTCTTCTATTTAAAATGTGCTCGGTTTAAGGAGTTGCAGATAGATGATGCCACAATTGGCTGCACACCCACATATCCCAGAGTGGCCTTTGGATTCTGAATCCACAGCCGTGCACAGCCCTATAAACTACTACATGTGAAAACCTCCAGCAACCACATACAGGACAAGTGTCATTGTCTTGGAAAAGGGTGCCTCCATTTTTATCAAGCATCCAGAAGCACATTTGGCTGTATCAGTTTGGGAGTTACCCTCCCCAAAGGTTGTCAGGACCAGAATGCAGGCAATTTTAGGATAGAAACTACTCCAAGGCATAGGACATGGATAGGCAATGTTTTCATTCACACAGATTGACCAGCTGCAGTTGGGGCAGTGATGCAGGTGCAGCAATTTACATGTACTAGAAGTTTTGATGCACTAATGCACACTTTCCCAGGAATCTCGAGCTAGTCCCCAACACTCATGAGCAAAATCGCAGTGGATAAAAAGAGAAAGCAACTGGCATTTCTCATCCTTCCTAGTTACCCTTTGCATCTGCTACAATTGTTTTGATGACCTAAAATTGGAAAATTGCATTAATATAATTAAATTAGATAATTACTGGAAAATTGGGGTCCTTATTAGGGCTACTTATGCTTTCAAAATAATTTAGAATAAGTGTTTTGGACCACTTACAGGCACACCTTTCTGCTCTCCATTAAAGCAATCCCTGTTTTTGAAGTTTCTCTAAGAATTTGCGGGGGGGGGGAATGTGGGTGCTTTAAAAGATACATTAATGAACTGGGTCTGTATAGCAACAACACCTTTTTCCAGATGTCATAGATGCCTGGAGAAAAAGGGGCTGCTGTAATGAACAGCAGAGAGGTGACTGTGCTTACACTTACGATCCAGGGTGCTTGAACAAATCATGTCTGTCTAGGCCAGGGGTAGGCAACCTTGGCTCTTTTTTGTGACTCGTGGATTCCAACTCCAAGTAGAGCCTTGGTGGAGCAGTGGGCTAATGCCTCCTTAAGTAACACCAGCTGCCTGCAATTAGTGCAGGTTCGAGTCCCACCAGGCTCAAGGTTGACTCAGCCTTCCATCCTTCCGAGGTAGGTAAAATGAGGACCCAGATTGTTGGGGGCAATAAGCTGACTTTGTAATAATGCCGCTTGGGGGGGTGTGTGTGAAAGCCCTAATAAGCAGGCATATACATAGAATGAAGGCTACTGCTAAGCTTGTAAGCCGCCCTGAGTCTTCGGAGAAGGGCGGGATATAAATGGAATTAAAATAATAAAAAAAACCTCCCAGAATTCCTGAACAAGCAAAATCAATGAGGAAGCCAGATTCACTTAGCAACTGCATTACTAACTTAATAACTGTAGCGATTCACTTAAAACAACAGTGGCCAGAAAGGTTGTAAAATGGGAGAAACTCACTTAACAACTGTCTCGCTTAGCGACAGAAATTTTAGGTTCAATTGTGGTCGTAGGTTAAGGACTACCTGTATAATATCCATGATGTATCATATATAAAATATCCATGTTGACACACAGACATATATAATATATATAATATCCAAGTTGACACACAGACATATATATAATATCCATGTTGTAACATGCATAGTCCACCATCTACTGGTGAAAGAAGATGACTGCATCAATATACATACCGGTAGATAGTTGCTCATGTTTTATTTGATTGTCCATTATATGTCCTTTTTAGGCTTAGATACTTAACGTCTCTGCTTGAAGGATCCCAAATCCCATGAGCAGTTGAAATGGGATCAGAAATCAGAAAGATGTTCAAATCAGAAAGATGTTCGGTTGGAACGCCTTGTCCAAACATTAACCTTGAAATATATTTTGCTTTTGCCTCCCAGGTATTCCCCAGCCTGAAGTCCTGTGGTTCAAAAATGAGAGCTCTTCAAGAAGTTCTGCTTTCCCAATAGCTAACAGTTCCTTCTTGTTCCTGGGCAATGTTTCGGGCAAAGACACCGGAATTTACACCTGTATGGCTACCAATGCTATGGGACATGCCACAGCAGCCACTGTTCTTAAATTGGCTGGCAAGTATAAAGTTGGGTCAGAAGTGTCATTGGGCACCCTATGGGGAGGATCTCTTTACTTCCCTCAACCAGCACTTCTGCTTCGACCTCAGTGGGCCACTGCTGCTAAGGTGGGACTAGAACTCACTCTCCTGGTGATTGGCCCAAAGTCACCCACCTGGCCTTCATGCCTAAGGCAGAACTGGTGGTCTCCTGTTGATTGGCCCAAGGTCACCCAGTTGGCTTTGATGCCTAAGATGGGACTAGAACTCACTCTCCTGGTGATTGGTCCAAGGTCACCTAGCTGGCTTTCATGGCTAATACAGGATTAAAACTTATGATCTCCCAGTTTTGAGCCTGGTGTACTAACTACTAGACCAGGGGTAGGCAACCTCGGCTCTTTTATGACTCATGGACTTCAACTCCCAGAGTTCTGGGAGTTGAAGTCCATGAGTCATAAAAGAGCCAAAGTTGCCTACCCCTGCACTAGACCAAACCGGCTTTGTATCACATATCTCTCTGCTGAAAACAGATTTTAGCAACATGAATATATGGGTGGAAGGGGAAAGGGGCTATGGCCATTACCCTGCCTGCAGATGGGCTTCACCAACACAGTGAGAATAGAGGACTGAAGAAGCCCTTCAAACCTGAGCAGCCTCTCCTTGGTTTTATGTCTGGGAACCCCTGGGCTGTAACTTCCTCTGTCATTTTAGGACAAAGATTCCAGAAACCACACAACGGATCATCCACTAAGAGTAAAAGAAAACGTGTTTTCATGGCATCTGGAATTGGCACTAATGTCACAGTGGCTGCTGGTGATACATTAAGAATAGGTATGGTCCCAAATGTCAATTCTGCCCTGAAAGGAGCAGGGAGGGGGTCATTCTTGTTTCCTTCATGTCATATCGGTGGTTAGTTGGGAGCATCTGTATTTCTGGTTACAGGGTGTTCCAAAACTGGCAGCCAAGGAACTCAACTGCATAGAAATGTAGCATTGAATAGCTCAAGAGCAGGGTGAATTATGGCCCAAAAGCTACATAGCAAGGAGAGGGGGAAATGGGAACGAGAGGAGGGCAGAATAAAAAGCCCCACGGAAGAAAAAGGCAATTCTTCTTAATTCGGGTTCATGATGCAGTGGCATGGCTGGCTGGGGAATTCTGGGAGTTGCAAGACCCCCAGGTCTTCAAAGCCTCCAAGATTGGATACGCCGCAATGGAGGTTTCCGTTCTTCTTTTATACCCAGCTCTGAAAAAAGAATCCAGGGGGGAACCTTGAAATGTGGGAATGGGACAGCTCACCACAGCCAACTTGCCACCAGACAGCTCACTGTGCAGGACAATTTAACAATTCTATTTAATGATTTAAAATAAAGAAAAAATATTTTAATTTTTGCCACACACATGTCAGTCAGATTTAGCCTCCTTTTGCATCCTTCCTTTAATGATTCTATTCCACCCTTTCTTTGAGATTACGGTAACTCTTGTCACGCAGGCCTGTGGGAACATGGCTGTGCCCAGTTGTCCTACAGCGAGTTGGCTGTGGCAAGTTGGCCATGGCGACAGTTGGCCATGGTGAGTTGGCCATGGCGAATTGTCATAGACCCTTGAAATATTGTAGCTGCTGTGAAGACACCATCATCTTTTTTGGGGGGAGGAGCAGGGACACCTAAGAATAACTGAATTCTTTATTGTGTGAGCAAGTTTTAGATGTTCTGGAAAAAAATAGAAAAGCTAAAAGCGCCTTTGGTTTGTTGTTTAAAAATATAAATGATCGCAGCCTTGTTCTTATTTTCCTCTTGTGATAACACAAGAGCATAAACATCTGACAGTGGTTTGTTAAAAGAACTGTGGTTTAATATACAATATGAAACAACAACAATCAGGGAGCATACAGAATACAAGGTAGTCAGTTATATACAAAGGGAGTTAAAGATTCCAACTGCCATTCCCCTCAGACACAGTCTCTTAAAGGGATACTACCCTCAAAATACTCTGCTGACTCATTCTCTATATATCACTTCTGCGGGTCAGCTACTAAATTATAATTACCTTGACATGGTTTTTTTAGGTTGTCCTGTCTATCCTAGCGCAAATAACACAATTCGCTGGTTTGTCAGAAACCAATCCATAGAAGGGGCTTCAGACTTCAAGCACAAGACCCTGGTTGGGGGACGCATCCTTGAATTCATCGTAGCCTCTGACCAGCTTGCTGGACAATACAAGTGCTGGGCTTCATCACTTGTCAAGCCGTTGTCTGTCTGGGTAAATGTCAAGAAGGAAGGTTTGTTGAAAGATCCTGATAACATTTTCACATTTACTTTTTTAAAAAAATATTTAAATGTTTGGTACTTCCTACTGTTATAATTTAAGGCAGGGGTCTTCAAACTTGGCCCTTTTATGACTTGTGGACTTCAACTCCCAGAATTCCTCAGCTAGGCACGCTGGGTGAGGAATTCTGGGAGTTGAGGTCCACAAGTCATAAAAGGGCCAAGTTTGAAGAGCCCTGATTTAAGGCAACATTCCCCTTGTCAGCATAGCTGGGAAGCCCAGAATAACTGGCTGAGGAAGCTTGACTTTAAAAAAAAACCACACACAAACAAAAATATGGGATGATCATTAATCAGAATTACCTTGTGGTGAGATGGGCAGTCAATACATTTAATAATAAATTAATAATAAATAATAAACATGCTTTCCCAGCTGCTCATGCTCTTTGGGACCTTGATAGTATCTAGGATGACCTCTCACTGGCTGGATTCGAACACCAAGGCAGTGGGGGGGTGTTATTTGGATTTGCTTTACATTATGGACAAACCTAATCATTGTGGTTATAAACCATGGTTTGGAACATAGAAGAACATAGAATTATAGGGCTGGAAGGGACCTGGAAGGTCTTCTAGTCCAACCCCTCATACCATCCCAATCCAATGGTTATCCAGTCTATTTTTGAAAACCTGGAAAAGTGAGTAGGCATTATGCCCAGCTTCAGCTAGACTGGCCACGACTGTGCTTTTTGATTTTAAATTATATATAAGAGTTTAGTCTTATATATAACAATGGCCATTGTGATCTTGTCAGCAAAAATAGCTAATTTATAGGCTCTTATAAGATTTGAAGCCTGCTCCTATAAGTTTTCCATCATTTCTCCTCAATGCCATTAACAGTCATAGTGGGTCTGCTTCAAGAAAGCTGATTTAGCCTCTATACAGCTAATTCCATGGAGAACATGAGGAGATTACCCATTTTGAGAGCTGCCATCCTAATTTGTGGTTTGATACCTCTATCCACCTTCCATCCCACTTGTGACTCTCAGCAAGGGAAGGACGGTGTGGTTGGTGACTTATCTCCATGTTTCTGAAATGGCCATTCTTTTCCGGGAACATGCAAGCCTGGGAAATTGGGAGGGATGCATGTCTGTCAGAATTTCATTATTTAAAGCACAAGAAGGGCTTCAAAAATCGCTAAGGGGTAGGGCTGGGATTCTTGCGCCATTGAGTGCTCAGAGAAACCGCAGTGTGCCATGTCTTTATGGCCATGTAAATCATGCAGTCATTTAGTCACACTGGCCTTCAGTAAACATTAAGGATTTGTGCTTTGAAAGGAATGCTTTTGTGTTTTTTTTTAAAAAAAAGCCTGGAGTAATAAAGAAACATTGAAAACTCAATAAGTTTAAGAATTCATTGCGCGCTGGAGGAATAAGCCTGTAGATACAGTTGGGAGTGATCATTTATTTGTGGATATTACAAGGCCAGCCTTAACCACCCACCCCCAGCACCCCACCCAAAATAATTCCCCACCCTCAACATTGCATAGTACTTCGTCTTTTAAATTATGTCTTAGAAAGAAGAGACAGGGTGGGATCCTTGAATTTTAACTCCATTTTTTTAAAAAAGAGAAAAGTCTCTAATTTACCAAGTAAAATTAGAGAGCAATGAAATTGTTCATTTTCTTTTCTTTTTCTGTTTTGATTTAGCAGAATTTATTTTAAGTTGCTCAGACTTCGTGGCAAGCCCTCATTGCCCCCAAGGAGGCTCTTTTTTTTTTTAAAGCTGGAGAGGATAACTAGTGCCATAGAGAGAGAGGAGAGGAGTTAACTTTATAGATGCTTCTCCTTTAGAACTTTTCTCCCAATTTTGATCTTGCCTTCTCCATGGCCAGGGAACAGTTAATAACCATGACAGCAAGGTCTTTTTTATCATTTTAGTTGATTCAGTTGATTTTAAATGCCAGATCTCATATCATTACAGGACTGCCTCACCCTGAGGGTATCTGCCTGTTCTACTAGGTTAGATAAGGTCCCTTCTCTTAAATGTGGTCACCTGGTGGGATCTGGGAGGCATGCCTTCCTGTTGGCCACCCCAGTTCTTTGGAATAGCCTCCCACCAGAGACTCAAGGGGTCTCCATTTGTTTAGCCTTCTTGAAGACTATGAAGATCTGGCTGTTCTCTTAAGCCCTGGGCTAGGATGGTGGTTGAGGGAAGGGTAGTTTTATTTCAGTCTTGTTTTTGTTCTTGAACACTACCTAGAATCATTGCACGAGACGGGCAGTCATATAAGTTCCAAAAATCAATCAATCGATCAGTCGGTTTTTTTAATTAATGAACGTCATGCTGCTGTTTTCCTTGTTTCCCCTTTAACGTTCTTATAATTTTGCAATCCATCAAGTGAACTTCTCGTATTGGACAACACAGAAGTATAATAAATAACACATAAAATAAATAACAATTAGGCAAGGGATCCTAACTATATATTCAGTTTGCTTCTTAGCTTATGGCCATATTCTTTGTAGATTATGTGGAATCCTAGAATTGTAGAATCCTAGAGTTCATAGGGTCAGAGTTGATTGAGGAAGCCTTCTGTGTTTTAGATCTAGCTTAAAAACTAAAGGGGATTGATGTGATAGCCAAACCCATCTGAATTTGAAAATCATGCAGGGCTGGTTTATAGCTGGCTTAGCGTGCTATGCAGACCCTGGTCTAGGGACATAATAGTGTATAAACCAGTATCATGGATTGAAACAAATAACAGATTGATATAATGAGAGCACCTTGTCCTAGTAAGGCACTTCCTTGTATCGTGAAGAAGTAAATATATTTGAGATATATTCTCTTTGACAGAATATCGATGGAAGCTTAGTGAGCAGAGGCCATGCTCAACAACTTGTGGAAGTTCGGGAACTCGCTTTCAAAAATTGCTATGCGTGAATATGAAGGATCAGAATGTGAATACATCACTATGCAAGGACCATCAAAAGCCAGTCATGAACAACCCGCAGTCCTGCAAAATTCAAGATTGTCCTGCAAGGTAGAAACGTTTTGTTACTTAGTTCAAAGTAAAATATACACTTAGATCTCTGTACATATGTGTTTTGCATTGAAGCTGGGTAGATTTGGGGTTACTTTGACTAGGGCTCTGAATTCCTCCAACTTAGACTGAAACATTGAAAGAGGACTCAAAGAACAAGAGTTCCTTTTGTGAGCCTGGGAACAAAGAAGACACACACAAGATGCTCTTAAAGCCCTCTCTGTATACCTCACTGTCCCTTTTGGCCAATAGTTTAGTTTTTTCAGTGGAGCTCCTAAAGACTCACTACCGCTGAAATCATACTTCCATTACAGGAAGAATGCATTGAATCCTCATTAATTCCTTCCTTCCTTCCTTCCTTACTTACTTATTAAATTTGTATAGCCACCCATCTGACCTAAATATAGGTGAGGGAAAGTGGGAACAAATACAATAGCTGGACCTCCTGTATCATCATCCTTGTCAAGATATATAAAGGGCAGCTATTGAGAAACACCTGCGGGTGAGTTAACTTTTCTGAGACCAGATCAAGGTTTTTGGCTAGATCTGGTGGGGCTCTGTTTATATTAATACGTCTACAAGGAAAATATCTTTCCTTCTGCTCTTGGTCCCCAGCAGTCGACAAAGAGGTGCAGTCTGGTCCTTAAAAACCATTGTTGATGTTGTCCATCTCAACTAATAACTGAAGAAAATGGAGCCTTTCTCCACAGCGTGCCCATCGTTAGCATAACTATCCGTACAGCCCAAGTCACAATTTCTAATTTGTATCCTTCTTGATACAATGCGCTTCCTTTACTTTTACGGTTAATTTCTTTTTCTTCTCCCTTTTTCTTGCATTTTCTCCTTTCAGTTGGGCAACAACAGCTTGGTCTGAATGCTCTGCTTCCTGCGGCCATGGATTTCACCGCCGGCGAATAGCCTGCAAGCAAGTCAAAGCCAACCGCCGTGTCCTAACATTGCCTCTGGACGCTTGTGCAGACCAAGAGCGTCCTTTGGAAATGAAACCTTGTGTGGGCCATTTTTGTGCCGAATGGATTGTTCATCCCTGGGGCCAAGTAATTAATTCAGTGATTAATGGATCTATAATCTCTGTCACTGGCTATGCACAATCCCCAGTTGGGTATATCAAAATTGCCTAATAACTATGCACGCTTCTCTAGTTCCTACCTTTTCTACTGAGAGGTGCACGATTGTATGTTATCATCACAACAAAGTGATATAGGTTGGAGAACATAATAATAATAATAATAATAATAATAATAATAATAATAATAATAATAATAATAATAATAAAGTTGGAAGGGACCTTGGAGGTCATTTAGTCCAACCCCTGCTCAGGCAGGAAACCTTATACCATTTCAGGCAAATGGCTGTCCAGTCTCTTCTTAAAAACCTCCAGTGTTGGAGCATTCAAATGCAGTTGCACGGGTTGTGATGGGAGCTCCCCGATACTCCCATATTACACCCCTCCTGCGTGAGCTGCATTGGCTACCAGCTGCCCTCCGGGTGAGATTTAAGGTGCTGGTACTTACCTTTAAAGCCCTACATGGCTTAGGTCCGGGATACTTGCAGGACCATCTGCTGCCGGGAACAAATTCCCATCGTCCAGTACGCTCACACAGAGAAGGCCTCCTCAGGGTACCGTCAGCTAGGCAATGTCGGCTGGCGACCCCCAGGGGGAGGGCCTTCTCTGTGGGAGCGCCAACCCTATGGAATCAGCTCCCCCCTGAGCTTCGGATGGCCCAAAACCTCCAATCCTTTCGCCGTGGCCTCAAAACACACCTGTTCCACCAGGCTGACCTAGACTGACAGGCATTTTAATTAATTTATATTTAGTATTTTTAATTCATTTTTTAAATTCTCTAATTTTAATTTACTGCACTGATGTTCTCAATTTCATTTTTATCTTGATTTCTGTACTTATTATATGTTTTGTTGTTAGCCGCCCTGAGTCCTTCGGGAGATAGGGCGGGATATAAATCCCATCAATAAATAAATAAATAAATTCACCACCTCTGGAGGCAGGTTGTTCCACTGGTTAGTTGTTCTAACTGTCAGGAAGTTTCTCCTTAGTTCTAGGTTGCTTCTCTCCTTGACTAGTTTCCATCCGTTGCTTCTTGTCCAGCTTTCAGGTGCTTTGGAGAATAGTATGATCATTTTATAGTATGTTTGTTTTTAGGAATAACATATGACACCTGGACAAGTTGTATCTAAAGCCACTCCCAGTATTCCATGGACTAAAACTGCTGTTCATACATCTGGTGAAAGTATCTGAGATGACATTTCATTTATTTTGTATCTTAAACTCAATGGAGTTCATGAATATAGGCTGTTGCTCAACATTCATCTGTTCCATGAAGGCTGAAGCTGGCATTCTGGACCACAAAATAAGCCCTTAGTTCTTTAGTTCTAAGAACAAGCAAGGTCAAGTCTCAGGACTAATTTAGAGAAATATACCCTAAAGCTCAGAAAGTCCATGTTAGGCTAAACATCAAGTAGAAAAGAAAACACGCTTATTTGCTTCTTCTGCTCAAGAGGTCCAGCCTAGGTAGATGGATTGAATTCAAACCCTATTTACTATTGGCTCTCTGGCTGAGTACCTTTACACTGTCAAAACTCCTAGAGGTATAAATCGGTAGGGCCATGGTTACTATCAAAAAATAAATCATAAGGAGGAATTAGATTAATATGATGGCTTCTTGGCCTGTATTCACGGGGACAGGAAGCCTGCTATCACTCTGAGTTCAAATAATCTGCATTTTGCATGGGAAAATGCAAAGCTTCGTCTTTGTAATGAAAGCTGTTTGCTATCTATCTCTTCAGTGCACTGGACGTTGCATAAATCTTGGAGTGGGCTTACAACACCGTCACATTCAGTGTCAGCATCAGAATGGATCGGCAGTACTGAATTCACTCTGTGATAGTAAGAAAAGGTATGTCTGTCAAGCGCGTAACACATTTTTTCATCTTAGCAGACGTCATAACATTCTTTCACTAGATCCTGCTGGGAAGAAACCAGTCACCGAACACCACATATTTCTCCTCCTCAGCAGTCACGTTAGGCTATTAAATGCTATACTTTTATCACTTTCCAGCTCCTAAATCAGTGGAATAAAACTTGTAACTTCAGTGTGAACCTACCTCCCTTTCTTTCTCTTGGTGGAGGAATGTTACCAGTGGAAAAGCAAAGAATTTGCAAATGTTTATATGGGACACAGCAAACTAAGTCTACAAACTGTTTGTCCTATTTAGTCAGAATACCTCTGATATGTGTTTTATCATCTGGGCATTTGGCTGCAATTCCAGATCTAAAAAGTATGACTAGATACTTGTAGGAATGCCTCTATCTCCATTTCCCTTGGTTTCTCATTTTTACATATTTGATGCACCCCGTTTCCACACCAGTTTGAGATTTGGCAAAAAAAAAACACGTTTGGAGATAAGGGAGGATTATTGGAAAGAAAACTCTACAGAGACTTCCTAGATGATTATGGAGATTCTCAACCATCCAGGTCTTGGTTGTTCCAAAGTTGCTTTTCCAAAAGGCAATTGGACTTTCTTGGTTTTCTTGGTCTTCTTCAGAACTGAAGAAGCTTCTTGGATGAAAAGCAAAATGTTTTCAAGGGGGAAAAAAACCAAGAAACTCTAGCTGCCTTTTGGAAAAGCACCTTTGGGATTCCCAGATGATTGCTTAAAGTGTGAGGTTTACCGATTTAGCATAATCTGAATTCAACCAATGTGTAATGTATTGGGCTTGTTTTGTTAAAGGAACATCATGTGGGTAATTGCTGGGAGGTTGCTTGAGCAGGGAAGCTGGCTAACGGCTCCCAGCTCCTCAGACAACCCGTCTCCAGTGCCGCTATTGGTTGCCTCTAGGGCGGCAATAGGTTGCTTTAAACCTATTGGCCGCCACCTAGAGGCCAGGGTATAAATTGCTGCATTTGCAGCCCTGTTCCTCAGTCCAGATCCTGCAAGCAATAAACAATGATCTTGCTGAACTCACTCGCCTCGTCTTCGTCATTAAGCAACGAACCCAGTACATAACACAACGGATGGCAGAAAATAGAAAGGAGACAAAAAAAAACAACGCCTATCGCATGCTGAAGAATAGTAGGGACTAAATAGATTATCAGGAACGAAAACTGCAGAGAATTGGAGAGATGAGAGAAGTTGGCTTTGGATTGGTTTAAGTTTAGATCTTAAAAAGGGAGATCCTCCACTGACTGATACTGCGATACTGGGAGTGGATAAACCTTATGTTGCAACAAGGATCAGGACGGGGAGAAATATCATCTCCTGGATTAAGTCAAACTGCAGCTTTCCCCCCCCTCCCCTTTTCCTCTTCTGCAGGCCTTCCATGAGAAGAAACTGTTCTTCAGAGAATTGTGATGTGTATTGGCGAACAGGTCCCTGGCGTCCATGCCCTGTAGACTGCGGGAGTGGCTTCCAGTCACGACAGGTCAGCTGTGTACACAGGAAAAAGAAGAAATTGGTGGCAAATCAGTTCTGCGCATGGAAGAAGAGACCCACTGCCTGGAAACACTGCAATGTCAGTTCTTGTGACAGTATGTAAAACATACTTTACATCCATTTCTCACTTTGCCAGTTGCTTGTGGCAAATTGTGTTTAGAACCTGGTGTGTGGCTGAACTTGAGCTCCAGAAGGAACTTGATCAATCCATGTCCTGCTCAACGGTGGCTGAGTGACTTTGCCCCAGTTCAGTCAGATGTAAAGAGGAAAACAGCCAAAGAGCTCCCACATTAGCTCCAAACTACGCCATGGACTGGATCAATAACCATTCATGGTTCTTGTCCATCAGTGAGCCTCCAGGAAATCTACACATTAAATCCACAGTAGTTTTGAAAAAAGACACGCAAAGCAGAGAGTGGGGGGTGGTGGTGGATGTTGATATTTTATTTCGGTCTTACATCTGTGTTCGCCAGACATGAGATATCGGCCTTAGGACTTCAGCATCCAAGAGCCATCTATTGTGATGACATAATTTTTCCTTTTTGTCACATCCCCATATATTTTTCAGCAGGCGACTGTAAGGATACCACACACTGCTGCACATTTGTAAAGCATCTAAAGTTATGCTTAGTAGGCCTCTACGAGCAAAGGTGCTGTCAAAGATGTGGAGAAGGTTAGTCTTTTATGGGAAGTGATACACGATGCCCCATCTTAGCTCGGTTTGTTCTGTAGGACACTGAAGACGATCAACAGTCAAGACATGGGCTTGCTGAATTGACAGTATGAATTCATAGATTGGGACAAAATGTGTTCTCTTCCTGATTCCTCCTGTTCCTCCTTCTACTTTTTACAACAACTTCAAAGGTTTCTTTTTTCTTTTTTAAAAAGAAATCATTATGGTCCGCTGAGTGTACTACTTGAAAGCACCTTTCCTAATCTGGTGTCCTTCAGATGCGATGAAATTGCAACACTGACTTTGCAGCCATCATGAACAAGAAAGCTACCTGCAGCCTTGCAGAACAACTTCTACAATGAGATAACGGGAATTTATTGGATTTAACTAATGCTACTGATGGTACAAATACAACGGAAGATTAGTGAGTTTAAAGTATACTGGAATCAGCAGTTGGACTGCTTTGCTTGTCACCTTCTTGATTTAATCCACTTTAAGACAATTTTCAGAAAGTGCAGAAAAAATAGTGTTATTTCCCCCCCACACACACACACACACCCCATTGTTTCTATTTCATTTTTTTCGGCAAAACCACACTGAGACTTCGTTTCTTTAGCTTCAGATGAATCACAAGTTCATTCTTTTAAGCATTTTCAGTAAAAAAAAGTGATCTACATGATGTTACAATTTGCAAACTTGCCATGGAATTGTTTTTGATTAATGCAGTGTAATTTTAGGAAGACAGATCATATCTTTCAATCTCTCTGGAATCTGATCAAGGCAGGGAGCATCATTAGCCTGGTATGAAATTGGATTTGAGGTTTCGACACTGGAGCTCAGAATTTAAATGTTTCCATTTGAATTTGAAGTTTGAGAACTGTTTTGTTTTATTATTATTATTTTGTCAGAAGGGAACTCAGAGCAGATCCCCAGCCAAAAGTCTACGCTGCTTCTGAAAAAATTCTGTTTATTTTACATTTTTACATTTGAAAGAGGGTGAAAAACCCAGATCTATTATACTTTGAGACACAGGTATGGTCAGGGTCAGTTCAGTTGATTATCATCCATTTTGATCATTATGCATTTGGGAATATGCCACGCGAGTCAAATGCTTCAAATAGCATTTTGCTCCTATGTAGATTTGTGCAAAAAATAATAAAATTCTCAGTTTTAACTGTCAGATAATGTACATTATGAGGGACATAAATGAATGTGGCTCCATACAATTCTGATGAAAAAGCTAGGGAAATGAGCAACTGAAATGGTTTGAAATGTTTCCTGTATGACTCCTGAAGTTCCTTAGAATAACAGAAAAAAGAACATAATTTGCAGTTGGTGAAAATTGAAACAAAGTGGATTGAACCAAACATTCAGTTGTCACAAGAGAAACCAGTGAAATTAATTGACAAAGAGCTTAGCATACACCAAAATATATGCTATGCATGCTTGTTACGCCTCAAAATAAAGTGAAAGCCATTAACCTGACTAACTCAGAATGTCTTGGATGGCTGGGGAAGCTTATCTTCTCGACTGGAAAGCAATGTAAACATGGATGAAACCCTAATTAAATAGGAAGCTGCCTTATAGCAAGTCATTGATCTGTCTCACTGGTGGCAGCATTTCAGATTTTTAAATTGGGAGTTTTCCTAGCTTTACCTGGAGATGCTGGGGTCAAACCTGGAATCTTCTACTTACATGGCTCATGAGATTATTGGAGTCCATTGTCTATCAGTGGCTATTAGCTCTCAAAGCAGCGTGGAAATTTCATTTTCAGACGATATCATAGGCAAGCAAAACAGGTGTGCTTTATCTTCACGCCTGGCTTGTAGTTTTTCCAGGTTTATTTGACTACTGTTTAGAAACTATGCCAAGACTACCTGAAACTTTGGCCTTATCCATTGAGTCAAGGATATTCTATATACCATTCTTATCTTTGGTTTTTTTGTTTTGTTTCGTTTTTTGTAACTCCTGAGTTCTTGCATAAACTTCAAAAGTTGCTTTTTCTTGAACTGCACCCTCTGACGAAGGACAGAAAAGTTAACACCTGAGTTTTGGGTTTCTGTCCCAAATATATTTCCAAAGAGAACCAAATCATGGTTTAGCCTTACTAACAGCTGAACTCCTGCTACCGTATAAAAAGGTGTTGAATGAAGAAACTGTATTCTTGGCTGATGATCAAAAATGATCAAACTGGTCGATTGCAGTAAAATCAAGGAATATTTTTTTCTTTTCATAGCCAAGTGAATTACATGTTTGAATATTCCCCATGGAGGTAGGAAGAACTCCACGGAAGCTCAAAAAGATGATGTCTGGGAAACCTCAGGCTGAGTCCTACTTCTCAGTATTCTAGGATAAGGAATACCTACTGAGAAATAAAGGCCTATTTGCAAAATTAAAGGTTGTAGTAGGAAAAACTTTAGCATTTGATTTTGCGTGAATACAAGTGCTTCTTTCCAGAGTCATTTAGTGCTAACATGGAAAGCAGAATCAGAATCTTTGATTCTTTCTCATTGAATTCAGTGGACTTTAAACTTTTGCTGTTATCAGGGCCTTAAATTTTAAAGCAATCCTTGGCTTTTTGATTATACCCCTTCTTTAAGTTAAGATAACCTGTAAAGACTTTTGTATATATTTATTATCTGGTTTAAAAGTGCAATATTTTTGTATAGTGTGTAATAAAGATTTTGGATCCTATTTTTTCTTATTACTAAAACTTACCATGGCTTTCTTTTGTGTGTAATTATTTGAAAATAATTAGCTGCTAGCATTTAATGCACTAAGCCATTTTGGAGCTGTAAATACTCATGTGATGCTGTGGGCTTTAAATGATGATCAGGCACGGACGCTCTAGTCCAACATAGGTAGTCCTTGACTTATGACCTCAACTGAACCCCAAATTTCTGTTGTTAAGCAAGAGTAAGTGTTGCCCCCTTTTTTATGACCTTCCTTGCTAGTAACACGGATGTAAAATGAAATTGGGTTCCCCGTTGCCTTGGCTTGTCCGAAGGTCGCAAAGGCTGATCACAGAACATCAGGAAGCTGCCACCGTTCTAAGTACAAGCCAGTTGCCAAGTGTCTGAATTTTGTTCACATGACCATAGGGATGCTGCAACAGTCATAAGTGTGAAAAATGATCACAAGTCACAGTGAGGCCAATCAAGCAGTGGAACAACTTACCCCTAGAAATCATGAGTGCTCCATCACTGGAGATTTTTAAGAAGAGGCTAGACATTCACTTTGAGATGGTATAGGTTCTCCTGCTTGAGCAGGGGGCTGGACTAGAAGACCTCCAAGGTCCCTTCCAGATTCTATTCTATTCTATTCTATTCTATTCTATTCTATTCTATTCTATTCTATTCTATTCTATTCTATTCTATTCTATTCTATTCTATTCTATTCTATTCTATTCTATTCTATATTCTATTCTATTCTAGTCTCTATTTCTATTTCTATTCTATTCTAGTCATTGTTTTCAATGCTGTTGTAACTTTGAATGGTCACTAAATGAATTGTTGCAAGTCAAGGATTACCTTATGACAACATTTCAAAAAAGTTCATTCCATAGCATTCAGGAATTTATTTGTATCTATCTTGTGGCCAAAAACCCCCAAATATGTTACAATTTCAGAGCAAATGGGATTCTACACCCTTAGTCGAGCTACAATCTTTAAAAGTATATTAAGAAACGGAAAATATAATGTGACACAACAGTGTTTAATTAGATTTTTAGAGCAATACATTTACATAGGACAAGTTATAAAATAAATGGATGCTAATCTCAGTCTGTATCTGTGTGAGTGACACAAAGCAAACATTCCCAGACATTCAGATGGTTTCTTGTCCTTTTTGGGATGATTTATTTTTGCCCTTTTGACACTATTTATCAGTCTCGGTCTCTGACTTGGATAACTTGAGGACAGAGCAGAAGGATTACATGGTGCTTCAATTATAAAACCATTTCCTTAAATTAACGAGTACAAAATAACTCAAGAGGTAAAATTCAATCTATCATATCGAAACAGAAACACTCACTGGAACAAATTTCATCAGTTTAGGACTAATCAAATCAGGACTTCATTAATTAAAAAAAACATGGGTGAAATAACGATCTGAAAGGCTGATTTATCATTCTACAATGTTATCTTGCTCTTTTTTTTCAATAAGAAATTGAATCAAACTAAAATTGAATCGAATTTTTTCTCAATCTGTCTAGTGAGGCTGAGGCCGTATGTGTACTTGTGATCCTATAAATCTTTCCAGGGTAGTTAGCTCAACTGAATTTGCTTCAAAGAAGATGCTTCAAGGGACATTGACCAGTGAGACTAAGACTCTGCCTTTTGTTCCAACCCCAAAAGTTGTGTTGATGGGACAGGATGCCAGAATGTTGAGGTTTGCCCCATATTTCAGGCAAGTACAGATATGCCGATATGCAGATCAGTGGACCAGCTAAGTGTCATTTATCATCCAATAAGCCCCGTAAAGTTAAAAAAAAAATAAAGCTAGTTCTGGGATCACTCAACATGCTGTTATAATACTTTCGGTTCAAGGTATTATAGGCTTATTTGTAAACATAATCATTGGCTCCTGTTGATCTCTCTAGCCAGTAATCGGTCAACTCTAGCCTACTTCTGTGACCAGACATTACTGAAGATAACATGTCAAAAATTAACCTGGAAAACTATAGGTGTAACTAATGATTCCTTTCTGGATCTAGCTTGAGAAAATAGATTGGGGGGGGGGAAGGTAGCTACAGACAGATTACCTTCAAATCATACTATACAATACATAGTAAAAGTGCTTACTGTATATTAAATTGTCAAGTTATTGCCAAACGAGACATTTTCAATAAGGATTAAATTATTTTAACAAACAACTGAAGATTTTTTTTCCCCATAGAAATACTAATTCAGTTTCTGTCACCAATCTTACAAACATTTCGATTTTCACCTTCCCAAAATCATTGTAATCACTGTGCTTATTTTAATGGTTAGTTAGAGCAACCGTATTCATCTGCCTAAGGCATGATATTTGTTCGGCCCTGGGCAGAGCAAATAATGAGAGATTACGATACAACGGCTATTTCTTTTGGAAGGTGATTGCCATTTGGATGGACCACCTTACTGACTTCTGGGGTCACCTTGCGGAAGAATTTGTGACCGTGTGAATCGGTGCTGACATAGACATATCCTGGAGGAGATGGGTAGTTTGCAGGACAGGTCTCTATTTTCTTTGGGGTATAGTCACTACGATACAGGGTTTCATCCTCGAAACGAGCCGAAGTGGACAAAGCCACCTTTGGAGGTTTGCAGCTCTGGGTTGGGATTAGACTGTGTGGCGTATAGTGAGACCGGAAGGTGGTGAGATCCTCAAATTTACCTGAGGGTTTTGGTATTTCCTGGATTCTTTTAATCATTTCTGGTGGATGGAGATCCCAGGCTTGGAAGGAATCTCTCATAGTTGTGTTTCCTTGGAAGGGAAGACCAATTTTCTTGCTCCTTTCCAGCGGTTTCACGAGGACCACCGGGCTGATGACGTGAGGAGGATAATCCAGGCGGGATGTGGAATTCAGCTCCATGCTACCGGTGGGTGGGGTGTACTCCTTTGCTTTACGAAGCTCAGGTAAGGAAACGGCCCACGGCTGAAAGCGATCGCGGAATTCCGTGATTCCCTCAAAATCGGATTTGATTTCTATTTTGGTAGGTTCGGGCTTGAAGCTTTTCGGAAGGTTGCCGGGAAGCCCCCGAAAATCGGTCTGGTGGGTGGTGACATTTTCAAAAGGCTGACTACTGGGCCTGTACGCTTCTTTTGACTTCTTCCACTTGGGTTCCAGCTGATGGGGAACATAGTCGCTCCGGTGACTCGTGTCACCGACAAAAGGTTGGTCTGAAGCGGTGGTGGCATCAGCAGGTTTAATGATCTTCCGGAGGGCAAGTTCCCTTGGGATAAAAGCATCCTGAGAGGTAGTGGCGTTTCCAAACTTTTCAGTGGGGGGGTGGTAGATGCGCTCCACTTTACAGGGTGCCCTTTTTTCTATTTCCCAGGGTTTAAAATCAGCTTTAAGATAAAAAGAACAGAATTGTTACTTTTGTGACAGAGGCTGCTAATTCTTCCCATACGCCTCAACTAAGAGACGGGCACGGAGGAGCTTACAAAAGGTGAAGGGAGAATGTGCCCAAATCATTGATTCTGCCAGAACTTACAGAGACATATTGGATTACCTCCGCCATATTTGACTAGGAGAACATACGAATAAGGTATCTACAGTATGTCACTTGATCTTAAAGGACTTTGCATAAGAAACCCTGAGAATTATAATATTGGGCAAATGCCGAGTGCGGGTTGTCTGAAATGTCTAGATCCCGTACGTAAAATCTGCTTAACTAGGTCCTAGCATTTACGGAGAGGACATGTTTATCAGATCTGTTTAAATCATTTTAGGCCCTTACAGGGTATTTGCTTTATGAAGCTCAGGTAAGGAAACCGCCCACAGCTGGAAGCGATCGCAAGAATTCTGTGAGTCGCATCAAAATTTGTTTCTATTTTAGTAGGTTCAGGCTTGAAGCTCTTTGGAAGATCGCCAGGAGGCCTCCTAAAATCACTCTGGTGGCTGATGAACATGCTTTCCAAAGCATGTTGCATCAAACACGCTTTGGGAAGCATGTTTGATGGAACATGCTTCAGTTTATCAGCCATGTAGTTCTCTGGTGGTTTCATGAAGACCACTGAACTAGGTTGTGGTCTCAGAGCCTAATGATGGCCTTAAAATTACCATGTGCTCTTAAAAAGAGTGTCGGCTGCTGATTAGACATCTTGCAGTTACAGGGAAATTATCAAGATGGCATTGCAAAAACCAAGTCAGCATCTGCCTCTCCAAAGCAGCAGTTTGACACCTCATCCATCATCCTTGGCAATCTTTTTTTTCCCCCATTTGTAAAAGTAATTGGCACTATTACCTTGGTAGGTTGGGATGGCATTCAGTTTGCATTTAGAAACGTATTTCTTTTCTGCAGGTCTTACTAATATTATTGGTTCTATTTTGTGAGGGTTAAAATCTCTTCGGTAAGTGGTCACCATGTCAATTTCTCCAGCAATGGGCCTGTATTCCTCTTGTACACGAAGGGGTCGATATGTTATATCATAGGGAAGGTAGTCAGATCTGGGGGGGAAAAAAAAACTCTGAGAAAGAAACCATAACCGCAGCATTTAGTCAATAAATCAGTCTGACTAGTTGATATCTTTGGAGTGATTGAAATTGGGGCTCTAATTAAAATCTTCCCAGACGGGGAAAGAAAACTGGTTGATGATGTCTTAAGATGAAAAAAATACAAAACATAAGGTTGGTAAGCCTGATTCTAAAAGGAACGTTCTCCTTCCTTCCTTCCTTCCTTCCTTCCTTCCTTCCTTCCTTCCTTCCTTCCTTCCTTCCTTCCTTCCTTCCTTCCTTCCTTCCCTTTCCTCTTCCTTCTTCCCTTTCTTTTCCTTTTCCTTTCCTTTCCTTTCCTTCCCTTCCACCTCACAGCAAATCCCTGCGGTTATCTTGGCAAGATTTCATAGCCATTTTATGAAAGTTTAACAACACAAAGAGAAAAAAACTAAAACAAGCTTAAGAAAAATATAAAAAGTTAAAAGAAAATTCAAAAAGTGCAGAAAAAAGAAGAAAACCCCCCCCCATAAAGAAGGGACCTCCCCACCTCATCAAGACAAGTTCAGTTTCATTAACTTATCACCTTCTCTGACATCTCGACAAAAACTTTTCTTCCCATATCCCATCTATCATCTATAAACAAATTATAAAGCCTCATCGTTCAATGTTAATCAGCAAAAGTCCATTAAGAGTTACCAGAAATAGCAACATATATATTTTAACCTTCATCAAGCTTTAGTGGAGAAGAAAGATTAATCCTCTCTCTCTCTTTTTTTTAAAGAAAATTGTGATGCTGAAAAAGACAAAAGGGATCTAGGAAAAGTTCCAAATAAAACGGACATGGGCTGAAATAGGCTTGTCTTTGCTCCCAAAGTGTGTATGAGTCTTTTAGTCAGTTTGTGATTCCTGGCAACTCTCTGGACAAGTCCCTGCAGTTTTCTTGGCAAGATTTTCAGAAGTGGTTTGCCTCCTTCCTAGCCAGCCCAAGATCACCCAGCTGGCTTTATGCCTTCAGCACAAATAGAACTCACAGCCTTCTGGTTTTTAGCCTGGTACCTCAACCGTTATATTACGCCACTACGCCAAACTGGCTCTTTTTTTCTCTCCTACGTAATGCAGAATATTAACATTTAAAGCACCACTGTTCTTCCTTTCTCCCTGCAGAATTACTCCTTGAGTCATGGGCAAAGTTTGCGATTTCCCCCCCCCTATCCATAAAACATTGAGGCAATCTCTATTCAGACAGTCAAATGTTGACTGCGTAACAATTTTGATTAAAACTATAGCTTACAACCGCCACCAAGCCCAAAATTTATGTTGTTTAGTGAGACGTGTGTTAAGTCAGTTTTGCCCCATGTTAACGATTTTTCCCGCTTAATGTTGGTTAAGTGAATCACTGCAGTTGTTAAGTTAGTCGCCCGGTTGTTAAGTGAATCTGGCTTCCCCCACTGACTTTGCTTGTCAGAAGGTCACACAAGGGGATCATGGGACCCTGGGACACTGCGACCGTCATAAATGTGAGTCAGAGATCAAGCATCCGAATGTGCATCACGTGACCATGGGGATGCTGCAAAGGTCGTAAGTGTGAAAAATGGTGCTAAGTCACTTTTTTCAGTGCCACTGTAACTTTGGATAGTCACTAAACGAACTGTTGTAAGTCGTGGACTACCCGTGCATCACAACTTACTTCAAAACAAAACTCAATAAATTATCTTCCTCTTCTCCCCTATTTTCACCCTGATTGCCTGGAAGTTCCAGTTTCTAATATTGCGCCATATTTACCTGAAAGTGGTGAGGCCTTCCATTTTCCCTCCATGGCTGCGATATTCCTGTTTGGGCCTGAGGCTCTTGGGAGGAATGGCATTGCTGTATAAAGGGTATTTTTCCGTGTATTCCGTCATGAGGCTTGACTCTCCTCCATAGTCATAAATCCTTGTAGGATTATGAGGACAACGATGGCGCCTGGGTTTGAAGAGCAACCAGGAAATAAAAAAGAAAAATGGAGACCATAATCAACGATAACGCAAGTACTAACCAAGATCTGGAGATGGTGATTACTTCTTGAAGTATTAAAAAGCAGCCTTGTTAACACTGTGCAAAGACTGCATATTTACCGATCAGATAAAATTACATTTATCTGAGTTTGCTTCTTTTACAGACCGCGTTCCGGACGATTCAGTTTAATGCAGTCTTGTAGGCTATACCCAATCTATAAATGAATGAATGAAAACAAAACGTTTTTCATTACTCAGATAAAACTAATCCAAAGAAAACTGCAACCTCCATTAGGACTTTAAGTTTTCTGACAGCTTAATCAAAATGAATTCCTCAGGTCCCTAATTTGGATAAGGGCAAAAAAAAAAAAACATTAAGAGGTTTCAGCAGAATTTACTGATACTTAACGCATCTTACGGAAATTCAATAGAGGTCCTAAAAAAATAAATTACATTAAAAAGATTAACCTGTCAGCAGCAAATATTCAGTCTTCTACATTTTGCGAGATGGATATTAAAGATGGCATTCTCTTTAAGATGTTTCTTATCTACATCCAGAATTCAATCCAGTTAGGGTTGGGATCAAAGTCAAAGGAAAATGAAGGGGAAGCTAAACTATCTCCTGGGTTCGCAGAGTTAAGCACAGGGCTAAAAAGCTGATATAGTAGCTTTTCATTGGACGCCTAATTCATTAAGGGGCTTAGGACAGACTTAATATCTTTTTCCCCCACATATTTTATCCTCAAAGTAATACTGTGGAAGGAGGATAAAGAATGAGCTGGGAGTTGAATGCCAATGTCTTAGGTCCCTGCCTAACTTGATGACTGCACTGGCTTTTCAACAGGTGGGTCTTTGTAGAGTTGTCATCACGACTAGGGTTCAAGCAGCTGACTGTGTCAGGTTTGAGGGGTGTGATAAAGTAAGCTCTGCTCTTTTCTTTATTTCATTTATTTTTGCCTCATGGGTCAGGAGTTGAGTAACTCTGAATGAGACATCTGATTACGAAGACCATGGCTGAAGCCAGCCAGTCTTTTGGATCCCACTGCAATTTGTTCTCATGATTTTGACAGCTAATCTAGCTAGGGTCACTGTTGGCTACGGTTACATTCATGGAAACAAGTGAAAACATTCAGTAAATCCCCTCTCACCTCCTTGTAAGGTTGCTTATTCCTCTAGTTGTTAAGGAACGACTTACTGTTTGAGATGCGATGAATTGTGACATCAGAAGGAAGTCAACCAGTCACCATTCTCCCCTGTTTCCTCTCTTTCTCTTGCCTTCCTCTTCCTCTCACTTTCGTTCTATACATTCTGTCAATTTTTTTTTCCTTTTGGGAAGTCTAAATCTCCTCTTCTTAGATCTCTATTCTCAACTGTCTAATGCTATAGAATAATTCAAAAACAGCAGTTTAATTTATCTTTTATCTTCTTCCAGGGCACCAGTATAGTTACAATTATGTTTGAGCAAAGCACATGTGATTTCAGTATTAATGGTCAGCAGTTTGGCGGGTCGAATCCCAAGTGCTGCGTAACAGAGTGAGCGCCTGTTACTCGTCCCAGCTTCTGCCAACCTAGCAGTTCGAAAGCACGTAAAAATGTAAGTAGAAAAATAGGGACCACGAAGGTAACAGCATTCCGTGCCCCTTTGGTGTCTAGTCATGCCAGCCACATGACCACGGGGACGTCCTCGGACAAGCGCTGGCTCTTCGGCTTTGAAACGGAGATGAGCACCGGTCCCTAGAGTCGGAAACGACTAGCACGCATGTGCGGGGGAACCTTAGGGTTCAAAAATGAATTGCTGTGTACAGTTTTGAAGGTTTGAAACCCTTCGTATAGCTGTTTAGGATAATCGTGATTCATGTGGAAGTGGGAAACAGCCAACATGGCTTGGTTACAAAGAAATGTCATTACTGTATTTAATTCTCTAGTCTAACAAGACTAAAAAGACTATAGCGTTTGTAGAGTCTTTTGTCCTTTAATTCATGCTTGCAGTCAATTTCTCCTGAGAATCAACTTAGAACTAAGGGGCAAATTTCCAGACAGTCAGAACAGTTAACCAGTGAAATGGGTTGCCTTCAGAACTTGTGGCTGCTCCATCGCTGGAGGTTTTTGAGAAGAAACTGGACAGCCATTTGTCAAGAATGGCACAGGGTTTCCTGTATGCGCAGGAAGTTGGACCAAAAGACCTCCAAGGTCCCCTCCAACTGTGCTACTCTGTTCTGTTCTAATTTGTAAATGATATTAAGGATACTTATACTAAGAAAGAAAACCAGTTTTAGCATACTATGGTCATTAGTGTTTTTTTAGAAGTGGTTTGCCATTACCTGTTTCCTAGGACTGAGAGAGAGAATTGGCCCCTAAGGTCACCCAGCTGGCTTTGTGCCTATGGGAGTACAAGAACTCCCAGTCTCCCAGTTTCTGACCTGATACTTTAAGCACTGCACTGCACTGGATCTCATAACCCCCAATATAGTTCTATAATTTTGAGTATCTTGCAGAAGGAGAGACATCTATCAAACTACTTTAATGATAATATCATGAATCAGAAGTAGGAAGGTGTCACTGAGTTCAGTTGGGATTACACAGGTGCCTATTAAGTTGAGTATGCGTGTCATCTACATGAGTACTTTTAGTTGCAAACTTAGAAAAATCACAACTGACTCAGTTGATTAGGACAGAAGCATTTCTCACAGAAAGAATGTCCCTATGGGTATCTTTATGTACGCACAAAGATTAGGTGACATTTATAATCATACACACACAACTGTAATCAGATGAAAAATTACAGTCCTCTTACCACTTACATAACTACTTTCTACGTTGTCCTATTTTTTCTCTCTCTTCTTCTTAGCAACTCTTAATTTGTGTATGGCTGAATTCCCCAGGTAACAAGTCCTAAGCAACAAGGTTTCCCATTGAAACAAATAGTGCAGCTAATAAACCTGGTGAATGTAATTAATGCCTAAATGAATACCGACTTGAGATTCTTATCAGTTACAAAACTGTTGACAATGTTTATTCTGCAAATCATTTGTTGAGAATCGTGGTTCACAGAGCTTTTGTTCTCTGGTATTTCATCCCTGAATCTGAACAAAAAAACCTGTTTAATTCTCTTGCCTGTCATATCATTCAATGTTTATATTGGCTAGGATTCAAGGAGTTGAATCACACTGTAACTTGTTTTTAACTTTTTGTTTGTTTAAATAGTTGACTCCCATATCCCAACCTGTTGTTGAAACTTCCTTTGGGTTCCAAATGTAGCTAGCCATCACTTTAAATGCCATGTGGGCTCCTTGAGTAAGATTCAAGGATTTGGGCTCCTAGCCCCAGTTCCAACAAGTATCCATTGGAAGGCTCCATTTCCTTCGAAGTGAAAATGCAAGAATAATTCATTCACCTCCATTCAATTACCCCAACTCCACCCCAAATAAAGGGACTCAGGGTCGTAAAAAAAAAGTAAGAGTAATGTTTAATGGTCCTCAGGGTAAAATTAAATATATGTGTGTTTGGGTCTAATATATTTCTACTGGAGATGTGCGAGCATAGGGACAGAAATTTAATTATTTCTCCTTTTGCTATTATCTTGCTAGTATGTCTTTTCTAAAGCTAGTATTTATGTTGACATTTTGGTGCCAATAAGCAATTCTGGTGGAGAGATTTTCATCTCTCAAACAATATTTCAGCTACTATTACCCATCCACACAGACACACATCATTTGCGATGTGTTCTGTTTTGTTTTTTTAAGTGTGCACAACATGCTGGAACACAATATCACCTTCAGGGTGAATGCTTTTGTTTTTGGACATAACTTTGGAGCCAAAAGAAGCAAGTCTAAAATGGTGATGGAGAAAGAAAAGTAGCTGTCAGCCTCCTTCAAGGATGAGTAATTCTGCTGTGTTTGCCATGAATAACCGATGAAAAAATTATATCATATACAAAAGGGAAGCAGAGGAACCGGCCAACCCAACTGCAAAGCAACGTGGTTACGATGCAGAATTGAACAATGGACAGTCTCTCAGGAACCATTTGCCGTTCTGCTTAAAACAAATGTTGTGATGCACCCAAATTGTTTTCTTGAAGCTGCCCAGCATTCACTGGGTACCAGGGAGTGAAAGTGACAAGGAACAGGTGCCACTTATTCTCCGAGACAGATTGTGGAACATATGATCTGGGGTCATTCCCCGATATTAACATCAATCAATTTCTGCACTTTCATTGCTGCAGGCCACAAGTAAACAATGCTTTCAGCATTGGCGTTTTGAAAACGTAAGGTGGATACACTCACAAAATGGCTGCAGTGGGGGGCTTGCTCACTCATAAAACAGAAGCCACGGTGGGCATGGCGAATCATAAAACACCCATTTGCCAGAAGTAAACTAGCAGCCCAAAGGGATTTATATCAACCTGGTGGGACCTTTATGGATCCCAAGGGATTCTTGCAAGTAATTAGGAAGCTAGAGTATGGTGCTTTGCTGCTTTCTATTTATTTTATCCATCCATCCATCTATCTCTCATCTATCTCTTATCTATCTGCCCCATCTATCCTCCCTTTCTCTCCCCCATCCATCCGTCATCTGTCTATATCCATCTTCCATCCATCTCTTGTTTGTCTATTCATCCACCCACCCACCCACCCATTCAGTTAGCCTGGTGGACATTGCCTATCCAGGACACACTAATACAGAGGTCCCCAACCTTTTGGGCACCAGGGATTCCGTGGAAAATGCTTTTTCACGGACCAGAAAACGTGTGGTTTTGTGTGCTGCCTGCATCCCGTGGATGGGGCTTTGCTTGTTTGTGCGGCCCGGTTGCTGGCATGCTGCGGCCCAGTACTGGTCCATGGCCCAGGGGTTGTGGACCCCTGCACTAATACTCATGACCTCCCCACCTCCTATACCTGCCTTACACGTATATAAATGCAGCTCTGGGCTCATGGGTTTCCCCCCAGAGATTTTCCCACACCAGTTGATCCTTATTTCGGCAGCAGGCAAAGAACATTTCAGTCCTGAGGTGTTGTCCTTTCTTGTTCTCGCTTGCTTACTTGCCTGCCACTAGTGTGACGTTTTAGTGTCAGCAAGCGAGAACAAGAAAAGACAAAATCTCAGGAGTGAAATGTTTTGCGTATATATAGAACAGAGCTGGAAGGAACCTTGGAGGTCTTCTAGTCCAGCCCCTGGCCCAAGCAGGAGAACCTATAGAGTCTCAGACAGGTGAATGTCTAGCCTCTTCTTAAAAACCTCCAGTGATGGAGCTACCACGATTTCTGGTGGCAAGCCGTTCCACTGGTTAATTGCTCTCACTGTCAGGAAGTTTCTCCTTAATTCCAGGTTGCTTCTCTCTTTGGTCAGTTTTTTTTTTTTTTGCCTGCTGCTGAAATAAGAATCAACTTATTGAGATTTTTCACCCTATTGGCTGGCAGGCAGCAGGCAGGCAAGCAAGCAAAAAAAGGAACAACCCTAGAGCTCCGTTACCAGCGATGAGGGATCTGGTCTGAAATCATAAGGCATGGGATCGATATGCTGCTTGCTTCCCCAGTGACTCTGGGTCAGGGGTCTTCCAACTTGGCCCTTTTATGACTCGTGGACTTCAGCTCCCAGAATTCCTCAGCCAGCCTGCCTGGCTGAGGAATTCTGGGAGTTGAAGTCCACGAGTCATAAAAGGGCCAAGTTGGAAGACCCCTGCTCCGGGTAGTTGTTCCAACGAAGGAAGCAGGTAAGGAGGATAAAACGGGCAGCATCTCCTTCCTATCCAAGCAACTTGGTGGAAGGGTCTTTTTTTAAATCATCATCATCATCATCATCATCATCATCATCATCCCATTTTTATACCCGAATGCACAACAACACCGTGGAGTAGGTCGGGCTGAAAGGAAAAAAAAAGCGCGGACGGGGATTCCAAGCCGCCTTGGCCCGCATAACACCCCTCCACCTCAGCAAGAACCCCAGGGCGAGGGCCCTGCCGGGCACACGCGTGTCGGGAACGCGCGTCGTGTGAGCGGCCCCAGCGCTCCCTGCGGCCAAGGCGGGGAGGCGTCGAAGAAGCGCCGCTTAAAAAAAAACCCCGCTCCTCCCGGCCACCTTCTTACCCGCAAGTGCAAATCTGGCACAGGCACCGCGGCGGCTTCATCGTGGCGTCTCTCCCCGCAGCTGCCGCCTTCGCTTGCCTCCTCCTCCTCCTCCTCCTCCTGCTCGGTAACTAGGGAAGCGCCCCGTCGCTTAGCAACCCTCCCGGCCTCCGTACCCAAGGGGCGGAGTCCCGGCTGGTTAAGCTCCGCCCCTCTCCTTCGAGTCGCGCGGCGCGGCGGTCCAGACCGACTTCCGGTTGGGTTCCGGGAAGGGCGGATATCGGGTGCCGCGGAGGTCAGTTTCCAACGGGGTCGGACGGGGAGCAGGGCGGGGCTTAGCTTCTTTTTTTAGGGGAGGCGAACTGGTTGGGAAGCCGGGGCATCCCTCGCCTTGCCCGGGAAAGCGGCGAGAGTTCACTTCCCCCGGCCCCCAAACTCTCTTCCCTGGTGGGCTTATTGCGTCTGTGTGTGTGTGTGTGTGTGTGTGAAATGAGGACCAGGAGCCACTTTGGAGCCCGTCTTGAGAAAAGATGGTTGCGACACTCTAACTACTTTGGTATACTTTGGTGGTCCTCGACTGACGGCCACAACGGAGCCCAAAATCTCCGTCGCTAAGTGAGACAGGCGTTAAGTGAGCTTTTTTTAAATTAATCCCATTTATATCCCGCCCTTCTCCGAAGACTCAGGGCGGCTTACAAGCTTAGCAGTAGCCTTCATTCTATGTATATGCCTGCTTATTAGGGCTTTCGCCACCCCCCCAGCGGCATTATTACAAAGTCAGCTTAATTGCCCCCAACAATCTGGTCCTCATTTTACCTACCTCGGAAGGATGGAAGGCTGAGTCAACCTTGAGCCTGGTGAGCCTGGTGGGACTCGAACCTGCACTAATTGCAGGCAGCTGGTGTTTTGAATTAGTCTCCTCAGAATACCTTTACATAAGGAGATGGCGTATTTAAGGATCCATCTCAAGCTAGTTAAAGGTTGTTTCCACGATCTCCAGCAAACGATTAGTCTCAAGAAGCCTGATAGACACTGAAGTTAAACCTAGTTGCTCCAATCACCACCAGATGACATGAACAGGCTCTCTCACGTGGCAGATTTTGCATATTATGACTTCAGTGGACAATGTGTATTCTGCTTGGACAACCAAATATAACAACAACAACAACAGAGTTGGAAGGGACCTTGGAGGTCATCTAGTCCAACCCCCTGCTCAGGCAGGAAATCTATATCATTTCAGACAAATGGTTGTCCAGTCTCTTAGCGGAGTGGCAGTCCCTTTGTTTTTTGTTTTTTTTAATCCCATTTATATCCCGCCCTTCTCCGAAGACTCAGGGCAGCTTACAATTTAAAGCACAAATCAATGTGCTTAGCAATAGCCTTCATTCTATGTATATGCCTGCTTCTTAGGGCAGCTCTACGACCTTCCTTGCCTCCGTTGTGAATCTCTGCAGTTGTGAAGTCGGTGACGCGGTTGTTAAGTGAGTCTGGCTTCCCCTTTGACTTGGCTGGTCGGGAAAGGGGATCACGGGACGCTGCTGCCCTCCTAAGTAGGAACCAGTTGCCAAGCATCTGAATTACAACCACGTGATCCTGGGGCTGCCACAAAGGTCATGTGGATAACGGTCATAAGTCAGTTTTTCCACTGCCGTTGTAACTTTGAACGGTCACGAAATGAACTGTTGACTACCTGTAAGGCTATTCAGGAGACTGCCGTCATAAATATGAACCAGTTGCCAAGCGTGTGAATTTTAATCACATTAGAGCTGTTATAACTTTGAACGGCCACTGAATGAATAGTTGTAAGCTGAGGGCTATCTCTGGATGTTTCTCTGTACGCTGGCTCCAAGGGAATCCCTCATGCCCTCCCAAATATGATAGCACTTGATCGATCTGAATTGATTAGGGGCCCAACTCCAATAGGCTCCAGTTAGTCTGATGCCACGACTTTGCATAATTTAATGCAAAGTAACTCTGAATATTGATCGTAGTCGCTGGGTCTGATGATCTGGAGCATGGGAAAGCAACTCTGTTCTCTCTCCTCTTTTAAAGGGTCCTCTATCCTTCAGTGTCTTTAATAACTATATATTTTGTAACCTCCTGTGACATTGCAGCCCGGTTTTTCTTCTTTATATCAGCCCTCCTAATGAAATGACTAATTTTGTGTAAGGTGAGGCTTGTAATAAAGGAATCACAATCGTAGGGTAGTAATTAATTGGTTCGGCTTTGAAAATGAGGTATACCTTTCACTTGGGAGGAATAGAGTTTGCTTTCTGCATTTGTCTTGTTTTTCTTTGAAAGAGTTGAGCTTATGTTTCTAACGCCTGTTTGACAGTTTCTTAAGACGTTAAAAAGAATGGGAAGACAGAGATTCCAGGAGCAGGTTCTGAGTAAAGAAAATGACAGAAAGTCTTTATTATTATGCAGCTTTAAATATATATGTATGGAAAACATGAAATAAGAGCGTTAGGGGTTATAGTATTCAGTACTTGAGTGTTTTTGTTTCTCATAAAAGATGAATACACATTGTATGATTTCAGGTTAACTGTGCTTCAGGGCAAAACCAGATTCATTTGTCATATACATTCCTTACCCATTTGGAAAGCTAAGAACTAGCTCATCTTGATACATAACTTGATACAAAACCTGCAGGTTTTTTTTTAATTTGCATCATCCTGTTTTCAATATGAAATGCTTTTCTTTACAGTGCAACATCAAACCATGGTTCTTGCTAGTTCAAATAAAACAAGTGGACTCCAGCAAAACACCGCCTGCATCAGGAATATTTGTATTCTGGCTCATGTAGACCATGGTAAGAGAAATAACCTCCACTCTAAAGAACAACTATTTGTGAATTATGGATATATTTAAGTTAATTTGTTTCAACAAGCAGTGTTTGTTTTTATTGTATATATGGCTGATGTTACATGGACTTTGTGTCTCTGGAGAACAACTAGTGTACTATTTCAGAGACAGCCAGGCATAAAAGTAACTAATTGCCATATGGATGAAGTTTTTGTGGGTTTTTTGTTTTGTATTCTTTGCTACATATTAGTAGCTTTTCCTTATGGAGGATGCTTTCATTTTAATTCCTTCACCGAGCAAAATATTGGACTTTTCTGGGCTAAAAAAACACTTTCAACTCTATGATTCTGTAAAAAAGTATTTTTCTGAGTTGGGGGGGGGGGAGTTTATAATGCTCCAGACCACTATAATCATATTTAGTGGAAATTGATTATATTTTCTAGGATGCAACTCCATTAGCTAGCATTTTGACTAGGGCTAAATCAGGGACGTTGCATATTAAAATAGGAGTAAATAAGAGAGCCAGTTTGATATGGTAGCTAAGATGCTATGCTAGACACCAGGAGTCTGTGAATTCTAGTCCTCCCTTTGCAAAGTTGTTATGTGGAAAATAGGATCATTAAGTATGTATGCTGCTTTGATCTGACCAAAAATAAAGGGGGTAAAAATCAAAAGGCATTACCGTAAATTGTTTTAACTCAAACACACACACACACACACACACACACACACACACACACGAGTTAAAATAATTCAGTGCCATTTTGTTTCTTTGATTTTGATATATTTCATATTTTTCCTTTGATATGTATATATTTGGATTTACTAGTATATTTCTTTTTCTTTATTTCTCTTTCTAGGCAAAACAACATTAGCTGATTGTCTCATTTCTAGCAATGGAATAATATCTAGAAGATTGGCGGGAAAGGTGCTTTAATCTTATTCAGTCTTTTATTTTAAATGTTAATGTTTTGTGACGAAAGCCTATAGAACGTATAGGAAAATGCCTTTCCTGTTATTTTCATTCATACAGCTGAGATATTTGGATAGCCGAGAAGATGAGCAGGTCCGAGGTATCACGATGAAATCAAGTGCAATTTCATTGCTCTTTGTGAAAGGTAAAGTAATAGCCTCTGGGTGCATTTGAACTATAAAATGTTTCATGATCCTAAAATAGCCTCACTGAAGTTGGTCTTTAATTGGTCATTGTTTCCTGCTATTATATGATCTGTTCAAATGAAATCATGAACTGTTATTGTTTAAAACCACAGATTAATTCTTAAAAGGATGAGCAGTGAAGCATAAAGATCAGGGTGAAAGTTTAAAGTTGCATAGCTACTGAGCTATGAAAATGCAAATTTTCACAAGCACAGAGAATATATATTTAATCCATACCACTAACAAACTATAGTTGATTACCCAGCAGTAATGGGAAACTACTGATTGCAAACGGATACTTTAAACTTTCTAAAGTAGAAGAGAAAATACCTGAGCAGACCCATTCATCGGTTTAGTGGTGATTCATATGCTCTCTGGCTTCACTTCCAAAATACTTAGTCTTTTAACTTTTTTCTTTCTTTGATTCTAGACAATCAGGAACACCTCATCAACCTTATAGACTCCCCTGGCCATGTGGATTTCTCTTCAGAAGTGTCCACAGCTGTCAGACTTTGTGATGGTTGCATCATTGTAGTAGATGCTGTGGAAGGAGTTTGCTCACAGGTATTGGAAAACAAGATGCTTTTCACTAATAAATAAAGTATTAGTAAGAATGGTCTTTCACATCTGTCAGATTTTAACACCACGAATTAAGATAGGCTCTTGATCAAAGTATGCTAAGCCGAAAAGCACAAATGTCTATGCCCATATGCTTATAGATGCTAATTTTAATAGCAATAGCACTTAGATTTAGATACCATCCCATAGTGTTTACAGTCCTCTCTAAGCCATTTCCAGAATCAGCCTCTTCCCCTGCCCCCCAACAATCCAGCTCCTCATTTTACTGACCTCGGAAGCATTAAAGGCTGAGTCAACCTTGACCCGGTCAGGATCGAACTACTCTCGGTCGGCAGAGTTAGCCTGCATTACTGCATTCTAACCACTGGGCCACCACAGCTTTAAGAGCAACCTGTTTTTAGTTTTTACTTCACTGGGTGACTTATTGTGTGTGTCTTTGTAGTAAAGTAATTCTGCGAGAGAATCTTAACAGAATGCTACATTGACATCTGCCATCATCCACGCTTTTGTTCAAACCTTAACATATTTTCCCAGGCCTGGCTCGGCTACTGTGTGAATTCCAGAAAAGAGGCACTGACAAATGACACCTGTGCCCATGCTCAGTTCAAAGCATTGTTCAGTCTCTGGCCCAAAGTGCCACAAATCCCTATTGGTGTGTTTTAACTTCACAACCTTCTGTGAAAAAACTTTTGTCTTTAGACACACGCAGTGTTACGTCAAGCTTGGCTGGAAAACATCCGTCCGGTCCTGGTGATTAATAAAATAGATCGTCTCATCTTGGAACTGAAATTTACCCCTCAGGAAGCTTATTCTCACCTTAAGAACATCTTGGAACAGGTAAAGAGAGTTCCTTGTCTCAGTATTGGAAGATTGGGGGTTGGGGGGGGGAGAACAGTATTTCCAGTACACATTAATGCAGATTGAGTGTAAGTATAATAAAGTATTAATTATTTTCAGTGCCATTGTAAGTTTGAATGGTCATTAAACAAATGGTTTTGTGTCAAGGACAATCTGAACGTAATTTTGATAGCATAAGTGCTTTTATAATAGCTTGAATTCCTATCCTTCTGGTAATTTTAATGTGTCATTTATGCTCAGGTTTTTACTTTACTCTAAAGTTTCCTTCTTCCATTATGTAAACAAGATGGACAGTGATTAATATTTATGTTACTTATATGTAAGGGTGTGGGTCTATACATTGCATGTGGTATGTTTTAAAAGTGTGTTATGTATGTGTACACTTTGAGCGCAAGCAACTAAATTCATTTTTAATGTGTGCTGTTGTGCCTACAGGAAAAAAAATGACAATAAAGGTTATCTAATCTTAATCTGTCTGTAGGGCCTTAAAGCTGCAATTCCATACATAGAATAAATGACTCAGTTTTGTTTCTAGGTGAATGCCATCACTGCTACCCTCTTCACTTCCCAAATCTTTGAAAAAAGAGCCGAGAAAGACGTGGATCTTCAGCTGAATTCTGATCCTACTAATGGGGATCAGGTTTATGACTGGAGTACAGGCTTGGAGTACACAGACGATTCCCATCTTTATTTTTCACCCGATCAGGGGAATGTAGTATTTGCCAGCGCAATTGACGGCTGGGGCTTTGGGTGAGTTGAGACAATTGGATTTATTCACTTTCACATTGGCTGCCGTTCCAGAAGACGGCTTACAAAACTCACCAAAAGAGTGTTGTTGTTGTTAGTTGCGAAGTCGTGTCCGACCCATCGCGACCCTATGGACAATGTTCCTCCAGGCCTTCCTGTCCTCTACCATCTTCTGGAGTAAAAGAGTAAAAGGGTTAAAACCCATGTAAAGAGGCAGTCTGGACTAAAATGAGATACAAATAATACCACAATCACACAGCTTCCTCACTAAGGTAGATAACAACTACATTAGCCTCGGACCTGGAACCAGAGCCAGGAAGAGGTGGAAGATACATGAAGATGGAAGGGTGTGTGTGTGTTTGTGTGTCTTGCTGAGCTCATGAGTAGCTGCATTGTTTACTTATCAACAGCCCTTGTATGCACATCCAGACAATAGACAACACTACAGCAGCCAAATGTGCCTGTGTGAAGTGGGGCAAGCTTTTGTGCCATGCACGTTAATGGACACCCTTTCAATAAAGTAACTGTTGAGAGTGTATGCTTATATACTTACATTATGGTGGTACAATGGTTAGAATGCAGTACTGCAGGCTAATTCACTGCTCACTTCAGGAGTTCCATCCTGAGCAGTGGTGGTTAGAATGCAGCATTGCAAGCTGACTCTGCCCACTGCCAGCAGTTCGATTCTCAGCGGCTCAAGGTTGACTCAGCCTTCCATCCTTCCAAGATCAGTAAAATGAGGACCCGGATTGTTGGGGGCAATGTGCTGACTCTGTAAACGGCTTAGAGAGGGCTGTAAAGCACTGTGAAGCAGCCTATAAGACTAAGTGCTATTGCTATTATGTGAGTTCTCTGTAAAGTAGTTGTAACGCTATTTTTCAGTCACCTCAGAGAAGAAGTGCACAGCTGATTACTCTGCAGGTGGACACAGAAGCCTTATTATGAAGGCTGTTTTATCTAAATGGATTTCTCTAATGGCTTGATTTGTGTTTGTTTCCCAGTATTGAACAGTTTGCTAAGCTGTACAGCCAGAAGATGGGAATCAAACCATCCATATTATTGAAGACTCTCTGGGGAGATTATTATTTAAATATGAAAGCTAAGAGAATCATGAAAGTCGATCAGGTAAGACTGTGGGCATCCCGGGTGTGAAACGGGACTCTTGTTCTCACTTTTTGGGGAGCGAAATGGTGTGGGCATCATTGCCCCTTTCTTGACTGAGTAAATTTGGCCATTCGGAAGCACGCTGTCACCCAGATCCAATGCACGGGTGAGCGGCAACTGTTATCGATAGCGCTATGAGAAACTGCAGTATCAGATATTTAATTGCTGGCATCAGGAGAAATACATTCAGCACCATAAATCAAAGCTTTGTATCAGCAAAGGGAAGAATCTATCTATCATTATGGCTGGCTTTTTTTTTCCCTTTCAGGGAGATTTTCAAATAGAGAAATACCTGAAATCTGATTCTCCTAAATCTGATGTTGCTCACTCCATTCTCTCACTTTACCGTCTCATTTTTGCTTCATGCATAAATCTGACCATAATGTTTTACTGCCTAAACTTAGCAAAGCTGGGGTTCCGTCTACCCCATTGTAGGTTCCACATTTTGTATGGAGGGGATACAGGATACATTCTTAAAGGGGGTGCCCTCCACAAGCTATTTGTCCCCCATAAAGGTTTAGTGAATGACACTAAGGAGTGTAGCGGAGGAGTGGGACGAGAGGGTGGGTTTTATGATCTGCACATGTAAGATTCATGTAGATGGTATGTGTTGGTATATACAGTATATATGGCAGTAGAATTCCTGGTGTATCATAAAGGCTGCTTTGTGTTTGTCTAACCTGAGGTTCTCTTTCCAGCTGAAAGGGAAAAAGCCCCTGTTTGTACAACTAGTGTTAGAAAACATATGGAGTCTCTATGAGGCAGTTACCAAGAGGTAAGAGAGAAATCCTTGAATTGCATTTTCTTGCTTGAAAATATGAGATGCCTACTCTGCATCACCCAAGTGATAAGCGAATTTTGTTACTGATGGTCAGTAAATATGTTGCTTTGGTATCTTAGGATGTTTCCATCATTTGCAAACAAATGATAATCTTAAAATCAGGTATGGCTGGTTGATCAGGCATCTCCAGCGTCACATTCATAAGTGTAACAGGCCAGTGAATTTAGAAGTCCCCTTATGTTTTTTTTTGTTGTTCCTGGGTTCAGTGAGAAGCAAATATCTTGTGTCTTTTTTTTCTCCCTACACACAGAGACAAAGAGAAAATAGAGAAAATAATCTCCTCTCTGGGACTAAAAATTGCCGCTCGTGAATTACGCCACACGGACCCAAAGGTTCAGCTTAATGCCATTTGTAGTCAGTGGCTACCAATATCAGATGCAGTTCTCTGTATCCTTTAAAAAAAACTGTTCTCACAGCCAACTAGTACTGTATATTACCCCTCTTTCATTTTACTTTTTTGATTTTGATTTTACTAAGCAGGAGGTAAGCATTCATTTAACTCTTTAAAAAATTAGTAGTGGCTCACCTGCCTTAAAATCACTTAAGCCATTCCTGGACTTTTTGGTGTCTTTCAATTTCCTTTCTAGAAGAATAGTAGGGTTACTTATGTGATGTATTTTCTACTCAGAAGATATCCATGGTTCCTTATAAATGTTTTGGAACTTTTATAAGGAAAAAAAAATAACAGGAGTCGGAAAAGGGTCCTAACACACACACACACACACACCAATTTTACGTATTTATTCCTGGATGTTTTTGCCGAGCTGTTCAGTTCCGAATGATGTTAGGATTTGATGGGTAAGTATGAACTTTGAAAAAATTCTTGCAGAGAGGATGTCTTGCTCTTACTGAATAGCCCACATCCTCTCCTTCCTTTTCACTGTCACTGAAATATCAGATTGCCTCTCTGTGTGTCCTTAATGCACCGATTAGCCATGGTTTGTGATAAACTTCCTAGTCCTCTTGATATCACTGCTGAGAGAGTGGAAAGGCTGCTGTGTAGTGGAGCTAAAACGTTTGATTCCCTGCCACAAGAAACACAAGATTTAAAAGAGGGTGAGTAAACTTTAGGAAGCTAAAAGGGAAAGGAGGCAGTCTGAATCAAAATCAAAGAAAAAATAGCCTTGTTAAAGGACAGTGAGTGTCCCTAACTGCACTAATCCATCATCCAACGTAGAACTATAACTTAAATTCTCCATCTGGATTTATTAAAGAGTTGACATCTACGTATAAAACCGGACATTCTTTCGCACGGACCTCAGAAAGAAATGTAACAATTTTCTTTTATGTTTGCTTAGCGTTTATGAAGTGCAGCAGCGAAGAAACTGCTCCTGTCGTTGTGTTTGTATCCAAAATGTTCGCAGTTGACGCTAAGACATTACCAAGGAACAAACCAAGGTGAGAAAAATTGTCCTATTTGATCTCTCTCTGCTCCAGCAGTGGTAGTTACTAAATCATATGCGGTTTCAGTTGCTTTTATTTTAGGCCTGGCTAAGCTTATTTTCTCTGACCTGACAAGAAAAGCAGTTATTTCTTGAGCTGGCTGGTAAATATGACACAGACTTTTGGAATTTGTCACACTTGTAAGATTTATTGATGTGTGTGAATTAAAAAAAATAAAGGTTTTGTCATATAATGAAAGCTAATCAACATATCAAAGTATGTAATGCATTCAGATGGTTTCTCTATATAATTGGGTCTTTTAGATTCTAATGTTTAGATTAACTATAGTTAAGGGAGCCTTGGTTTTCTTAATGTAGTTGGTGAACAAGTTTATTGGCTGGATTCACTTCCCTAGCCAAATCGTAAACTAATTTACAAAGAAGAATTGCTGAATTAATACTCCTGTGACATGAAGGAAGCTACATTATAGGTAGTCATGTCAAGCATCGGGGAAAACGGGAGATCCAGGCAATTCAAATATGTATAAGGATTTATTGTAAGCTTTCTACAAGAATCTGAACTTTCAAGGGAAATTAGCAGAAGAATAGAAAGGAATTCAGGGTGGGCTGGACTTAGATCTCGTGTGTGTGCAGGGATTCATGACTGATGATGCATTTGACTCCTCCCTCGGGCTCAGCCTGGTCATCTACAGTCTTCCACTTACGACCACAGTTGGGTCTGTAATTGCAGTTTTTGAACGAGATGGTTCTCAAGAGGCTAAGACGTATAAGGAACGGTTGCTGGAATTGGGTATGTCTGGTTTAATGAAGAGAAGGACGAGGAGTGACATGATAGCAGTGTTCCAATATCTCAGGGGGCTGCCCCAAAGAAGAGGGAGTCAAGCTATTCTCCAAAGCACCTGAAAGCAGGACAAGAAGCAACGGATGGAAACTAGTCAAGGAGAGAAGCAACCTGGAACTAAGGAGAAATTTCCTGACAGTTAGAACAATTAATCAGTGGAACAACCTGCCTCCAGAAGTGGTGAATGCTCCAACACTGGAAGTTTTTAAGAAGAGACTGGACAGCCATTTGCCTGAAATGGTATAGGGTTTCCTGCCTTAGCAGGGGGTTGGACTAGATGACCTCCAAGGTATCTTCCAACTTTGTTGTTATTATATAATGCAAAGCCACATGACTGCTTTGCATAACCCTGATCCCAACTCTCTCAGTGGTGGTTCTTAAGTGCAGCACTTGGAAGAAGGGTGCAGTGGGTCAAGAAGAGGACCTGGGCCTCCTGCTACATCTGGGAGACCAGCGCTCCGAGGAACGGAATGCGAATCCATCGATTGTCCAAGCGGTCAAGCATTACTGTATAACTCAGCCTAATGTGCCAACACAGGAGGGATGCGAGAGGCCAGGAAAAGACATGACTTATTTAAGGAAGTGTGAATAGGTATAGTTTGCATGTTTGTGCTGACACCAAAATATCTTTCTGGCTTGAGATCCAAAGAGCATCACAGCCCTAGTTTCAAGTGTGTGTGTGTGTATGTGTGTGTGTGTGTGTGTGTGTGTGGATTTATTTGTAAGTTTGTTTTGGGGAAAAAAACACCCCTCTTCTTGAGATACCTTTGCACTGTCCATCATGAGAAGGATGTTAAGCAGTAGTTGTTCGTGGAAGTGAGCTCTCCGCTTGCTTTCTATGGCTTCTTGCGCTTCAGAATGAATGAACTCTATGAGAGGAGTCTTGTGAATTTTTGCCTAGGGAGTCTTTAAAGAAGTTGAAAAGTTTTAAGTGAGATGTAACAAAAGGCTGCAATCGTTTCTGACTAGAGGACCTGGAGCATTTTGACCACTAGATGGTGGCAGTCAACTGTGGATTAAGCGGCTCTTGAAACTTTCCTAAACACAGTTTTAACTTTCTCTTCCAGTTTTGCACATTAGAAGTTAGGAGGTGGGACTATTGTGTTTTTATGAATAAGGGTGGAGTTTTGTGGAGTCCACGGCCCTCTTTCTGGCCATGTGATCTTGCGGCTGCAGATGGTTCGGAGCGATTCATTAACGAAGTCCTGTCACCTAAGTGAGGATTTCATTTTAATGCCTTCGTGGTTTTAAACTTCCCCAGTTGAATAATTTCTGCATCAGTTTGAATTTATTTTTGTACCTCTCTAGCTAAAATACGGACGGATAAAGCCTTGAAGCAGAAAACAAGAGAGGTGCTGCTTTTCTTGTCCTTCCAAAGTCTTGGGGTTCACTTAAAGTTAAATGGATTCACAACGCAATTTCCCTGGGCCTCAAAACAGTGGGAAATGTGCTTGAGAGAAGATGCTAAAAGCTCAAAAGAGGGAATTGGCCCCTATGGGGTCCTGGGGCTTCCATTCACCCATCCCTGATTTCATAGTTACCCTAACACAGGTAGCCTTCAACCTAACCACCACAATTGATGCCCAAATTTATGCTGCCAAGTGAGACAATTGTTACGCGGGTTTTGCTCTATTTTACGACCTTCCTTGCCACCGTTCTTAAAGGAATCACTGCAGTTGTTGTTGTGATTCAGGGTCAGCCTGTGGGTTCGGCAGTTGGGTCGGACAATTCAGAGGAGGAGGAGGGGGGTGTTGGAGAGCTTGCTGATGATGGCCTTGAGGCTCCGCAGAGCCCTCAGCCAGGCCCCTCCCATCTGGTTATGACGCAGACCCAGCTGTGTGAGCTTGACAGCGTGGATGAAGATGACCCACAGCTGGCCCTGTTCAAGGACGCCCAACGCAGGAGGCAGTCAATCAGGAGTAAACAGAGGAAGGCAATGGGGCACCTCGGAAGGAGGCATAGAGAAGCCACACCTTGAACTGTTTAAAAGGGGAATGCGTGGGAGGGCTGGTTTGCTGAAGGCAACCGCTTGAATAGCTCCTGTTTCATGGTTCGTGTCTTGTTTTGCTCTGTTTTATGTTAATAAATTTGGCAGGCTTAGTTCCAGCCTCTTGCCGTTTTGTAAAGGAGTTGTCCCTGCCTTTTCTGCAGGGCTGGTAGTAGGCTGGTACAGAACAGTTGTTAAGTTAGTAACACAATTATTAATTGAACCTGGCTTCCCCACTGGCCTGTCATAAAGTCACAAACGGTGATCACATGATCCCGGGACACTGCTACCGTCCTAAGTACATGCCGCTTGCCAAGAGTCTGAATTTTGATCACGTGACCAGGGGGGATGCTGCAGTGGTGGTTAAGTGTGAAAAGCGGTCATAAGTCCCTTTTTTCCCAGTGCTGTTGTAACTTTGCACAGTCACTGAAAGAATGGCTGTAAGTCGAGGACCACCTGCATGCAAACCCAGGCAATTGCATCTTGTTCAGCCCCGCACAATAAATAATGACATAACTTGGGATAAGAATTCAGTAATGCTCTTGTTTCTTTCAATACGGTGCTTAGCCATCCCTGCATGCCTTTTGTTTTTGTTTTTAAAGCGTTTTGCATAATCTATCTCTTCTCTTCCCCCTATCTGCATTATAAAATTCTTTGCTTGCTTCTTTATAAAGGATTCATCCTGAATCCTGGTCTCCTACATTAAGACCAGCACACAGTGTTGCGGTTGATCTGTTAAACAAATCAAATTGGAATTTCTATCAACCCTCCTACTTTTCAAACACACAAATTTCAAGTATCTCAGGTATTTAAATGGAATTTGCATCTTTAAACCAGGAATGCATGTCAAGGACTTCTCTCCAGCAGCAATTTATCAGTTCATAAAGCTGAAGCATTTTCCTCTTAAGTAGGCTTCGATAAAAATTGCCTTTAAAAAAGTTAATATTGCAGTTGTAGTACCACTTTAAATAATTATACGCCCGTGAAAGTTTTATTGGAATTTATCACATTTTGCAGAAGTTTTAAATTGTTTCCATTAAGGCAACTCTAGCATGTAAAATAATGGCTTTAATAACTGCTATTTTAATAACAGCTTGGTGTTTCCTCACTAGCTACTAATATTGATATATTATTATCCGGGCATAACAATGTGAAGTCACAGCTGTCAGTTATTTATCTGGTATTGCATCCAGTTCTTCCCAAGAACCTAAGGCATCATAATGTATTGGTGTAGTACAGGGCTCTTCAAACTTGGCCCTTTTATGACTTGTGGACTTCAACTCCCAGAATTCCTCAGCCAGGCACGCTGGCTGAGGAATTCTGGGAGTTGAAGTCCACAAGTCATAAAAGGGCCAAGTTTGAAGACCCCTGGTGTAGTATATATATGCAGATTCAAGCACATTGTATGTGTTTTGTAATTAACAGATGGAAATTTTGCCAATGCACAGATTTTCTATGTGCTGTCCAAGATTTTTTGGTAGGGCACCCAGTGCACCCATAACCACTGGGACAACCATGCCTAGTTTATGCCCTACTGTAGTCTTTCAGCTTCAATTTTCATACTTTGTGATCCTCTCCAATTCTTTCTCTTCCCTTTTACTATCCCTTGCTATTGTCAAATCCATTATCTATACTTGGTTATTATTCCTATTTACATGTAGCCTATTTTAATTTTACTCATTTTACTAATACAATACACTGTACTACTATTACACACAAACAACATATACACACCAGCTACTTGATTTCATCTATGGAATACTTGATTGGATACATTTGATTATCAGATTCTTCTGAAAGATCTATATATTTATCGTCATTGTCTGTTACTCACTTTTGAATCACTGGGCCTGAAAATGTTACATTTTTGCAGGTTAATGCTCATAATTTTTTGACTTCCCTGTCTAGCCCTTATATATATATTTTAAAGTCAACATTCCAAAGCAATGAAATGTATGACAGATGTTGTAAGGGAAGAACATTTTTTTCTGCAATTGGTGAATTAAAAATATTTTTAAATAGTGAATTAATTTCAGTTTTCATCTATTTGCTATATGCTAGCTGCTCGTCGGAACTGTTGGGTTTGCAGAATCAGTAGTAGTGACTGTAAGAACTGATATAAGTTAGAATCTCTAGCAGTTGACCCAATAGTTTTATTAAAATTATATCAGCCAGCCACTCATTAATTATTTTGTTTCTCAAACTTGTCAAGGTAATAATTTAACAGCTAACCAGTTTATGCAGTGTGAGATGTATGATATAATGTTGGGAATGACTCAGCAGGATCTGTGTCTCTTTAAGAGCCTTGTATAAAAGGGAAGGCTCCGCAGATGAGTGTTTTGTCTTTCGTTTTCCTGCTGTAACTGCTTGTGTTGGAGCCTGCTATATTAACACATGTAGGTATATTGTTCCTCGTGTATGATATTGTAGATAGTGTAAAATAAACCACCATTTAATATAGACCACTATTTACGATGTTTACTCCTGGGTTATCTCAGCGCAATAAGACTGTGCGTGCGCTGACAAAACTCTCCTTGCTAGTGTGCAAATCTGCAGTTAGGAAATTAAAGTCGCCTTTCAAAACTCTCATGTTGTCCCCAATGGTACACAGGCCTTTGTCACAAGAAGAGATAGCCCAAAGACGTGACCGTGCGAGGCAGCGGCGTGCTGAAAAGTTAGCAGCCACTCAGGAGCAAGAGTCAGCATCTGAGGGAATTGGAGGAAATTTGATAGACCCAACTTTAGAGGCAGAAGAGAACCGAGGTAAGAGAAAGATCAGGAATAAATGGTTCATCTAGGACAGTGGCTCGGAACTACAGCCCCCTTTACTCAGGAATTCTGGGAGTTGAAGTCCACAGGTCATAAAAGTTGAAGTCCACAGGTCATAAAAGGGCCGTGGTTCCTCACCACTGGTCTAGAAGATAAATGGTAACTGTAGAGGGCACTCTGGCAGTAGGTATGAAACAAAGTCAACCTCTGTATTGGATTTCAAGCCCCACACATCTGGAAATTGCCAAGCAGTGTCTTAGAGGCTGCTGGCAGCAGTTCTCTCCTAATCCTAAATTCTTACTATGGTCCAACTGGCTTGGGAACAGTGCAGCATATAAATATATACATCGTGATAGCGTGTCAACAGCCAAATTTGGCACATGGCAGTTTGCTGCTAGAAGTAAATTTGGGTAGCCTGTTTTTTCTCCAGCAAGCCTGTGAACTGGTTGTGGGAATAAGCCTCTTGTTTTACAGAGCAGATGGTTCATGGTGCTTGCCAACAATTTTCTAGTTTTGTTTCTTGTGTTGAACTTCCCTGGATACTTAACTTGTGAGTGAACGCTGTAAAATTCATTTGCAGCACCCAGGAGGAAAGAGAAATCTAGTTTGCTTCACATTATTGTCCCTAGCACATAACTGGTCCTGTCCCAAATTGGCTTCTCTTTATTGATCTGGATGCCGGTACTCTGGAAGTTGTAGAGGTATATTGTTGTAATGTCCATCCTGTTGTGGATGGACTACACAAGCTTAAATCAGATTTGAGATGGGTTGGTAGTTGGGCTGAGCTTGCCGATTTGGCTGCAAATGTTTTGTCTCCACTCTGCCAAAATCTGCCATTAAGTCAGGGTTTTTTTCCCCCCAGAATCTTTTTATTTAATATTTTTATTTTTTAATTAAACAATATTTAATCTTACTAAAAGTATAAAAAATTAAAAGACACATACCAAGAATCAGTTTTATACATATTTATTTTATATTTGTCATTAGTGTACTGGTTTACCAGTGAATTCGCTACTATAATATAGGCAATACAAGTTATTATTGTAAGAGATCCTTGGTGGAGCAGTGGGCTAATGCCTCCTTAAGTAACACCAGCTGCCTGCAATTAGTGCAGGTTCGCATCCCACCAGGCTCAAGGTTGACTCAGCCTTCCATCCTTCCGAGGTAGGTAAAATGAGGACCCAGATTGTTGGGGGCAATAAGCTGACTTTGTAATAATGCCGCTTGGGGTGTGTGTGAAAGCCCTAATAAGCAGGCATATACATAGAATGAAGGCTACTGCTAAGCTTGTAAGCCGCCCTGAGTCTTCGGAGAAGGGCGGGATATAAATGGAATTAAAATAAAAATAAATTAAAAAAAATAAAATTTCTGCCGTAATAACACACAAAGCTACATCCTTTGATTAGTAGGAAACATTCCCTTTTTCAAAACACACACACACACACATATATATGTGTGTGTGTGTGTATGTGTGTATATATATATGTGTGTATATACACATACAGACACACAGACACATATATATATATCTCACATTTCCGACAGCCATTCATTGACAAACAGAAAAGTATCACTTTTCCAATTTCCAACATGGAATATTATTCCTCCATCAGGGGATCACCAGCTGCCCACTATTCAATCAGAGACCAACATCGTGGCTACAGAGAGAGAAGAGCTTGAAACTAAAGAAGCTTTCATGGCTTTTGCGAGGGTGTTCAGTGGTGTGGTGAAAAAGGGGCAGAAGCTCTTTGTCCTTGGACCAAAATATGATCCTGCAGAGTCACTGCACAAGGTAAGCTGCTGAGATACCTACGTTTTCCCTATTAGGGTGAACTTCACTTTTTCCTATGACTGAACATTAAAGTAAGAAACCATGTTATTTGTGATGACTTGGATCTACATCAGGAATATGCTGTCGTTTTGAGGGCCCAGGCAGTTGAGGACAACACTCCAAAAGTAGATGAAGTCCCTGTTTTGAAGGCAGGTTTGGGGCTTGTATGGGATAAAATGGGTGTTAAGGCCCTGGAAGATGTAAAAGATTCCTTTTAGCTCTTTCCCACCATCTCCCAAATATTCACTCATGGGTCCTCTCCAAGGCAGCACCTAGCTATCTTAGCTAATTTCAAAGAACTAAGCAAGGTTAGGCCTTCCGTGAGAAACCACCAGGATATCCCAGGGCTGTAAAAATAGTTTGAGAAATCAAAAAAAAGCATTTCAAGATAAGGCAGTGACCGAGCACATTCGTGTCGCTACCAAGGAAGTGACTGTATATAACCAAGATACTCCTCATGGGTTGAACTTGACTTGAAAAAAGAATTTCATGTTCATTCCTTTATTTGCAGGATTTCTCCTGCATAGAAGCAAGAATAAAATCTACTGCTTGGCCTTAGACCTTTAGGTGGGCAACCTTAGACTTGCCAAGGTTGACAATATTCCCCTTTCTCTTGCCATTTCTCTTGGAATAAAAACCATAGTTTGCTTATGTAAGTTACACCTGCTTTGGGGGAAGCTGTGCTGAAGTCTGCTAGGAATCAGCAATTCTTGTGTGACTCATTTTTTTTCCCTTCCCTTTAGCTTCCTCCGGGATGTTCTCCTGCGGATGCTCTGCCATCCGTGCCTCATTTAGCTTGCTGCACGTTGGAGGATCTCTACTTACTAATGGGGAGAGAGCTTGAAGAATTACAGGAAGTGCCCTCGGGGAATGTGCTTGGTAGGTGAACTATTGTGTTTTCCATGACTATCACACATTCAAGACAGATGTTCCTGGAGCAAGTCTAATGATAGCCACGAACCCATGACTTCTTCCTAGTTGAAAACTCTCTTTGGATGGATATGATAAACATCTCTGCTGTCCCTTAGTCAGAAAGATTCCCAGCATGTTTTAGCCCTAAAATCCTTATAATAAAATTAATCAGGACCATATACAGCATAACCAAATAATTAAAAGCGGTAATGAAAATTCTCATTATCAAAGGGTAATAGGGTAACTTTGCACGTGATTAAATGCAGTGGTACCTTGGTACTCCGCTGCTTTGAAACAGATTCATTTGGTACCCAATGCATTGTGATGTGAAAACTTTTGTTGCCGTACTCATCGTTTGTTTGGCAAGGTAGAACTTTCCTTGTGACTCACAACATTATTCCTTATTGGAAAAATTTGTTTGGTATTCATTGGTTTTGGTACTCATCATGCTTCCCGGAACCATTGAACAATTAACCGAGGTACCATTGTAGCTGATTTCAGAGTGAGCCAGCTGCTTGCTATCAAACCCAGGTTCTCTCCTAGTATGTCTGTGTTGCCTAGGAATTCTGGGAACTGTAGTCCTAATGCATCTGAAGGACACGGAGCTAATGTAATCAGTAATTGAACAGAGAGGAAACTCTAAACTTGGCTAAATGTTAGCAGAAGCATTGAAAGTGATCCAGTTCCTTATATACTGTACAGTACTTAAAGTGAATTGTGTACTGCGTTTTCCATGTCTGTTGTTCTGTTTTATGTATTTTAGAAGTAAATTTGTACTTCCTTCTATAATATGTGGGAAACTAAATTTACCTTCCAACTCCTTGTTTACCATGGAAACTTGAAATACTTTCCAGATGTCTTTTTTCCTCCAACCCATTTGATTTGAGAACGCTACCTTGGAAACCATGTGATTTTCATTTCATTTCATCAGTGTTGGAGAAAATTATGAATATCAGCACGATTTTATCAAAATTGGTTTGGATTAGGCATTTTTGGGACAACTCTGTGCTTTTAGTAGCTTTCTGGGTTTTGTGTTTTTGTTTTAAAAAATTGGCTGGAATTTGGATTTATGAGACCTGATAAATGACAGATTGTCTTTTTGCATCTCCCAAAATAAGCAAGATTTTAAACATGGTCTTGTAGTTTAATGTTTTTAGAGCCTGGGCTGGCATAGGCATTGATGCTTCAAAAAAAAACCCCTTTCACCTACAGCTGGGCTTCCATCCTTTCTCCAGGCAAAGGGCTGGCATCCCATAAACTTCGTTCCAAAAAGTTGTGGGGGAAAGTTAAGACAAAGAAATGAAACAGCCCAGCCCAAAATATATCCATGAAGTCACCAGGACGTGAGCCACGAGGTCTTTTCTATTTTTTAGCTCCTAGCCCCTCGTCTAGAGTTGTCTTTTGGGAAAACGAATCAGTTCCATCACTCCGTCAAGTGTTTCTTGTGTCTTTGTTTTTGTACAATAATATTTTTAAAAGAAGGGGAAATAGAGGAGGAGGAAGCAGCAGCAGGAAACAAGGCCACCGAAAAAGAGGAATGCTGTTGGCAATTCTTAGTTTGCAGGGAGAGATACTGGATATTCCATCTTGCGGTATATCTGTGTATCGGTCTCTTAAAATTTAAAACATCTGTAAGTGGTAACTGTTTTCAGGATGAATTAAAAAGCAAAAAAAAAAAAACAGCCAGTGACCTTTGGGGAAGCTTAATGCTGATTCAGTATCAGATTTTGAGTGGAGACATTTGTTTTTTATTGTGTCCCGTCTTCCGTGGATTTGCTGTTGTTTTCATCGCTAAGCTATCCAAACATTTTCAAAGTTTTTTTTTCCCCTCATAAGACACGCTTTAACCTTTCAGTGGTATTTTATAGACCTGCCAATTTCTTGCTTCTCGATTCAAGAACGTATTTATTGTTCTGGTGCTATACAGTTGATGCCAGCAAGAGTTTCTTACTTGGATGGTCTACTTAAATCTGGACTGATAACTTTCCATGTGAACAATTTTGAATGTTGTGCTATTATTCTCATCATTATTTTGGATTCTAAACCGTGCATTACTTCTCCGATCCTTTACACAGTCTCTCTGTGTTTGAACTTCGTGCAAAATACAGGCAGTCATTATATAACATATTCAAGAAATGCTCTAGCGACTGCATCGGCATATAACACGAAACCAAGATTTGATGAACTGTGTTGATCCATACAGAGTTAAACTTTCCAGTAAGCAAGGTTTGTTTATGCTTTTCATAATCAGCTTTGGTCTATCCATTTCTTCCACCATTGCCCAGAAGAAATGGGACAGTTGCAAAAAAAAAAAATAGGAAGAGGGAAATGTAAAGATTCTTGAATTGAATCAAAGCAAGGCATGATTAAAAGAAACCAGGATTTGTCATCCAAGAGCAAAATATGGTTTCAAATTGGGGGTTGCTATGAAGAAGCAGTTAGCCATAGTCTCTTGTTACTTTAGATGGCTGCTGATAGAATAAAATAATTTTACTGGATTCTGGAAGTCTGAGGCTGATACAGTGGCTTATCAAAGGTATCTTGATAAGTTTGGGGCAGCTGAGTAAGATCCAGACTATCAAGATTCTTCAATTCTCTGTCAAGACTCCTGTCTACAAAGGGTCCATCTTTTCTTAATATTCTCAGCTGAAGTTTGGAATATGGTTTTTTTGGGGGAGTGGATCGTTACTTGAACTAGTAACCCACCAAAAGAAAGAAAGGTAGGCAACTAATAGGTTGGGTGACAAATATGGAGAAGATAGTTGTATATTATTAGGATTTACTTTGAATCCTTGACTCTTTTTTTATGCTCAGCATACAAATATAAACAACTTTTGTTGGTAAGTGCCAGGTCAGCAGAAATTAATTTTAGATTTTTATGTTAATGGAAGACTTATGTGCACAATATTTCCATATGTGTAATTCAGCCACTGACAGTCAGGTTTTCTCCTGTTTCTGTAATCCAATCCTTCATTCTTTTTCTAAGTCAGAACGATATAAGAATGGTGTTGAATAGAAACAGGACCCATCCAGTTAGTCTGCTTGTCATTATCTGCAGCTATCTCCAGATAGCCCATAAATGGAGCATGAAGACAATGGCGAAACGTTGTTGTTATTGTTGTTACTCAGCAATAGTTGGTAACTATTTGCTTCTGCTTAGTGGTTCCATATAGCTATAGCAAACAATAGTCGTAACTACATTGAATCAGCAATAAGAAATTTCAACAGCCACATCTAATACTGTTATGTGACCAACTCAGGGATGAAATAATGCTAGATGTAAGGCTGCAAATTCTTTGAAGCTCTTCATTAAGACAACATGGTAGTAAATCCGCAAGGATCGGAAGGGAATGTTGAGGAGACTTTTATTAGTCATAGATTTAAGAAAATATATATATATTTCAGGAGATTGTCCCAAAAGTGTTTTTCCAAAAGGCAACTGGACTTTTTTGGGTTTTTCCTTGAAAATGTTTCGCTTCTTATCCAAGAAGCTTCATAAGCTTCTTGGATATGAGAAGCGGATGAGAAGGGGAAAAACAACAACAAGAAGAAAGTCCAGTTGCCTTTTGGAAAAGCACCTTTGGGTAACCATAACCTGGATGATGGAGAATCTCCATAGATGTTTCAGGAGTTTGCCAGCATTGGGTTCCATCAATTTTTTTTGGTGTAACTTCAAATTATATCTTTAAGACCACTTGAGTTCACAAAACAAATCAAGCTTGCTCCTTTGAAAGAAAGTAAGTTAGCCGTTGTTTCCCCCAGCCCTATATTTTGTTTTCTCTTAATTTTGTGTCCATTCCCTTGAGTTGACCCATCGTAAGCCATTGCTGAGCACAGCTCTCACGATAGTGAAGATCATTTTGATCTCAGACAGTAGACATAGCTGATAAATTTAAGTAGAAAACATAGCCCTGTCACCCATGGGTTTGTCTACTAGAATGTGACAACCTTGGGAACTGGCTTTTGTCTTCTCTGGTAAAACACACAGGCACACTGTCTTAAATTTTATTTGCGGTTAGGGGAAATTCTTGAAAATGTACAGATGCCTCTTGATAGCTTCCTTAGCCTTCAATTAACAAGGAGGATAGAATCATATTTCTTTCCCCTATATCTTTGTAGTCTGGTCCTGTCGCACTGCTGCGCCTCTTTCTTTGCCCTTTCCCACCAGTCCCTGCCAAAAGCATCATTTCTTCAACGTTTCCAAATGTTGCACTTCAAATAAATCATGTCACGTTTTTTTAAGTGCATTTAGAAGAAAATTGGCCTTAATTCATAATGAACGTATAGCAGAGTGATGAGGGGAACTTTTGGGGCATAAAACCGGGTTGGACAAAACTGACTGCATTATTTATAAGTACATTAAGGTTAAATGTGGTGAGCATTTCAGCCTGATAAAAAAAATTTCTGTATCCATGAAAAATGAATTTGGCCTGTCTTACAACATAATTTTACCGGGGTTTTGTTTTTTTCCTCCCAAATCCACCAATTCTGGAGAAAGTACAAAAACACATTTACACTTTATAGCAGGGATGTAGTGCAGTTGGACCTCGACGTAGACCACAACTGAGCCCAAAATTTCTGTTGTTAAGTGAGACATTTCTTAAGTGAATTTTGCCCCATTTTTATGACCTTCCTTGCCACCTTTGTGATGTGAATCCCTGCAGTTGCTAAGTCAGTAACACAGCTGTTAAGCGAATCTGGCTTCCCCACTGACTTTGCTTGCCAGAAGGTCGCAAAAGGGGATCGCGTGACCCCCCGTGGACACTGCAGCCGTCATAAATATGAGTCAGTTGCCAAGCGGCTGAATTTTGATCGCGTGACCAAGAAGATCCTGCAAGGGTCATAAGTGTGAAAATCACTCATACATCTTTTTTTTCCCCCCCGGTGTCGTCGTAACTTCGAACGTTCCCTAAACGAACTCTTATAAAAACACATTTAGACTTCACTCAGGATGCACTGAACAGCTGTTTGAATTGGAAACAGGGATGTTGCTTTGGATCTGGCAAGGGTGTGCTTGTTTGTCCTGTTGGCAGATCCAGTAGAGCAGAGGTCCCCAACTTTTTTGGACACCGGGGACCGGTTCCGTGGAGAGAGGTTTTTCCGTGGACCGGAGGGGGCGTGGTTTCGTGTGCTGCCTGCATGCCATGGATGGGGCTTTGCTTGCTGGTGCGGAACGGTTGTTAGTATGCCACGGACTGGGGGTCGGGGACCCCTGCAGTAGAGGGTTTTTTCTAAAAAACAACAACAGAGGATTTATTTCCCTGCTTTGGAGCTGAATAGCTGCACATTACAACATCTCAGTCCTGTCAAAATGATGCATTGAGGAGGTGGTGCCTTGGTATTTTGGGCGCTTCTAATCCTGACGCTTCAAGGAAAAAAGCCAGTTGGTGAATGCTGACATGATAAGTTAACAGTATGTTCTCCCTTTTGCTATGGTCCTGCCACTTTGCTTCAATCTGCTTTTATTGCAGATTGTGGATAAATAATTGCAAAAAATAGCGTCAAGATACCAGCCATTGGAGAACAGCACAAAATCCAACAGGTGTACCATATACTGTATTTTGCATCTATCCGGCAAAGAGAAGTATGAGCACAGAAAAAGCACATTTTGCAGGGATGGTTTGGTATCTTCAAGGCGAAGGATGGAAAAAAATGTAATTTAGTTTTCTCTCTTGAAAAAAAGCTATTGAGGATGAGTAATTGAGCAGTGAAACTTAGGGAGGATAAAAATGGGAGCGATTTTATATTGTCGAAGCAGTTTAGCCTGGAGAATCTTCCTGTGGTCTAGCGATTAGTTTATTCGATTTTGTCAAAAGTAAATACTTTTCTTCCTAAACGGTTAAAATCATTTCAACGTAATATCGATTTTAGTTCAGCGGGGCTTGTGCAGAAGTTTAAAATCACATCTGGTTTCATGATAAGAGCTAGTAACTTGGTGCAGTATTACGTTATTGTCATCATCATTTTCTGCTTGGGCTCTTGCAGAATTTGCATATATTGTGTTTTATCCTCTTTTCCTCCAAAGTGCTCAACGTTCATCCTAGGCCCGAGGTCATCCCCAGGGGTTACAAACAACAAGAGCCTGAGTTCACACAACTTTCACACCCAAACAAATCATACTATGATTTGGTGAGAAGAGTAAGCCGAGCTTGGTGATGCTACGTGCCCTGCGCCCAGCTGGGATTGCACTGGAACCAGGCCACAGCTTGGTAACCCTGTCTTCAGCTTACGGTCACAATTGAGCCCAACGTTTTTGTTACTAAGCGAAACCATTGTTGAGTGAATTTCTCCCCCCCCCCCTTTTACAACCTTAACTGGCCACAGTTGTTAAATGAATCTGGCTTCCTCATTGACTTGGCTTGTCAGATGGACCGAAAAGAGGATCATGCGTCCCCTACAACCATCGTAAATATGAATCGGCTGCCAAGCATTCAGATTTTGATCGCATGACCATGGGGACGCTGTCAGAGTCTGAAAAGTCTGAAAAACGGTCATAATTCCCTTTTCCTAGTGTGATTGTAACTTCGAACGTTCTAAGCGAATGGTTGCAAGTTAAGGACTCACCGGTGCATAATACTTGAAATCTAATATATATTTTTGGATTCCCCCCCCCCCCCCCGCTTCTAATAGCCAGGGAGTTTTGAATACAGGTTGTCCTCAACGTCCGGCCACCCTTGAGCCCAAAATGTATGTTGCTAAGTGAGAAGTAAGTTGTGCCCCATTTTACGGACTTTCTTTGCCACAGCTGTTAAGCGTATCGCTCCGGTTGTTAAATTAGTAGCACGGTTGTTAAGTGAATCTGGCTTCTCCCGTTGACTTGGCTTGTCAGAAGATCGCCAAAGGGGAATTACATCTCTCTCTCTCTCTCTCTCTCTCTCTCTCTCACACACACACACACACACACACACACACACACACACACACACACACACCCTGGGACGCTGCAACCGTCGTGAACATGTCAGTTGACAAGTATCCAAATGGAAATCACGTGGCCTTGCAGAGTGCTGCAACGGTCGTGAACGTGGGGGGGAAAAAGTCATAAAAGGGCCAAGTTTGAAGAGCCCTGTGTTAGAGCTAACATTTCTATGCAAAGATTTGGGTTCATTTTGCACTTTGCGACTGAGGTTGTTAAAAGAAGCCGGCTTGAGGCTTTACGATGCTTCTCGCCTTCGACAGAGAGGCGAATGGACGCAAGAGGGCACTGCGAATCAGCGACATGCTGTGCAGAGGGGAAAAAAACAACAACAACAGGCTGTGAGAAACAAAGAAAACCCAGCCACAGCGTGCTCTTCCGAAGGGGGATAATTTTGTTAGCCCTTGGTTGCAAAACAAAGAGGAATCGGTTGAATCGTAGTGTTTTTGGTCTGTCTTTGGTGCAGGCTTAAAGGCTGATGTGCAGGTCCTTGGTGCCCTCTGAGCTTGGTTTGTTTGCAAACAGCCGAGCTCAGAGAGCATCAAGGACCCCACAGCTGAACCCTTAGGTACATATATTCTCCTCAATTACGTGAGGGTTAGGTGTCCTGGATTCACTATCTGGCTAGCACCATTCATCTTTCCTTGTTTGTTGTCCCCTTTACCTTCCACCTTTCATCTTGAGGCCTAATCTTTGTGGCTGCAAAATGAAAAATCACGGGCATTTGAATTTCGTCCACCTCTTCTGTCTTTTGGGAGGCTGTTAAAACATCCAGCTTTGGTGGCCCTTGCTTCTATCTCAGAAGGAAATTGTATTTGGGTGTTAACTCTGCGCAGTTAAAGCTGTTGCTCTTTGTCCGTTCTTGAAGGCTTTGGGAGCTGAGTTGCGGTTCTTGCTGGGTACTACTGTCCCTGTGAAGTTTAGCAGCCAGTAATGTCTGCGTGTGCCTTTCAATCATGTTATCTTTGGAGGTTTTAAGAGCTCTGCTTCGTCAGACTGAGAATCTGTTCCAACTGCCTGTGGCAACCGGGAAGCCCTTAAACAGGATTTAAAGCACCCACCGCTTCCTACTTATACAAGGGGAGAGGTGGAGTTTTGCAAAATGCAGAAGTTACATTCTGCCAGCATGGCTGACAAAAGCTCCTCAGCTTGCCCGTTTGAATTTGAATAGTTCCTATTAAGGAATGGAATGGAATGGAATGGAATGGAATGGAATGGAATGGAATGGAATGGAATGGAATAGAATAGAATAGAATAGAATAGAATAGAATAGAATAGAATAGAATAGAATAGAATAGAATAGAATAGAATAGAATAGAAGCAATAGGCAATAGGCAATAGGCAATAGGCAATAGGCAATAGAATAGGCAGTAGGCAGTAGGCAATAGGATAGAATTCAGAATAGAATAGAATAGAATAGAATAGAATAGAATAGAATAGAATAGAATAGAATAGAATAGAATAGAATAGAATAGATTGTAGAGTAGAATAGAATAGATTGTAGAATAGAATAGGCAATAGGCAATAGAATTCAGAATAGAATAGAACAGAACAGAATAGAATAGAATAGGTTGTAGAATAGAATAGATTGTAGAGTAGAGTAGAATAGAATAGATTGTAGAATAGAATAGATTGTAGAGTAGAATAGAATAGAATAGATTGTAGAATAGAATAGATTGTAGAATAGAATAGATTGTAGAATAGAATAGAATAGATTGTAGAATAGAATAGATTGTAGAATAGAATAGAATAGATTGTAGAATAGAATAGAATAGATTGTAGAATAGAATAGATTGTAGAATAGAATAGATTGTAGAATAGAATAGAATAGATTGTAGAATAGAATAGAATAGAATAGAATAGAATAGAATAGAATAGAATAGAATAGAATAGATTGTAGAATAGAATAGGCAATAGGCAATAGAATTCAGAATAGAATAGAACAGAACAGAATAGAATAGAATAGATTGTAGAGTAGAATAGAATAGAATAGATTGTAGAATAGAATAGATTGTAGAATAGAATAGAATAGAATAGAATAGAATTATTCTATAATGACATTATCTCCACTCTTCCTTCTTGGGGCTGCCACCTTGGGTGTGCATCACACCTTCCATTTTCTACTTCTGTCAGCTACTCCATTCCTAAGCAACGGGAAGTGCCATTTCTCGAAAAACAGGTGGCAATTTCACTGCCCCACCTCCCTCTTTTTTTTCCCCCCTCCTTCCTTTTCTGCTCCTTCAATTCAGGGAGCGAAGCCGATTTCGGTACAGCCTCACCCACCGAAGGGACACCCAGAGCGATCTTCCTCCCCGCAGAAAATAGGTCCTCATTGTCTCCAGTTCAATGCTATCGCTTGCAACGCTGGCACCTCAAGGAGAAGGCTGCAAGTATTTTGTCGGAGGCTGGTATTTTAATCTGCTTTGACGACTACTTTTGCCAGGGGAAGTTTTCTATTGCATGTGTTAATGCGATGACAGCTGCTCTTATTTTAGTGCGCATCACACCTTTCTGCCGTTGGTAGAGAGAAGCGCTGACTAAACGGTTTGGGCGGAAGGCAAAAAGTGACACTGGGATGATGGCACTACGAACACACATACGCACATACAACTTGGAAAGGGTTCTTTAGGACATGGTGTCCACCCCTCTCCATGCAGGAATTAAAATCAAAGTGTTCCCTCTAAATCAGGGGTCCCCAACTTTTTGGGGGGAACCAGGGAATGGTTACGTGGAGAGAGGTTTTTCCACAGACCGAAGGCTGCGTGGTTTTGTGTGCTGCCTGCATCTCACGGATGGGGCTTTGCTTGTTTGTGCGGACCAGCTGCTGGCATGCTGCAGCCTGGTACTAGTCCACAGACCGGGGGGGGGGGGGGGTTGGGACCCCTGCTCTAAATGGCTGTCCAGCCTCTCCTTGTTTAATGCATCCAATAAATGGAAAGTAGTCATTTGTTTGGATGATTAAATCAGAATCCAGTCTGGGCCCACCAGGATCAGAGGTTTAGTCTTCTATGCTTTTGGACTTGTGCTGGAGCTCCTGAGGATGGGATCCAGCATGAGTCCAAAAGCTCAGAAGACAAAACCACCTCTGGTCCTGGCTACCAACCCAGACTGGATCTTGCCACATTATCCCGGGACACGTATATTTGCCTTCATTGGTGATCATTAAATCAGCCCATTTACTCTCAGACTCCTCTTTCAACAAGAGGTGTTTTTTTTTCTTCCTCTACCACTCCTAACCCATTCAGAATCTGCTTTTCTGTAATTATTGGGGTGCTTGAGAAGAGGTATTGACTTCCTTCTGTGGGGGCCAGACTTCCAGCGAGAGTTGTGCTCTGTCCACGTAAACTTCTATTTTGAAATGGAGAATGTATCCAACATTTCTTTGTCTTAAGGACTGCAAGCAGCACAGAATGCAAAAAAAATGGCCCACTTCCTTCCTGATTCTTTCCGTAGAACATCCCAAGCTGCCCTTTGCTGGGGGGAAGACGTAAGCCCGCCTGGACCTCCTACCTCTCTCCCTCCATTTCTAGTAACTTTTTAAATGAGAAAAGGTTAAGGAACTAAAGTTTGTGGGTGTCCGATAAGATGAAATTTCCATTAGAAATCACAACGGGTTGATGTTTTTCATCATCCTTCCTTTTATCCTTTACTTAGCGCACAACTTCCCACCTGTAGTGTCAGCGCTTTGATATAATATTCAGGAGGGCAGGAGGAAAATCTTACTGAAATGGAAAGGATAAGGTAAAGGTAAAGGTTCCCCCGCACATGCGTGCTAGTCGTTTCCGACTCTAGGGGCCGGTGCTCATTTCCGTTTCAAAGCCGAAGAGCCAGCGCTTGTCCGAGGACGTCTCCGTGGTCATGTGGCCGGCATGACTAGACGCCAAAGGCGCACGGAACGCTGTTACCTTCCCACCGTAGTGGTCCCTATTTTTCTACTTGCATTTTTACGTGCTTTCGAACTGCTAGGTTGGCAGAAGCTGGGACGAGTAACAGGCGCTCACTCTGTTACGCAGCACTTGGGATTCGACCCGCCAAACTGCCGACCTTCTGATCGACAAGCTCAGCGTCCTAACCCACTGAGCCACTGTGTCCCTATATGGAAAGGATAGTGTTATCTATTTAATGAATTTAGAATAAATTACGTTGATTTTTTTAGGGGGTGGGGGGACACCCCACTTTCTTTGTATGATTTCCTCCTAACTTATCACTTCATTGGGCAAGTGCGATGTTCGGTCCGAAGAAAGCTGCCTTATACCCGTTAGGATTGTGTTGCTTAAACAGATTTGATTGTGAACATTATATATATCAAATATATATTTCATCTTTACACATAAATAAACAGATATCAATTCAGAGAAAAAGAATTGTATATGTAGATTCTGTTTCATATATATGTGTATATACACACACATACTATGTCTCTGTCTCTGTCTGTCTGTCTGTCTGTCTGTCTCTCTCTCTCTCTCTCTCTCTCTCTCTCTCTCTCTTTCTCTCTCTCTCTCATCATAATTCTAAAATGTCACAATAAAACATAACCCAGATTTACCAAAAATGTGTTATTTGGGAAAATCTTCTTCTTGCCGATCGATCTATTAATAGAAAACGCCAGCAGGATGATATAACTCTGCTTCATTAAAAATGATTGCACTGTTCTATTTTTCAGGAAAGCTTGTGTTTGAAAGGTGGGGTATACATTCTTAAAACAAAAATATGTTTTTAGAACACTTCATTTGTGCGGAACAGCTACAGGGGTACCCCAAATTCAAAACTACGCGAATGCTTACATGCTGCTCTTTTGAAGCTTCTAACAGCACTATTCCTTAAAGGTTGTACTTGAAGATAATAACATTTAGAATTTTAATAACATTGAGTTGTTTTGTAACTTGCCTTTTTAATCGAGAACTGAGATATGGAATTGCTTGTGAGATTCATTGAGTGAACTGAAGGTTATTATGACCGGGAAGGTGAGGTGACTCACACGTAAACTCAGCCAACAGAGTTTCTTTGACTTTGAGTTAGGGTTATAGCTTAATATTATGTGTGAATCACATCATGGCTAATAAAACACATGATGGTTTTAAAATTCTCCTATAATAAGTAAAAATGCCACTGCTGTCATGAGTAGGCATTCTTTCTTTTTTTCCAACCAGCAAGAGGGTTCAGTGTGAAAATGTTCATGCAGTTTGAAGATTGTCACCTGACCTACATAATTTAGCATCCACAAAATTTCATTTGTTAGTTCAGCTTATTAGTTAAATAACCCACTTCAATCTCTGATGAAGAGTTTGCTAAAATCATGAAGTTGCTGCTTTGATGCAATGATGCAAAGGTAATAATACGGTACTTTTTCATCAAAGCATATTGAAGCACCACTCTTAGCAATAGCAATAGCACTTTGACTTATATACCGCTTCACAGTGCTTTACAGCCCTCCTTAAGCGGTTTACAGAGTCAGCATATTTACCCCCAACAATCTGGGTCCTCATTTTACCGACCTCGGAATGATGGAAGGCTGAGTCAACCTTGAGCCAGTCAGGATTGAACTGCTGGCAGTTGGCAGAGTTATGGAAGGGAGGGAGGGAGGGAGGGCAATAGCAATAGCACTTAGACTTATATACCGCTTCTCAGTGCTTTACAGACCTCTCTAATCAGTTTATAGAGTCAGCCTCTTGCCCCCAACAACCTGGGTCCTCATTTTACCAACCTCGGAAGGATGGAAGGCTGAGTCAACCTTGAGCCGGTCAGGATCGAACTGTTGGCAGTGGGCAGAATTAGCCTGCAATGCTGCATTCTAACCACTGCACCATCATGGCAATGATGATGATAATGATAAAAAATTGGAAGGTGCCTTGGAGGTCATCTAGTCCAACCCCCTGCTCAGGCAGGAAAGCCTATACCATTTCAGACAAACGGCTGTCCAGTCTCTTCTTAAAAACTTCCGGTGTTGGGGCTATTCTCTCAAAGGGGTTAAATTTTGACATTGGTCTTCAAAAACCCACGCTCATGTGCATTTATTCCCCACGGATACCCATGCTTTTCTTTTAATCCTCGTCAGCATTAAAATAAGGAAAGAAAGAAAGAAAAAAAAAGACTGCAGACCGTAGGGCCCTTGGCTCTCCTTGTTAAGCTAGGTCCCCCAAGACCGAAGCGATCTCAAAGACCATGTGGTTGTGACCACATCGCACCGTGCAAAGGAAACAGTTGGCAAGGAGGGCCCTTTTGAGAAGCCACCGTCCTCCTCGGTTTGAGGGCTGCGGCCACAAGCATTTCAATGACACGATGTGGCTGGCTGCGGCCTCCCCAGGGCCTGGTCTAAGTTGATCACGGACCTCGAGAGCAAGTTAAGCAGATACATCAGAAGTGGCAGCCTCAAGACTGCAGAACGCCAGCTTCTGCCACCGTCCACAGCTGTTTCACAGGGGTTTTTTTTAATTTTTGTTTTCTACATCTAATCCATTTAACCTGTGCAAGCAGCTCTTCCCACACCCCTCTTTTGCCATATGGTAATTAAGTCAAAACAAGCTGCTGACATCTGTGGAGATTCTCAATCGTCAACGGTGTTTCCCCCCCCCCAAAAGGCAACTGGTCTTTGTTTTCCCTGGAAGACGTTTCGCTTCTCATCCAAGAAGCTTCTTCAGGCTCGGATGAGAAGCGAAACGTCTTCAAGAAAAAACAATGACCCGTGGCCTTTTGAAAAACAAAAAACAAACAACCACCTTTGGGACCAGCTGCTGAAAGTATTAATACGGCAAGTGCCTTCTCCAGGTGGGGACCTGGATGCCACAGTGAAATACCATTTATAGTTGCAATCCTCATACTCTGGACTCTCAGATTATAAATGATTTCCCCGCACATTTTTAAGTTGATGTCGTTTTGAAGCTGAGCTCCAGGTACCTAGCCAAATCATAGCTTGGTTATCAAAGATGCTAGTTGCAGAGTCATGAGTGAAGTTGACTAGAAATCCTTGAGAGTCACTTTGCTCTAGTGTCCTCTGGCGAGTCTTTCCTGCTTCCAAAGGGGAGGTGGAGAAGTAGAGAAAGAAGGGCAGATGGCTGAACTCAGCGGTAGGAATACTACTATCAGTAGTGACATGATAGCAGTATTCCAGTATTTGAGGGGCTGCCACAAAGAAGAGGGGCTCAATTTATTTTCCAAAGCACCAGAGGGCAGGACAAGAAACAATAGATGGAAACTAATCAAGGAGAGAAGCAACTTGGAATTAAGGAGAAGCTTCCTAACAGTGTGAACAATCTACCAGTGGAACAGCTTGCCACCAGAAGTTGCGGGTGCTCCATCACTGGAGGTTTTTAAGAAGAGATGGGACAACCACTTGTCTGAAATGGTATAAGGTTTCCTGCTTGAGCTGGGGGGGTTGGACTGGAAGACCTCCAAGGTCCCTTCCAATTCTATTCCGAATTGAATCGAATTGCTCTGTCTTTTTACTGACTCCCACTTGTTTGTAAAGCTCCCTCTGAACTGGAGGCACCAGTTGGGTAAACTGAGAGTAACATCAAGAGGAAAAGCACTATGATCAAGCACGGGTCAACGGGATTCTGTTGAGGAAGAGAGTGGGCAGGTACTCAGTGGTAGTAGATTTTGTGATATTTCATCTCTCTGGTGGGTCGCATTCTGTTGCCCACTGGAGCAGATACCTTTTTCTATGATACATGAATTGGGCAAACTCTTGTCTTCCATAAACCATGTTTTTTTTCCTCCCCAAAGATTTGCATTTGACATTTGCTATTTCTTAGATTAAAGAACTCCGTAGAGTATATTTTTAATCTCATCTTCAACCAGGGGGGAAAAAACATCCACATTGCTTCCCGATGTCTTTGAAATTGTGAAAGTGTTTTGGGGGTTGTACTAGCCTGGCTGTGAGTCAGAAAACTGACTTTGTTTAATTTTGAGAACTATTCGGCAAGCAAGCCAAAGAGAAGAGCTATGTTTAGTAACATCAAGGTTATTTGACTCTCGAATGCTGCACAGTATTAAATTAAATTTAAAAAAAGGACACCGCTTGGTTTGGAGCTTTGGAATATGTGCCAGAATCTGTAAAGTAAATTTATTATTTATTTTAATAATCCGATCCTATCCTATTATTGACCAATTCTGTACACGCAAGCAAATTCATTGATAGCTGTCAGAATTGAACTTTACAGTAGCATTCCTTCTGATGACCTTATTCTTTTTGTTTGTTTTTCTTGCCTGCATTCAGAGCAATTAGTTGATTGATGGGAATGAGTTTGGCTTGTATTAAGAATTTAACTGGATCAGTTTAGACCAGGGGTAGGCAACCTTGGCTCTTTTATGACTCGTGGACTTCAACTCCCAGACTTCCTGAGCCAGCTATGCAATTGCTATTGCCCTTCCTTCCTTCCTTCTTTCCATAACTCTGCCAACTGCCAGCAGTTCGATCCTGACCGGCTCAAGGTTGACTCAGACTTCCATCCTTCCAAGCTCGGTAAAATGAGGACCCAGATTGTTGGGAGCAATACACTGACTCTGGAAACCACTCAAGAGAGGGCTGTAAAGCCCTGTGAAGCGGTATATACGTCTAAGTGCTATTTTATTGCTATTAATGTTGTATGGAAGGGTTCATGAAACTGTTCTCATAACAGAGATTGCGTGTCCTAAGAGAACACGGTTCCACCATGATCTGCCCAATATCTGTAGATTAGACATGAAGGATGCAGGAGACCTATATGTGATGTCCAAAAATGCCATGTTAAATCCCACGAACCCTACAGTTCAGTTCTCTGGAAGGCTGCTAATGAATTCTGTTAGCACTTGTGAACCTGCTTTCCTTCTCACCTCTCTCTCTTCCTCTGCTTCTCTCACCCATCCGCAAACCATCTATACATCTCAGGTTAGTGCTTATTTGATTGCAGATAGCACTGTGTGGAAGCAGTGGGGTTCCAGGGTGAAACAGCATCAGCCATTGGGACATTCTTTACTAAAAGTATTTGGCGTGTTCCATCTCCGTGGTTTTAATGGTTACATTTTCATTTGGGCAAATAAAACCATGGGTAGGACTGTCTGGATTTTCCTTGGTCTCTGTTCTTCTCATAGCCTCACACAGTAGATTTTATAATTTCTGTATCACTTAGTGAACCTGGTGAAAGATGGAGGTTGGCTTCTCTACTTTTCTTTCTTTTTTTTTTTAAATGGAAGAGCAAATGAGACAACTTTTGGTCGTGCAGAAAAGAAGCTGAACTCTGCTTTCCAGAGTTCCTTCTTTGTCTTGGAAAAGATGCTGCCCGGCTTCTGTCTGCTTGTGGCTGATACATGACACCCTTCTTGCAGAGCTCTTCGTTTAGTCAGCAAAAAAATTTTTAGCCAGACATATTTAGCTTCAGAGGAGTCTTCGGCAGCAGCAAGGCACAGAAACAAATTAGCTGGGCGTGAACACTGGAGGATGTTCTCCGAGGCTACATGCTGGAAGGTCAAAAGATTCTGAACAGTATTGGTAAAAGCAGAGGGTGTTTTTAATAGCAAGGTCTTCCTCCATCTTCCTCAGTCTACAAGCATTATTAGCAGGGACCCCATGTAGAACAGGACAGGAAGCTCATCAGTGCAACTATCGCCTAGATTCTGAAATGAAGGATCTTCTGTCTTAAACTAGTTTTTGCCAACCCCGCCGGCCTTCATTTATTCTGGGCTCGTGTCATCAGCCGCTGCCATCCATTGCCAGTGTTCAGAGCTAGTGGGAGTCCAAAGCCCCTTAGAGAAAATAAAGCATCAAAACTAAAAGTTATTCCATGATATATCTGCCTAAGAAAGATCCTTCGCTTTAGAAGCAAAAAAGTGTGTGTGTTTGCGTGCGCATGCGCGTGGGTGTGTATAATACACTATTGCTAGTCTTTCATTCTTTGATATGTGCTTTGCCTTGTATCTAAACTGTAAGCCTATAGTCTGGGTCTCTGTTTCGTGGTTGTTGTTTTTTTATTTAAGTGTAGGCAATCAGTGGTTTCCTGTATTTTATAAATAGTAATTAGAAGCTTTGGGTATGTGTGATAAATTGGTTGTAGCTATAATGGGAGGCAAACAAGTAAAAAGCATAACAACAGGAGTGCTCTTAAAATACATGGCTTTTTGGCAATTGCATGCAGGTTTATATGAAGATTGGGGTTTTGTATATGTTTAATTTTATCCGTCCTTTAACCATAGCATTTCAGCCAGAATACAGCTAGAAGGTACCTTGGAGGTCATCTAGTCCAACCCCCTGCTCAGGCAGGAAACCTTATAGCATTTCAGGCAAATGGCTGTCCAGTCTCTTCTTAAAAACTTCCAGTGTTGGAGCATTCACCACTTCTGGAGGCAAACTGTTCCACTGGTTAATTGTTCTGACTGTCAGGAAGTTCCTCCTTAGTTCCAGGTTGCTTCTCTCCTTGATGAGTTTCCATCCGTTGCTTCTTGTCCTGCCTTCGGGCGCTTTGGAGAATAGCTTGACTCCCTCTTCTTTGTGCCAACCCCTCAGATATTGGAAGACTGCTATTATGTCACCCCTCATCGTTCTCTTCATTAAACTAGACATACCCAATTCCAGCATGTCTTGGCCTCCATCCTCTAATCATCATTGTTGCTCTTCTCTGTACTCTTTCTAGAGTCTCAACAACTTTTCTTCATCGTGGTGACCATAACTGGATGCAGTATTCCAAGTGTGGCCTTCACTAGTTCTGAGGCCTAGCCTGGATAGTTGCTGATCGTGATTTTTTCCCCCATAAATATTTTACAACTTTTCTTAAAGCATTCCTAAGACATATCAAACCGACACTCTCCCCCCTTTCTTTGTTATGAGAGGACATGTTTTCCTTGTTGCGTCTTCACTAAATGAGTTCTGGTTCATTTTCTTTTGGGGGGGATGCATAAGGATTTTCCTTGCCAGCCTGCAGAAGACATTAGTTGTCTGTTCGAAGGCTCATACAGACTTTTTCCTGTGACAGAACTTCGTAATAGCAGGATTAGTTTTCCATTTCCATGTTCCTTCCGAGGTGATGTTATGGACAAGACCTCTAAGCACATCAGTAAATTTATGGGATGCGTTGAGAGCCTCTCCTTTTTTAGAACTAAAAAGAAACGATGACCCGTTTGGTTGATGCTTAAAACTGAATTGAAAATACCTAGGAAGGGTTCTGTGTTTTTTTTAACAAATAAATAAAATCTCTCAGTGGCTTTATAATTATTCTGTGTAGGGGACTTGTGAAGCTAAGTGCATGTGCTCCTCATCTCACCATAAAGGATTTGGCTTGCATTTTAATGCAATTAAAAGTTTCCAAGCCACTATGCAAAATGGAACGCAGTTATGTTTGGATATTTGCATTTTCCTGGATTCTGCGACACAGTTGGAAACCCACTGAAAAATGTGAATCCCGGGGTGTGTAAAAAGTGCATGGGTTTAGTTGGAACAATGTTCACATGCACTGTACATTAGAGAAAAATGGCATGCAAAAATAACACCCGTTGTCAGAACTTTATCCAGAATTTACTTGCGTAGGAAAAGGGCACACAAAAATGCACAGAAAATTATCTTTTGAAAACCACGTCTCCAAATAAAGCAGGCAGAAGAAATAAACCTAAGTAAAATGAGAAACTGGTCAAAAACTAAACTCATATTCATCTGTCTCTGTTTTCTTTTGAGGAGAGTAGTGCAATTAAAGAATATTTTTTTTAAAAAAACCTACTGATGTAGCCAGAATAAGAAAACAGAAATTGTTTTTGTTGCAAAAGAATCATGTCAATAAACTTCGTTTTGGAGCAATTGCTATTATAATTAGACAACATGACACATGAGTCTTATTAATAACATCCAGTAATGCAAACATCTTTGAGCTGTTCCCATTGTTCTCTTTCATGCCATCTGCTCCTACACCCACAGTGGTGAAGACTTTTTAATCTAAAAATTGGGTGGGGGGGAAAGGTAATTTACTGGCTGTTCATGCTGTTTTGCTGGTGGCCTTGAAGTATGAGTCCTTTCCTAATTTCCACTTTGCTTAATTTTTACAGCATTTTCAATAGCTTTGTTAAACTTAAAATGCCAATTATTACCGGTATTTCAGACTTGATACCAGTGTCAGTGCAGGATAATAACTCTTATGAACTCATTTGAAAGAAAAATGTACACCCTAGGACACTGTTGACAAAAGGAAGCCCTAGGCTTTGAGAATAATAATTTCAGGTCTTAGGAAATTCAACTTTAATTATCTGCCTGCTTGTTTTGCAAGTAAAATATAAGGATACTTGGAAAAAAAATTCAGCCACTGCATTCTCACTTGGCATTATCCTAAAACATAATGTTTTTACAGCTTGCTCCGTTTCATTGTCAATTACATAGAGAGCAAATACTTTCAGGATCTATCGGACATGAAGGATACGGCTACAATAATGAAAACTGAAGGAGTTGTATTTACATCTTCAGTTTAAGGCACTCGGGCGATATGTTTTTCTACCATCAGAAAGCCAGTCCAGATGATGGATAGCAGCCAAATGCTAAAAAGTGAACTCTTAACAATTGCAAAGGCAAACGCCACTGAATTCACCACAGCACCTTGATTTTTTCAGCATGGCTTTCTCCACTGAGTTGAATGGTAGCCATAATGGGGCAGTGTACAGGAAGCCCTTGACTTACAACTGTTCATTTAGTGACTGCTCGACATTACAGTGGAACCGTTTTTCACACTTAATGACCATTGCAGCTGTGTCCATCATGAAAATAACCTGTAAACATCACCGCTTCAGACAGGAAAGCGGTGCAGAGAGTGGTGAGGGCTGAAAAAAGAGCCTTGGTGGAGCAGTGGGCTAATGCCTCCTTAAGTAACACCAGCTGCCTGCAATTAGTGCAGGTTCGAGTCCCACCAGGCTCAAGGTTGACTCAGCCTTCCATCCTTCCGAGGTAGGTAAAATGAGGACCCAGATTGTTGGGGGCAATTAAGCTGACTTTGTAATAATGCCGCTTGGGGGGGGGGGTGTATGAAAGCCCTAATAAGCAGGCATATACATAGAATGAAGGCTATTGCTAAGCACATTGATTTGTGCTTTAAATTGTAAGCCACCCTGAGTCTTCGGAGAAGGGCGGGATATAAATGAGATAAAATAAAATATTAAAAAAAAGATCATTGGCAGTTCCCTCCCTTCCATCCAGGACATGGCACAGAAGCGTTGCTTGAGCAGGGTCCGTAAGATTGTCTGGGATGCTACACCTCCTCTTCACGACCTGTTTACCTTGTTACCTTCTGGGAGGAGGGGGCTCCGTGGTGTCCGAAGCAGAACATCCAGATTCAGCCACAGTGTCGTTCCATACAGTATAAACCTTGTGAACTCTCAAGCTTCCTCCTTCTGTTCATGTATTCAAGATGGACAGTGGTTAATATTTATATCTTGCTTATAGACAAGGGTGTAGGTATATACGTATGTTGTACATAGTATGTTTAAATGTGTATTATGTATGTGTACACTTTGAGAGCAAGCAACTAAATTTCATTTTTAAAGTGGGCCATTGTGCCCACAGGAAAAAAATGACAATAAAGGTTTATCTATCTGTCTAATCTAGGTTCAAACGTTCCATGTCTCGTTTTTTAATGTTTTCCCATCGCCTTTAGTGAGGGAACCAATATCGATGCAATGTGTGTTTTGAATTCCCATTTTGATGCCTTTCAGGAATAGGTGGCTTGCAAGAGTTTGTTTTAAAATCAGCAACCTTGTCCTCCTCGCCGGCTTGTCCACCATTTAATCCACTCAACTTTGAAGCAACACCAATTGTACGAGTGGCTGTTGAGCCGAAGCACCCAAGTAAGAATATTCTCTGGGTTTTTTTTTAAAGAACTTATCTCTATTGGAAGCTACCCCACCTCAAAAATTTTTAAAAAAATCACAAGGTGAAAAAAAAAGTAACAAGAGTACTGGGGTAAGAAAGCAGAAGGATCGCCTTTTAATTCTAGGGCATTCCCAAAGAGGCTTTTTCACCAGGCAACTGGACTTTCTTGATTTTTTTCTTTGAAGACATTTCACTTCTCATCCGAGAAGCTTTTTCAGCTCTGACTGTTCCATGGGGGATGGAAAGAAGAAGCTTCTCGGATGAGAAGTGAAACGTCTTCAAAGAAAAGCAAGGAAGTCCAGCTGGCTGGTGAAAAAGCACCTTTGGGACAACCATGGCCTGGATGTCTGAGAATCTCCATGGACATTTAGCTATGCACCTTGGGATGAACACCATTCGAATGGTGCAGGAGTACAGAGCTGAAGAAGCTTCTTGGATGAGAAGCAAAATGTCTTCAAAGAAAAACAAGAAAGTCCAGTTGCCTGGTGAAAAAGCACCTTTGGGATAACTATGACCTGGAGGACCGAGAATCTCCATAGGCATCTAGGGCAGGGGTAGGCAACCTTGGCTCATTTATGACTTGTGGACTTCAACTCCCAGAATTCCTGAGCCAGCCATCCTGAGGGGAAAGGGAGAAGTTTCCAAGCTGAGCCATGCTGGCTCAGGAATTCTGGGAGTTGAAGTCCACGAGTCACAAAAGAGCCAAGGTTGCCTACCCCTGATCTAGGGCATTCACTCAAAAGGAGGGTCATGGATTTGATGTGAACTCAGAATAAAAGATTTCATTCCTGGCTGTGCGCTCCTGTTCTGCCGCTCTCTTGTTCTATTGTATGATTCTTTGAAACAAGGTGTTTCTAGCTGCGTCCTGTTTGAACCTGCTTTTGACTTTTCCAGGTGAGATGCCTCAGTTGGTTAAAGGAATGAAACTCTTAAACCAAGCCGATCCATGTGTACAGATTTTGATCCAAGAGACAGGCGAGCATGTCTTAGTTACTGCAGGAGAAGTCCATCTGCAGCGCTGTTTGGATGACTTGAAAGAAAGGTGGGTTATGGGGGAAAAGGAAGTGAAAAGGAGCATGCTTACAGTAACGGCTTTATACGATATTATGAAGGAATTTAGACTCATAATAATAGTTTTATGACAGGGCAGAAACAGAAACCTAGGTTGTCCGGTGTCCTCATCAAATCAGAGACGAGTGCTACTATGACATATACACTCCGTTTTCGTTTAGTGTCCACTTCAGTTAGCAACCATTCACTAATACATATGTAATTTAAAAATATCATTTTCCAACCAACACACACATTTATGATTAAATTTGTGCATCTGACAACGTTCAGCAGAGTGGGAGTAACACTGGTTTAGAGAATTTTGTCTGAATGAGATGGCAGCAAACAGTGATTTTGCAGTCTCTCTCTCTCTCTCTTTCTCTCTCTCTCTCTCTCTCTCACACACACACACACACACAACACACGTTCAGTTAGTGACCATTTCCCTTAACCTGGTCATTGGAATATGGTCACTAAGCTAGGAATGGCTATAGTTGGAGAAGCTGGAAAAGAATCTGTCCTTGCCAGTTTGTTTACCGAGATGTTTTTTTCTGCAATTAGCCAGTAATGGTTGGGATGATGAAAAATAGATTGCCATCTGACAATAAGCAACATCAGGAATGCTTCAGATTCAGGATAACCATCCTGTATCCTGCAAGGCCAGATAGCCAAGCTAGAGGTAGTTGTGAGCCTCATGTGCAATAAAATGAAATATGTCTTTGCTCTGTGCCCAGTGTTGTAGAATCCCATCATTTTTGCCCAGAAAGTTGATGTGGAATCAGGTGATAATGTTAACCTACCAGTGGACTTAAACCGTATCTGTCATCAGACCTGACACTAGCTTTTTTTTTTTGCTTTCCATAGGTTTGCCAGAATAGAAATCAGTGTATCTGAGCCAATTATCCCCTTCCGAGAAACCATCACAAGACCTCCCAAAGTGGATATGGTGAACGAAGAAATAGGAAGGCAGCATAAAGTTGCTGTCATACACCAGAGTAAGGAGGAGCAGAATAAAATCCCCGAAGGGGTGCAAGTGGATTCAGATGGACTCGTAACAATATCAACGCCAAACAAGTATGCCACTCTCAGCGTACGAGCCACGCCGCTTCCAGAGGAAATAACCCAGCTGCTGGAGGAAAACAGTGAGCTAATTCGAACCATAGAGCTGCTTGCCTCTTCTCTTAACGAAGACAAGAACACAGAGGAGATGAACCAGAGGACTCTCAGTCGGATCCAGGAATTCAAGCAAAAACTAGAACAAAACCTGCAGGGCTGGAAATGGAGAAATGCTGTGGAAGGGATCTGGTCCTTCGGCCCTCGGAAATGCGGCCCTAACATCTTACTGAATAGATGCGAAGGCTACAAAAGGTCCATCTGGCAGTGCCTAGAAGGCATCAAGCCGACCAAGGAAGCGGGTCTGTATCGGGATTTGGACAACAGCATCGTCAGTGGGTTTCAGCTGGCTACGCTCTCTGGACCCATGTGTGAAGAACCGCTGATGGGCGTCTGCTTTTCGGTGGAGAAATGGGAGATGAGCAGATTTGCTGAGCAGATGTCACTCAGCAGGCAGGATTCGGAGGAAGGGAAGGCCGCGGAAGGGAAAGGAGACCAAGAGAAAGCCTCCCCTCCATCCAGGATCGAGACGGAACCCGTTTCCGAAGACGAACTGCAAGAGGACGAGAGGCGCAGCCTAAAATCACTGAACAAGCGCAGAGGGGAGATGTTGAATGTGGACTGTTACGGTCCTTTCTCAGGCCAACTGATTGCAACCATGAAGGAAGCGTGCCGCTACGCCATGCAAGTCAAGCCCCAGAGACTGATGACCGCCATGTATACCTGCGAAATTATGGCCACGGCAGAAGTCCTAGGTAACAAAAAGAGCCAAAACGCAACAAAGAGTGTACAGTGTCCGTTGCTAAGGGAGACACTTTTAAGTTAGCTCTGCCCCATTTTAACGACAGTTCTGTTACGTGAGTCATTATAGTTGTTAAATTAGGAACACGGTTGTTAAGTGAATCTGGCTTCCCCCCTTGACTCTGCTTGTCATAAAAGGTCCTAAGAGGGGATCACGTGACCCCGGGACGCTGCAACCGTCATGCATATGAGTCCGCTACCAAGCACCTGAATTTTGATCAAGTGACCAGGGGGGGAATGCTGCAACAGTTATAAGTGTGAAAAAATGGTCGTAAGTCACTTTTCCAGTGCTGTTGCAACTTGGAACACTCGCTGAATGCACTGTCGTAAGTCGAGGACACCGGTAGCTGCTGAAGGATGACATCTGTAGGAGGAGAGTGTGGTTAGAGAGCAGAAGCTGCTGAAGAGACTTTGAGCAATTTGTGTTTGCTTAGCACAATGTTTTTTGAATGTGGCAACTTTAAGACGCGTGGGCTTCAATCCCCAACATTTGCAATAACCAACATTTCCTGAGCAGATTATCTACCTATTTAAAGTATTAAAACTGAGAAATAATAAGTGACAATACGTAGATCCCTTTCAAATATTTTGGCTCATTGTGCCTAGAATTCCCAGGCATTGACTGATTAGCGGTTGAATAGATCTGGATGGTGGCGAACTAATTTAATTAATTTAATTTGGTACGGCCGCCCACGCTGGGGGAAAAAAAAATCAATTGGCGAAGGGTGGTTTATAATGTTGGTTATGCGAGTTATTTTTATTTTACATCCTGAATGCCTTGTCCCTTGTTTGATTGCTAAGATTGCAGCTGTGAACAGCACTTGCTCCAACCCTCCTCCTCCTTTTCAAAATCTTTTATACATCCTGGATAATAGCTTGCCACAAATACCATTTCTTGAAAGCTTGTCTGCTTCGTTTGCCATATATATTAATTAGGTTTCCTAATTCAGTAAATATATATCTGAGGACTCCTTGGTGCTCTCTGAGCTTGCTTGTTTTCCTGCAGACATTACCCAACCAGGTAACATAAGGTAGAAGAGGAAGAGGAGGATGACAGCTATGGGGTCCTTGGCGCTCTCTGAGCTTGCTTGTTGTCTTGCAGACATTTCATTACCAAACTAAGTAACATCATCAGTGCTCTGACGATGTTACTTAGCACCAAGGAGTCTTCACTTCAACCCTGAGCTACAAATCTAAACGGGCAGATAGTTGGTGAGAAGGCCAATGAAATAATATCACCCATGTTTTGTCAGGTCGTGTGTATGCCGTCCTATCCAAGCGAGTCGGCCGAGTATTGCAAGAGGAGATGAAGGAAGGGACGGACATCTTTATCATCAAGGCCTTATTGCCAGTAGCGGAGAGCTTTGGTTTTGCTGATGAAATCCGGAAGAGAACAAGCGGCCTGGCCAGTCCACAACTGATTTTCAGTCACTGGGAGGTAAAATTTCTCTTCTCCCCCCCCCCCCCCGTTAATCAGTCCATGCAAGATTTCCTACAGCTGCATAATAAAAGGGAGAGGGAAGATAGCAAAAGGCAGTCAGGATTTTAAAAAAATGTGCTTTTGTTACCTCCTATTAGAAGTTAAGGGATGTGGTGGCTCAGTGGGTTAGGACGCTGAGCTTGTCGATCAGAAGGTCGGCAGTTTGGTGGGTCAAATCCCGAGTGCCGCGTAAGAGTGAGCGCCTGTTACTCGTCCCAGCTTCTGCCAACCTAGCAGTTCGAAAGCACGTAAAAATGCAAGTAGAAAAATAGGGACCACTACAGTGGGAAGGTAACAGCGTTCTGTGCGCCTTTGGCGTCTAGTCATGCCAGCCACGACCACGGAGACGTCCTCGGACAAGCACTGGCTCTTTGGCTTTGAAACGGAGATGAGCACCGGCCCCTAGAGTTGGAAACGACTAGCACGCATGTGCGGGGGAACCTTTACCTTTATTAGAAGTTATAGAATTCCGTTGTCGGATCTGCCACAACTTACACCTCTAAGTAGAAACCATCTTTGGCTCCGTTGGTTGAGAAAGGTGTCGCTTGATTAGAAGTCAAGCAAATTGCAGTAGTGCAAAGCCGGAGCTGAGAATCGCGCATCCAAATCCCTAAGTTCCACTTTTCCTTCCCTTAGCTGTCTCTCATCGCCCACCCGTGTAACCAATCAGGTTCAGCCAAGATGCTTTCATAACAGCCAATCCAAGCATGCTTTCGTATGCAGCTCCTTCCCTCTAGCTGGGTGGCGTTGAGGCAGCGTCTGGAGGAGATACAGCATTTAGTTTCATTTCCCCAAACATTCCCCCCCCTCCCCATAGTTCATAGCAGACTGTCACCACATAGCAGTGAGGCACAAGCAAACATAAGGTGGGAGCTGACATCTTCCCTCTTTCAGTGTGTTTTGCCTGATGTAGATCATGAGACTGTTGTGAGCTTGTATTAAGGATCCACTAGTGTCAGGCTGTCATTGGTGACCAGCAACAAGGCAAAAACTTTGCCAAGTTCTGGTTATTTGTTTCCACTAAGTATAGAAATAAGGTTTTCATTGGGAAAGATTGGTTTCCATTTTCCTCCAGAAATTAATTCCTTTCTTTGCATTGTTACCTAACAAAACGAAACATTTTCCTTCCTTGTCCGCTGGCAGTAAAATGTGGTGGTTTGATGAAATTGATTGTCAATAGATTTACAAGAGAGAAAGGGAAGCCGTCATTATGTCAATCAAAATTAGCTTACAGAAGTTGCAGCCACAAAGCGTGCTGAGGATGGATTAGATGGATTTTAAAAGATAATTGTGCAACTTAACGAAAGATACTGGGATAGCTTGAAAACGTATGAAAAAGAACTGCGTTAGCCAAAATCCGACGTCTGGGAGCATCTTTTCTGAGTTAACACATTTTATTAAAAGCTATAAACTGTCATGAATTACAGCTCGCTTCATCCGATGCTTGGAATGGCTAAACTGATGTAGGATTTAAATTAGGATGAGAGGGAGGAAGAAGGGAGGGGGAAAACAGGTTGATTATGCAAATGCAAGCTACCTGTGGCACAGTTTATAAGTACCGTATGAATCAACGGTTGTAAAAGGGTTAAAAAAACATTGTGTTGGTTGAGATCTTCTGTGATGTCTAAATAGAATTTCTTCTCTAAGTGGATTTCCCAGAGCAATTATCAAGATCCCTATTGATGGATAGAGCCAGTCAGAGACCCCTGCTGATGGATCTCTGAGCTCCTTAAACATAGCTGGTCTTTAGTCAACAAATTAACTAACCAACGTTAAGCTGGGCTGGGAAATGCTTGGCAAAGCTATCCCGTTTAAAAGGGTTATTTTTTAGAAGTTAGAATATTTCTAAATGCCAAAATAGTAAATTCTAAAGTCTCTTTGTGGGATGATCATAGCAATAAAATAAATGGATCTCCTACATTTCCCACAGTTTTCTACCTCTTAATCATTCTTAAACTGTATTTGTCTCAAACCATGTAATTTACAGTCCAGAGGTTTGGAATGGAAGACCTTTTAAAGAACAGAGAATATAGAACAACATCCAGTTTCTAAGATGGAGTTCATTTGCAATCTATTCTCTCTCTCCCCTTTCTTTCTTTCTTTCTTTCTTTCTTTCTTTCTTTCTTTCTTTCTTTCTTTCTTTCTTTCTTTCTTTCTTTCTTTCTTTCTTTCTTTCTTTCTTTCTTTCTTTCTTTCTTTCTTTCTTTCTTTCTTTCTTTCTTTCTTTCTTTCTTTCTTTCTTCTTTCTTTCCCCTGTGTGGAAAAAAACCCACAGGCATGGGTGCAAAATAATAATTCTCAGGTCTGCTTGTACCTCTGCCTGTATTAGCAAAAGACAATAAAGTACCTTGTGCAAGACTGTTTTTGTTTTCCTGGGCGTGGATTTAAAATTCAGGCTATGTCACACTTCCCCTGGCATTAGAATTGACACTCTTTAACTTAAATCTGCACACACACACACACCCTGCTCTTCCTTCCATTTCTATTTGCTTGACTGGCCCCAAGGCAAACAATAGTAGGCAGGGTTTATTAAAAATAGGACTGCTGTTTTTTTGCCATCATCCACAACGGATCTGAACACTCCCCCCTGATCTCCTTCTTAACCACCATTTGGAATGCCGCAGCGTTAACGTTTCCAGTTGCTACGAAGGAATATAACTGAATTGGAAGGGAGAGGAATTTCTTATAACCCACCAGGAAACATGATTGATTGATGGATGGATTAAATTGGTACGCCACCCCCCTATCTGTACCAAGCAAGCTTATCTAGGCAAGGTAAAGGCCACAGTTGCAAAGCAACCCATCTCTGGGGAGTTTTCTCTGCCACCCATTTCCCCCAACAAAGGGGGCCAGCAAAATAGCAAACCCAGACCCTATTTAGAGGCCTACGAGGCTTCTTTATAATGTGCTGGGGATTTGTTTATTTATTAATTAGATCGTTGGGTTGCCCATCTTACCTACAAGATCCCTTTCTTATGAAATGACAGTCCAGAATCACAATATCTATTGTTTGTTTGTTTGTGGGTTTAATGTGCAATGAGGAGTAACCGCAAAGTTTTAAATACAAGGCAAAAAAACAAAAAAAAAACAACAAGCCTCCCCACCAGAATTTTGATTAAAATACAGCTGTCTTAAATGTTTACCTTTCATTGCAGTGTTAGTAAATTCTATACACTGATACCCAAAAACTAAAAATCAACCCGTTCTCTTTCTAAGTTTAAAAGATGATAAAATTAAAAAGAAACCTGATTGATAGCTGGCCTGGAAAATTCTATAGCTTTCGTAGCAGCGGTTTTTTATCAGTCCAGTTTTTTATTCTTAATAAATCACAGAAAATGAATTCCAAGTTAGATGTAGATGTAATTCAGGGAGAAGATGATATCTTACCGAGGTGCAGTTGTGTAATGTTGTAAATTATCAATAATCCATAACACCATTATTAATTTTAGCAAATTTAACGATGTCTGTCAAAATGCATCATGTATGCCTAAACCTCATTCAGTTATCTACTTGACTGCAAAATGCTGATATGCGTCACTCATCTTGGGCCACTCGTTGTACAGTATCAGAATTTAATTTGGGTCCATGATTTAGTACTATTTTGACATTGTATAATATATTATTATTTCCTGTTTCTTGGAAAATTTACTTTCTTTAGCTGTTTTCCAGCTGATTGGTTGGTTTAAATATATTGCCAGCTGTCAGATTTTATTGTAAGCCCTTTTTTATTCCTACTTTTAATAAACTCATGCTTTGTAGGGAGATTTTCTGCTAGAGATAGCTGGTTTTTTTCTCTCCCCCCCCCCCCATCAATTCCTGTGTTGCTTATCCCTGGCTGTGATGTAGACTTGCTTATGGGTTAACATCAACTACCTTTGCATTTTTTTTAATGGGAAGATAAATTGCAATAGGGGACACAATGGCCCAGTGGTTAAAGACGTTCAGTTTTTCAGCTGGAGAGCTGACAGCCCGGGTTCAAGACCCAAGCGCTATGCAACGGGGTGAGCTCCTGTCCCTTGCCTCAGGCTCCTGCCCACCTAGCAGTTTGAAAGCAAGCAAATGCAAGTAGATAAATAGGTACCACTTTGGTGGGAAGTTAACAGTGTCCCGTGTGCCTTCGGCATATAGCCGTACTGGCCACATGACATGAAAATAGTCTTTGGACAAAGCTGGTTCCCTTGGCCAAGATACAGAGATAAGCTCGGTGCCCTGGAATCGGATGTGATTGGACAGGGAAACCATTACCTTTTATATTACAATAGCCAAGTGATTGTTTGACTAATATCTACGGAGGTCCTTTTAATAACAGCATGACAAGACACGTGCTTTCTTTTTACTGTTGTGCGTTTAGGAGCATTTGTCGCTGTTGATCAGGTCAAAGAGAGCTGAATCTAAAATTTGTTTTTGTTAAGATACAATCCGAGGCACTTCCAGTGATCACGTCTCGGTTTTATCCAGATGGCAGACTTAATGTCTTTCAGTCAGAGGAGGAGAGATGAGCCCTCTTCTGATCTGTTCCATTCTCATTTTTGTTTCTGAGTTTGACTGCCATGCTTCCTCTGTAAACATCTGGTTTCAACAAATCTGGAGAACTTGACTAAGTGGCCAGCCGGCGAGATCCACGGCCAAGATTTCATCAAGCTTAAATTTCATTGGGGATCTCATGTGGCAAGGATGAATTGGAGTTAACCACATAGCAAACATATTAAGGCCATATAGATCACAAAGTAGATATGTGTAGTTCAGTCTTTGCATGCTTTGGAAAGCTGTTCACTGGTTATTTTATTTTACTTTCCCCATCACCTTTTAGCACAATAAAGGTAAAGGTTCCCCCGCACATGCGTGCTAGTAGTTTCCAACTCTAGGGGCTGGTGCTCATCTCCGTTTCAAAGCCGAAGAGCCAGCGCTTGTCCGAGGATGTCTCCGTGGTCATGTGGCCAGCATGACTAGACGCCCAAAGGTGCACGGAACGCTGTTACCTTCCCACCGTAGTGGTCCCTATTTTTCTACTTGCATTTTTTATGTGCTTTCGAACTGCTAGGTTGGCAGAAACTGGGACGAGTAACAGGCACTCACTCTGTTACGCGGCACTCGGGATTCGACCCGCCGAACTGCCGACCATTTGATCGACAAGCTCAGCGTCCTAACCCACTGAGCCACCGTGTCCCCCTATTAACACAATAGCAGTGCTAAAAAAGAAACATTACTGCAGTTCAGGAACTTTTTTGTCTCTCTTAAGAGGCTTGGTGAGTGGCAGCTGACCTGGTTTTATAGATGCCTGGATATGGTTTTAATTATCCTTTTTTAAGCCATGTATTTCCCTGCTCTTCCATAGTGTGTACCATTTCACTCTTAATTAACCTTAGCCAAGAAGGCAAGATTTAAGAAAATTTAAACCTCTTCTCCCAAAGTCTGTCACTCCCATCATCCCTAGCCTGGAAGAGCAATGTCCAGAAATCAGAGTGATGGAATTAGGAATCCAGCCCATTTTAGTTTATATAGTAGATAGATGCCAAGACAAATTGATTGGGTAAGCAGAGTTGTAGAAGTTCATAAACTCTGCGGCTGTTTCACAAGGAGGAGAAACTATTATTCTTGAAATATATTTATCAGTATTTAACTGAGTCTCTCTGTGTGTGTGTGTGTGTGTGTGTGTGTGTGTGTGTGTGTGTTTCCTGTGCACAGGTTTTTTTTTGTCTTACTTAGTTTTATTTTGTTCTTGTATTATTTTTCTCCTTTTTCTGAGTTTGTATTTTATTTAATTTGTAAATAAAAAAACCCCTTATTGAGCAGGAATCCACCCCATTTGGCTAGCACTGGTTTAGGGAAGAATAGGATTAAGCATAAAGTATGATTATTTTGGCTCCCACAAGAAAAGTCAAATGTACAATCCTGCCAGCAAAGTGGAATTGGAAACAGATATCCTTTAATGCAAAGGTGCAGCCTACTGCTTTCGTTTTTGACTTGCTGCAATACGGTTGTCGTTTTGGAAGCTGATCGGTATTTTCAGCGAAAGAGGAGCTGTGTCCTGCGATGAGGGGTGGGAGAGGACCGTTTTTTTTCCTTTGCTGCTGCTCCAAAATGAACAGGAAGAAGCTCTCTCTTCTCCTGCAGCATTTCTCCTAGGCAGCCTCATTTTGTAGGTTTCTTCCACGCGCCACACTCAATCATTTAGAAACCGCAGCAAAACCCTTCTGAAGAAATTCACACTTGCTGCCTGTGTCTCTTCGAGATTCCTGTGTTCTTTCCAAGCCACCACACAGCCAAGGACAGCTCTCCCTAGCCGGTGGCCTCCACTCCAGATGTGATCAGACTAAACTCCCTGAAATTCACACTGAGCATTCTGGGGGGGCTTTGTTTCTCTCTCTCTCTCTCTCTCTCTCTCTCTCTCTCTCTCTCTCTCTCTCTCTCTCTCTCTCTGTGTGTGTGTGTGTGTGTGTGTGTGTGTGTGTGTGTCTTCAGTTGACTGTGTTTTCATACGGCCAGACTTCAAATAAGTCCTGGCTCTGTGCACAAGATGTGAAGCAATACTCGAGGGCAGGAAAAATCGAGATAAAAGAGTAAAACAAAATAAGCAGTGCCAGCCGATGTAGAAAATGGCAGTCTGTAAGAAAGCTGGTAGATAGGTCAAGGAGAAGCTCCTTGGAGTTATACTTTCAAGTGGAGTCTTTAGATTTTGTTTATCCTCTGGCTGCCCGACTAGAGAATTATCATTTTCAAGCTGTTCTTCCTTCCTTTGAATGAGCTCTCTTCATAAAAAAAAAAAGCTAAAGGTTTCCCCTGTCCAGCCGTATCCAACTCTTAAGTGGGGGGGTGCTCATCTCCATTTCTTAGCTGAGGAAGCCAGCGTTGCACAAAGATGCTTCAGTGGTCATACGGTCGGCATGACTATATGTCAAGGCTACGGAATGCTGTTACCTTCCCACTGAAGTGGTACCTATTTATCTACTTGCATCTGCAGGCTTTCGAATTGCTAGGTTGGCAGGAGCTGGAGCAAGTGACGGGAGCTCACCCCATCACCAGGCGGTTGGGTCTTGAACTGCCAGCCTACAAGTCAACAAGCCCAACAATCATCTTAACCACTCTTCATGCTATTTCTCTTTTCCCAGGTCATTTCAGATGATCCATTTTGGGTACCCACCACCGAGGAGGAGTATTTGCACTTTGGGGAGAAAGCCGATTCCGAGAATCAGGCTCTCAAGTACATGAATGCTGTGAGGAAGCGGAAGGGACTGTATGTAGAAGAGAAAATTGTGGAACACGCTGAGAAGCAGAGGACTCTCAGTAGGAACAAATAACTGCTGTCACTTTTCCCTTAAAAAAACAGGCTGATTATCTTCTGTTCCAGAGATTCAGAAAAGTCACCTTGGAGCTCCAGGGCTCCCCTTAGACTCAGTTTTCTGTGGCTTGAGTTTGAATAAACCAAAGCTTTCTTATTTTCCTTCTGGTGGACTTCCAAACTTTCTGCCTTCTGGAAACATTTTTCACGTCAGCTCAGTCAGCAAGGAATGTCTGCAGCTCTGCAGACTCCCCACGCAAGCCTGGGGTGGTAGGTCTGCCCTCTTTTGTCAGATTAAATCAGGTCAAAGCCAGTAACAGATGAAAAAGTACCCTTGATTCCTCAGCGGCGTTTTAGAAATACTAAAGTGGTTTTATTTTTTTTTAAGACGGTTGTTAGTAAATGCCATCCGAGCAGTCTCTCTTCCCCTTTTGGGATGCCTCTTCTAACACGATGCCTGTTAGGCCATGCTTGTGCAGTCTAAATACGTTTTTGACGAGAATCATTTTGTTGCACGTACAGATGTATTTATTTAACAGAATAACAGAGTTGGAAGGGGATTTTTCCCCCCCCTCCGATAGCGACTATCCCCGTGCAGCAAAATCATCCAGTTTGAATCAGCCCAGCTTCTTCTGCTTTCTATTTTAAAAAATTACTTTTCATTAGCTGGATACCACACTTTCTATGCGTGTGGCATTTCTCAAGGAGCAGATTTGACAGGTGCCTCTCCCAGGGGGCTTCCCGAGCTAAAATAGGCGCAGAAAAATAACAGTGGAAAGGTAGGAGCAAGGGTGGAAATTGAGAAGAACGTACAGCTATTTCAGTTGCCTGTATTCTGATTTAGTTACTTCTCGATCATTACCCACGAAGGGAAACTGCTCAGCTTTCTATTGCATGTTTGCCAAAGCACATCTGTAATGAGCAGTGTCCTCCATTAACCCTTCCTTAGATGTAGATTGAATTCCAGGGAGCAGGGTTAGATTACAAGGAATTTCCAGTATTGAATATTCTTTTTTTTACAGATGCAAGCGTGTTTACCTCTTGGCTTCCAAGGGACCAGCCTTTGTATTTGAAGGCATAGAATCTGCATCATGAGAACGTGAAGCTTAAATTTGTGTAAACTTAGTGGAAATTGATATTCTCAGGAAACCTGCGAATTAGGACCAAAGCCGCATTCCACTTTCTTTCTGCAGAATCCTAGGAGGTATATGTCACAGTATAGGTAGCCCTTGATTTATAATCATTCATTTAGCGACTGTTCAAAGTTACAGCAGCACTTAAAAAGTGACTTATGACCAATTTTTCACACTTAATGACCATTGCAATGTTCCCATGGTCAAAATTTGGACATTGGGCAACTGGCTTTTATTATGACGGTCGCAGTGATCCCCCTTTACAACCTTCTGACGAGCAAAGTCAATGGGGAAGCCAGATCCACTTAACAACCAGGCTACTAACTTATCAACTGCAGTGATTCACTTAACAACTGTGGCTAGAAAGGTCATAAAATGGGGTGTAACTCACTGCTGTCTTGCTTAGCAACAGAAATGTGCGGCTCAATTGTGGTCATATGTTGAGGACTACCTGCAATTGATAAGCTAAGTGCATTGCATTGGGAGTCCAAGGTTTGCCAAGAAGAAGTCTAGCTGGCTTGTCTAATGGCTAACAGAAAGTGGCATCAGTAAGTTGATGGTCAGTTCCTTTATAGAGCCAGGGGTGGGGAACCTTGGCTCTTTTATGACTTGTGGACTTGGACTCCCAGAATTCCTGAGCCAGCCAAGTTCAGACAGTGCCCAGAGTCTGGATATACAACAGATCTCAGTGGGCTAGGGTTCCCAAAAAAAACAAGAGTCATGAAAACAAACCGACTGACTTCCTAGCCTGCCAGCGTTGTTGCCAGTCAACTTTAAAAGGGGGAGGAGTCAAGATTTTGGCCACCTTCCTTGCCACTTCCATTTCAAATTGCCTTTTGGTGATGTGGTTGACGATCAGGAAAAGGCAGGATTGGGCATAATAGTCCCTAGGTGTTAGGCACAAGCCACCAGAGCCACTCAGATAAAGTCAGCAACTTTATCGATTATTGCCTATGTTACAGGAATCTCACCAGATGTTTGCCTTCCCCTGGGAACAACCAGATAAGGCTTCATAGATCTTGGGAGAGGTCAAGCTTATGCCATTTGCAGCTGCACAATGATTCCCAGCTAGGTCCCCGCTTGACTCCTCCTTCCAATCTTAGTTGGCTATTTCCCAACATCAGGATTTTTTAAGTGATCAAATTCATGGGGGAAAAAATGTTTGTTAGAAAGCAAGAGAGGTATAAAAAAAAGTCCAGATGGCAGCATGATTGAATCCTGCCCCATACTATTAAGTACATAAAAGGGGTTGGGGCGTTTATTGCAAACACTGTTTTGATTTGGTTTTTTGGTCCATTTCCCTGCGGACACCCTGGGATAGAGAGGATCACCTCTATCCAAAATCAGCATCATTGATTTTATTTATTTTTTTCTCCTCCGCCCTTATCAAACTGTGACTGTATGTATGAAATTATTCAGGTAAGCCTGAAGAAGACCAGATTAGAGGAGCTGTGAAAAGTTTTAATGGCAAACATTATCACTGTTATTTGACCCTGTACTGCTGCCTTTATTTGCTCTATTTAACGCTTGATTAAAATGTTCGTCAGCAGTTGAAAAAGAAGAAGAAGAAAATGGCATGCTTTTCGCCCCCTTTCTTTTCAAAATATGAGCCACACGGCACGATTTTAAGTTGTCGTGAGCTTTTAAAGAGTTCCACAGCTCCCATTTGCTGGGCAGCCAATTTGACGGCCGAGTTGATTTTGTAATAAACTGGAAGGGGGGGAGAAAATTGCCCACGGAAACTGGATTACTCCAAAAGATCAGCTCAGTTTTCTCATTGGCTTACTGGAAAACATACTCACCTTCCAGAAAGATGTTTTCGTAAATATGCGACTCTCTGCCTCACTAAAATATACAGTTTTTCATTAATAGAATATATTGTGGATCCTACATGAACAGCCGTCGTTTACTGTGTAACTCGGGCCTGATTTCACTAACAGCAGGAGTAGCAGTAAATCCCATTTCTGGACCTTCCCACTTGCAGGTCAGGATTAGCAGAACTGAATGTACGACTGCGCAGGTATATCACCGACTCCCTACACACAGAAAATGGGCATACAGGTAGTCCTTGATTTGCAACCACAGTTGAAACCCAAAGTCTCCATTGCTAAGTAAGACAGTTAAACAAATTTTGCCTCATTTCTTAAGTGAACCACTGCAGTTCTTAAGTTATTAACACGGTTGTTAAGTGAATCCGGCTTCCTCATTGGCTTTGCTTGTCAGAAGGTCACAAAAGATGATCACACAAACCCCGGGACACTGCAGCCGTCATAAGTATGAGTCAGTTGCCAAGCCTCTGAACTTGGATCACGTGACCATGGGGATGCTGCAGTGGTCGTTAAGTCTGAAAAGCGGTCATAAGTCATACTTTTCTGTGCCATTGTAATTTTGAACGGTCACTGATTGATTGTAAATCGACTATGTGTAAAGGACAAAAGGATCATGCGATGCTTCAGATTGGATTGGATTCAATTGAAAAAGATACTGGAGCTTCAGCAAGTAGATACTGGAGCTTCAGCAAGTCTTCTGCTGCTTCAGCCTCTTGCAAGAAAAGTTGCAACTGCTCTAAAGATTTGCAAGCAGATGCTTGCTTTCTGTTCTCTGAAGCATCTTGGGGAAATCAAAACTGCACAGCCTGGAGTGTCAGAGCGTGCACCCAGGAGTAAACACAGTAAACAGTGGTCTATATTAAATGGTGATTTATCTTACACCATCTACAATATCATACACCAGGAACAATATACACACACGTGGTAATACAGCAGGATCCAACACACAGCAGTTACAGCAAGAAGATGGAAAAGAGAGAGAGAATGCATCAGCAGAGCCTTCCCTTTATACAAATGCTCTTAAAGAGACACAGAGCCTGCTGATTCATTCCCATCATTAACATCTTGCGTTACATAAGCTGGCTAGCTGTTAAATCAATACCTTGACATGGAGCCTCTTTAGATATTGCTGGATTCCATGCTAAAAACGTTGATGGCCAGGCCTGGTGCTTGCATTCTCTGCAAGCTGCAAAACTATTTCCCTTCAAACTAATGGGGAAATAATTTAAATTTTTAAATAGATATGGAACAATTCACATTAGGGAAGCAAGGCTGAAGCAAGGTCCTGCTTCTGGGTCTTAAGTATTAAAAATCCATCTTTACTTTTAGGTGTGCGTATAAAGTTACAGGTTTTTAAAAACCGAATCAACAGAATATAACAGATTTCTTTTTTATTGATTATAACTGAAGCTGAAGCACCTAAAATCATTGGAATATTACTTTTGGCCTTTTCCTTTCCTTCTTTCCTCTTCCTTTCCTTTTTTTGAAACTGCCTTGCCTGCTAGTTTCAAACAATCTTCTGTGTCTTTTGACATGTTGTGTATCTGACTCATAAGGTGATTCACCCTGCTGCCCTTGATAAGCAAAGATTAACTGGAGTCCAAATTCCTGCTAAAATACATAGTTCAAACTTCTATGACAGGAACTGAGCTCTTCAAGGCTAAATTTCCTTCTTTCTTCTCTTGTTGTGAACAGTTAATCCCCATTCCACGCACTTTTAAGGTACCAAATTTATATCTCGTTTCTCATAATTTTTCAAAAAATTATTTAGTCAATTTATGTTCGTCTCCCTCTGTAAAACGTTGAAGACCTTCTTCTTACTTAAAAACAATCAGGGGCAAACACAGATTGTCTATGAGATTCTCAGTCATCCAAGTCATGGTTGTCCCGAAGGGGTTTTTCCAAAAGGCCACTGGACTTCCTATGTTTTTCCTTGAAGATGTTTCGCTTCTCATCCAAGAAGCTTCTTCAGTTCAGCTTCCGAAGAACTGAAGCTTCTTGGATGAGAAGCGAAAACGTCTTCAAGGAAAAACAAAGAAAGTCCTATTGCTTTTTGCTAAAGCACTTTGGGACAACACAGATGGTATTAGGGATTGGAAAATGGAAATCTATATTGGGGAAAAAATCTCCTATATTGGGTGTGTGTCTGTGTGCTTTTCTTTGATTTGCATCCTCACCACCATCACCACCCCCAATCAAACAAAGGAGTCAAGAAAATTTGTATGTCTGTGACTGAAAGGTAGAACAAGGTTGAAGAGCCACGGAGCGGATGAGAGCTGTTGATTTTCATCCCTTGTGAATGGAGCCTCTTTCAACTCAGTTTATCTCCTAAAGGCATTGATAAAGATTGAGTGACTCTTGATATGGCCATTGCTTTGTCTGATAAAGGTAAGCAGGAAGGAGGATGGTCTCGACAGAAATATACAAGAACCATAACCTAAGCCAAGGACTGAAACATGTTTTAAGACCAGAACAGAGAGAGAACACTTGGAAGCACAGCAGGCAGATGGCTTCCTGATTCACTGGAGTACAGATAGTCCTCAAGTTGAGCCTACCCACACAGTTGTAACTCGTGATGGTTGCAAAGCAGGTCAGTCATAATGATTAAGTGAACCAACGGTTTCCTATGGGTGGAAGTAAATGCTAACTTTTTGGCAAAACCATTGTAAAACGTGGCCACATGTTGGTGAGATTAGACCAAGGCTCTCAAACGGCTTGTAAGCCGCCCTGAGTCTTCGGAGAAGGGCGGGATATAAATGGAATTAAAATAAAATAAATAAATAAATAAATAAATAAATAAATAAATAAAACCCGGTCCGTGGAGCCGGTACCGGTCCATGGCATGCCAGCAACCGGTCCGCACAAACAAGCAAAGCCCCATCCATGGGATGCTGGCAGCACACGAAACGACGCAGCCTTCAGTCTGCGGAAAAACCTCTCTCCGTGGAACCGGTCCCTGGTGCCCAAAAGGTCGGGGACCTCTGGATTAGACAATAAATGTGGCCCGGTTTGTTAAGCACACAAAGTACAGTCATACAACATTGGGGGATAGGGGGAGGAGATTAGTGGTGCTTTGAATCCAGGTTGTAAGTATTAGGTACTCCCATCAAAACTTTGAGTGGTCACTAGGTAACCAGTCATAAGTGAAGACAGTGAGGACAATCAACCAGTGGAACAGCTTGCCTCCAGAAATCGTGGGCGCCCCATCATTGGAGATTTTTAAGAAGAGACTAGACAATCACCTGTCTGTGTTTGTGTAGGTTCTCCTGCTTAAGCGGGGGGGCTGGACTAGAAGATCTCCAAGGTCCCTATTCTATTCAAATCAAAGACTACCTGTATAAGAAGGATATCCAGCACAATCAGACCCATAAGATTCTGTTTTTACAGCCATTTTCAATAGAAGTACTTTTAGCCTTCCCTTTGGAGTTGATCTCATGATCTGGTCTACCTAGAAGGGCTGACAATAATCCAGTATTATTTAAGTAAAGTTTAGCTGCCACATTTCTGCCATATATAAACAGATCTATTTAAGCAGGTTTTAGAGATCACTCTTCCTTGTGGACTCTGATCAAGCCTTTTGGTGGGTGCAATATATATGTTATATGGTGGACTATTGCATATTTCAGACAGAGAGCAAAACTTACCCAGAAATACTCGGATTATAAAGCAGGGCAAGGAACTTTTTTTCTGAAATATTCCAAATGCTTTAGTTCTAAGAGGAAGTATTCATCCAGACCTAAGAGAGTAAAACGACTTTTGCCTTCCCGGTGCCTAGGAAATGGATTGGAATCTTTTATTTTTCCAAGTTAATTATTTATTATAAGACACAAAATTCATTATAGAATGACACATTAGCTGGATACAATGGTATTTATACAATTCAAACTTTACATAACCTTAAGGGCATAAGAAAAACAAAAGTTTGTATCAATAACTATATTTTTAACCATGTTATAATGAATATCAAGTTGCTTGAAGTGTGCAGTGAAAGCTAAAGCAGGGCCTTGACAGACTATTGCAAAGGGCTTGAAATTATTGTGCAATGTAGTATAAGAAATGTTTCTATCTTCAGCTCAGTCTAAGGTCTGAGCTGTATTGTTCTTTACTGTTGTTTATAAATGTAGAAAAGAACAAAAGAAAAAAAGAAAAAAATAATAATGGAAAAAATAAAAGAGGCTGCTTGGAAGTGTGGATAAGATATTTGATTTCTAACTTTCCCCTTCTGCATGCGGCACTTTGCAGTAATTTTAAAGATTGCTGTGTTTGTATTTGCCTTGCTGTGTGATGTATATAGAGGTAGTCCTTGACTTATGACCACAATTGAGCCCAAAATTTCTGTTGCTAAATGATACAGTTAAGTGAATTTTGCCCCATTTTATGACCTCCCTTGCCACAGCTGTTAAGTGAATCACTTAACAAGAAGGAAGGAAGGAAGGAAGGAAGGAAGGAAGGAAGGAAGGAAGGAAAGAAAGAAAGAAAGAAAGAAAGAAAGAAAGAAAGAAAGAAAGAAAGAAAGAAAGAAAGAAAGAAAGAGAAAGAAAGAAAGAAAGAAAGAAAGAAAGAAAGAAAGAAGAAAGAAAGAAAGAAAGAAAGAAAGAAAGAAAGAAAGAAAGAAAGAAAGAAAGAAAGAAAGAAAGAAAGAAAGAAAGAAAGAAAGAAAAAGAAAGAAAATCCAGTTGCCTCCTGAAAAAGCACCTTTGGGACAATCACTGCAGCTGTTAATTTAGTAACACGGCTGTTAAGTGAATCTGCCTTTCCCATGGACTTTGCTTGTCAGAAGGTTGCAAAAGGTGACCTTGGGACAACTGCAACCGTCATATCTATGAGTCCATTGCCAAGCATCTGAATTTTAATCATGTGAATGTTGCAATGATTGTTTAAGTGTGAAAAATGGTCACCAGTCACTTTTTTCCAGCGCCATTGTAACTTTGAACAGTCACTAAACGAACTGTTGTAACTTGAGGACTATCTGCCTAGAGGCCGTTTGTGCTAGGAAATGGATTGGGATTTTGGAAGTTCTACAAACCTCTTGGGCCTGGAATCTTGAACCCCCCCCCCCCCTTTCCAGATTGTTCCCACTTTGATTCTCTAAAACAACCTTTCTGGATATTTGCCTTCTTTCCCAGTAGTGTGTTTTTCCTGTCTTTTAGAATGGATTTATTTTTTTAAAAAATATGTATATTTGTAGACCTGAAACAGAGGGAGATACCCCAGGCTCTGACTCTCTGCCAAACACATGATGTCATCCGTCTCGCTATCCCTTTGCTAAATTGCTGTCTGCAGCGTCTCCTGCTTATGGAAATAAAATAAGCATTTTTAATGAAGGGAGGGCCAGGGTCCAATACTTTAATTGCCTATCAAACCTTGTGGGGGAAAAGTGCTTCTTTCGTTCTACCCCCCCCCACCCCCACTCTTTAAAGATTTTTCACGTGAAGACAACATGGCTGCAGGAAGTAATCTTGACATCTGGATTTGCTGTAATGGGTCCCAAGGTAATTGCTTGCTGGCATTTCCTGGTCAAGAAGCGCTTGGCACGGTTCCTGCATAAGGAAAAATTCTTCTCCAGAGTGAAATTAGTCTTCACGTGAGCTGCCACACAAATGGCTTCTCGGAGAATGAGCGCAGGAGGCATTTGAAAGCTAAGTCTTGGTTACGTGATGCAATCCCTCCTCGTCCCTTACCCCAAAGGACTTTAAAACTACAGGCTTCACGGCAATCTTTTAGCCAGATGTCTGGCAATACAAGTGGTCCTTGACGTACGACCGCCGTGGAGCACAAAATTTCTGCTGCTAAGTGTGACATTTGTTCAGTGAGTTTTGCCCGACAGTTTTCTCGCGACAGTTGCGAAGTGAATTGCTGCGGTTGTTAAGTTAGTAACAGTGAATCTGTGAATATGACTTAAGAGCACAACTGTTGTGACTCAGGGCCAGCCGGTGGGTCCGACAGCCGGGTCCGATGTATCGGAGGACTCAGATGTGGGGGAGGAGGGAAACGAACCGGCTGATGATGATTTGGAGGCTTTGCAGAGTCCTCAGCCGGGGACCTCTTCTCAGCTGTGTGAGCCCGAGAGTGCGGAGGATGATGACCCACAGCTGGCCCTGTTCAAGGACGCCCGACGTAGGAGGCAGACGAGCAGGGACAAACAAAGAAAGACTATGGGACTCCTCGGGAGGAGGCACAGGGAGACCACGCCCTGAGCTCTCTATAAAAGAAGTGTTTGGGGAGGGGCTAGTTGCTGAAAGCAACTTTTTCGTTTGAGAAGACAAGCTCTTGTGTTTTGTTATCTGCGTAATTAAACCTTGGCAGAAGCCTTTTAGCCTTGGACGCTTTCCAGACTCGTCTCTTAATTAGGGGTTGGGAGAAGAGGGCTGGTTCAGAACAGTTTGCTTTCAGCCACCCACCCCTTAATACTACGATGGAGCAGCTTCTTGCCGAGAATGCCCAGCTCAACCAGCAACTCACCTTGCTGGCCACTCAGGTGGCACAACTGCAGGCTCAGGTACATGCTGCCCCCCCACCCAGGAGGAAATGTCAGTTAGCTATGCCGGATAAGTTTGCTGGTAAACCAGAACTGTTTCCTGCCTTCCTGGGACAATGCCAGCTTTATATCAGCGTGAGAGCAGCTGATTTCCCCACTGACCGTGATAAGGTGGGATTCGTGTTGAGCCTTCTGTCGGGAGATGCAGCTCGTTGGGGCACGCCTCTGTTGGCACAGCCTAGCCCTTTGTTGGATAACTTTGGGGGGTTTTGTGACCATATGCGCCTCATGTACGAGGACCCGATTAAGGCGCAGACCGCCACCCGACGTCTGAAAGCTTTGAGGCAGGGTCAGCGCCCCCTACAGGCCTATATCAGCGATTTCCGGCTGCTTAGCCAGGATTCCGCCTGGAATGAGGCTGCGCTCGTGGATGCCTTTCAGGATGGCTTGTCAGAGGAGATGTTGGATGAGCTGGCCCGCGTGGACATTCCCTCAGATCTGAATGGGCTGATCCATCTTTGTCTGCGGATCGATGCCCGGCTGCAGCAGCGTAAGAGTCGCCGTGCCACCCCACAGACCCCTGCCGCCCCTGTTGTGCGTGAGCCCCCAGTCCAGAGGGAGGAGCCAATGGAGCTGGGTGCCGCCAGGTCCCGTCTATCGGTGACGGAAATGGACAGACGACGATCGGAGGGGTTGTGTTTTTACTGTGGGGACCCTGGACATTTGGCTGCTTCTTGCCCAAAGAAGCGTCAGCGGGCGTCAGTGACCAAGCCAGCTCCGAGAAAGTCCCCTGCTTTGCTATCGGGAAACGGTCCGAGCCCGATCTAGACGGTGTGAAAGATCGGGCGACCCACAACGATCACGCCGAGCGACGCCGTTCCGACGGTGCCTGTGAACCTCCACGGCATTTGATTTTGGAGGCACGACTGATCCTTCCTGGCAAGCCAGAGGGGATTCCGGTCCATGCCTTAATTGACTCTGGGGCTACCACTAACTTTATGGATTCGGCCTTTGTGGCCAAATGGGCTGTTCCCCAGTGTCCGGTGGATCCGCCCATGCTTGTGGAGACCATCGATGGTCGAGTGCTCCTGTCCGGGCCTATCACGGCCGCCACGCAACCCGTGTGTATGGCCATCAGTACCCATGTGGAGGCCATTCAGTTTTACGTCACTTCGGATCTGCACTTCCCCGTGGTCTTGGGACTGGCGTGGCTCCGGGCGCATGATCCACAGATCTATTGGTCTCAGAACTTGGTCACCTTCCCAAGTTTGCAGTGCGTGGACCACACCCGCCATATCTGTGCCGGCCAGGTGGAGGGTTCCTCAGGGGTTTCCTTGCCTCCCGTACTGTCCGACTTTGCTGACGTGTTCAGCGAGTCAGAGGCGGACCAATTACCCCTGCACAGGCCCTACGACTGCTCCATTGACCTAGTCCCTGATGCGCCTCTCCCAGTGGGGCGTTTGTACTCCATGTCGGAGCCCGAGTTGGCCGCATTGCGGGACTTCCTGACAAAGAACTTGGCTCGTGGATTCATCCGGCCCTCGTCCTCGCCAGTGTCTGCGCCCGTGCTCTTCGTCAAAAAGAAGTCGGGCGAGTTACGGCTTTGCTGTGACTACCGGAAACTCAACGCTATCACGGTGCGTAACCGCTACCCGCTGCCCCTCATCCCCGAGCTCTTGGACCGACTCCGGGAGGCTAAGATCTTCACGAAACTGGACCTGCGTGGAGCTTACAACCTCGTCAGGGTTCGGCCGGGTGATGAGTGGAAGACAGCGTTTGGTACTCGCTATGGACATTTCGAGTACACGGTGATGCCGTTTGGCCTGACCAACGCCCCCGCTGTGTTTCAGCATTTTATGAACGACATCTTTCGGGATCTGTTGGACCAGTTTGTTGTGATTTACCTGGACGACATCCTGATTTACTCCCCGTCGCGTGAAGCGCATCATCAGCATCTCCGTCAGGTCCTGCAGCGCCTCCGGAAACATCGGCTGTTTGCCAAGTTGGAGAAGTGCCAGTTCTACCAGGTGACCATTGATTTCTTGGGCCACCGCATTTCTCCCGAGGGCATCACCATGGATCCAAGTAAAGTTGAGTCGTTGCAGAGTTGGCAACCCCCGCGTCGCGTGAAGGATGTTCAGCGACTTCTTGGATTTGCCAACTACTATCGGACATTCATCCCTGGCTTTGCTGCCTTGACAGCCCCCCTCACCCGGCTCCTGCAGAAGAAGACTCGGTTCCAGTGGAACGCCCCCGAACAACAGGCGTTCCAAGCTTTGAAGGACGCCTTCATGAAGGAGCCCATCTTGAAGCATCCTGACCCGCAACGGCCGTTTGTCGTGGAGGCGGACGCCTCCGACATTGCCATTGGGGCCGTGTTACTCCAGGCAGCGACGCCCAACGGTACCCTTTTCCCTTGCGCGTATCACTCTCGGAAATTGAATCCCTCGGAGCGCAACTATACCATCTGGGAGAAGGAGCTGCTGGCCATCAAGGCGGCGTTCGAGGCTTGGAGGCATCATCTGGAGGGGGCGCGGCATCAAATCGAGGTCCGGACGGACCACAAGAATCTGGAAAGTCTGCAGACCGCTCGGAATTTGAACCAACGCCAGATCCGGTGGTCCCTCTTCTTTGCGAGGTTTGACTTTCGGGTGCGGTATATACCAAGCGGGCACAACCAGAGAGCGGATGCGCTGTCCAGGAAGCCCGAGTACACCCGAGTGGAAGACAAGCTTCCGCCCAGGACAGTGATCCCCGTCGAGTCTTTTGCTGCGGTACGGGAGCCGGTGGATATACGGGCTCGGATCCGGGAGGCGCAGCAGCAGGAGGCGTGGGTGGCTCAGCGGAAGGAAGAGGTGGGGCCAGATTCGCCTTGGTCGGTCACGGATGGACTCCTGTATTATCGTGACCGGCTCTATGTTCCAGGAGGGCCACTCAGGGGACTCGTCCTCAGCCAATGTCATGATAACCCGGCTGCGGGGCATTTTGGCCTGTTCAAGACTCTGAACCTGGTCTCCCGTACTTTCTGGTGGCCCCGAGTCCGACACGATGTCCAGTCTTATGTCACCTCCTGCGTCCCATGCAGGCAGGCCAAGTCAGCGACAGGGGCCCCGCCTGGTTTACTGCAGCCTTTGCCAACGCCCAAGAGACCCTGGGGGGCTGTGTCCATGGACTTTCTGACGGATCTACTCCCATCCTCCGGCTTCACGACAGTGTTTGTGGTGGTGGACATGTTGACCAAGATGGCGCACTTCATCCCCTGTCGCGGCTTACCGTCAGCTCGCGCCACTAGTCGCATGTTCATCCAACAGGTGTTCCGGCTGCACGGCCTTCCCGACAGGGTCGTCTCCGATAGGGGGGCCCAGTTTACAGCCCGCTTCTGGCAGGAGTTGATGCGGGCGTTGGACATTAAGGTTTGCCTCTCGTCCGCGCATCATCCTCAGACCGACGGGGGTACCGAGAAGGTCATCGGCATCTTAGAGCAGTATCTGCGCTGCTATGTTAACCTGCAGCAGGACAACTGGGTGGACTATTTGGCCATAGCCGAGTTTGCCTTTAATAACTCGCAACACACCTCCACGCAGATGACACCGTTCTTGGCCAACGTGGGTTATCACCCCAGGTTCTTCCCTCTTTCTCCCGTGGACTCACCGGAGCCGGCAGCGAACGAATTCATGGCGGAGTTACAGGCGATCCATCGGTTGGTGCGACGGCAGCTGGAGAAGGCCAAGGCCGACTACAAGAGGTTCGCCGATCGGTCGAGAAGGGATACGCCTCCACTATCGGTGGGGGATCGGGTCTGGCTGTCCACCAGGAACCTACCATCCACTCGGCCGGCGAGGAAGCTGGACCACCGTTACCTTGGACCGTTCCCAGTCGAGGCCGTCATCAACCCGGTCGCCTATCGTTTAACTCTGCCACGTTCCCTGCGCGTGCACCCCGTCTTCCATCGGTCCTTGTTGGTCCCCGAACAACCGGCCTGTCCACTTCGCCAAGCGGAACCTCCCCCATCAGGAACTCGTGATGGAGGCAGCACCCCCGAGTACGAGGTCGCCAGCATCAGGGATTCCCGCTGGCTGAAAGGTCGCTTCCAGTACCTGATCGAGTGGAAAGGGTACGGGCCGGAGGACTTCACATGGGAAGACGCGACCGCCGTTCATGCCCCTGCGTTGGTGACTGCTTTTCACGAACAGTTCCCATCCCGACCGCATCCGGATCGGCAGACCCGAGGGAAGGGCCCTGCGGTGCGGGATAGTGTTGTGACTCAGGGCCAGCCGGTGGGTCCGACAGCCGGGTCCGATGTATCGGAGGACTCAGATGTGGGGGAGGAGGGAAACGAACCGGCTGATGATGATTTGGAGGCTTTGCAGAGTCCTCAGCCGGGGACCTCTTCTCAGCTGTGTGAGCCCGAGAGTGCGGAGGATGATGACCCACAGCTGGCCCTGTTCAAGGACGCCCGACGTAGGAGGCAGACGAGCAGGGACAAACAAAGAAAGACTATGGGACTCCTCGGGAGGAGGCACAGGGAGACCACGCCCTGAGCTCTCTATAAAAGAAGTGTTTGGGGAGGGGCTAGTTGCTGAAAGCAACTTTTTCGTTTGAGAAGACAAGCTCTTGTGTTTTGTTATCTGCGTAATTAAACCTTGGCAGAAGCCTTTTAGCCTTGGACGCTTTCCAGACTCGTCTCTTAATTAGGGGTTGGGAGAAGAGGGCTGGTTCAGAACAACAACTGAGCCCAAACTTTATGTTGCTAAGTGAGACAGTGAAGTGAATTTTGCCCCATTTTATGACCTCCCTGGCCACAGCTGTTAAGTGAATCGCTGCAGTTGTCTATGGTGATTCTCAGTCATCCAGGTCATGGTTGCCCCAAAGGTGCTTTTTCAGGAGGCAACTGGACTGGGAGAAGAAAGAAAAGAAAAGAAAAGAAAAGAAAAGAAAAGAAAAGAAAGAAGGAAGGAAGGAAGGAAGGAAGGAAGGAAGGAAGGAAGGAAGGAAGGAAGGAAGGAAGGAAGGAAATAAATCCAGTTGCCTCCTGAAAAAGCACCTTTGGGACAATCACTGCAGCTGTTGTTTTTTTTATTGAAAAGTTTTACAATACATTTTATCTTTAACAATCCCCCCCTCCCTCCCCCCAACCCTTCCCCCCTCCCCCTCCCCGACTTCCCAGAGCTAAATACAAGGTATAAAGGTAAAAACAATCATAAACAATCATATGCTAACAACAATAAACTATTAAGTCTATCGCACTCTAGCTCATATAAAATGACTACAAGCAGTACTAATATCACATAAAAAACCTATACAAATGCTAAATGAAACTTTTTAGTCCCATATTTGTTCTGGATATAATCAATCCACTTTTTCCACTCCATAATATAACGTTGTTGCGAATGGTCTTTCAAATAAGCCGAAATCTTTGCCATTTCCGCCAGGTCAGAAACTTTTAAAGTCCATTCTTCTATAGTCGGCAGTTCCTCCTTCTTCCAATATTGACCTACTAAAAGTCTTGCTGCCGTAATTTTTTTTTTATTGAAAAGTTTTAAAATACATTTTATCTTTAACAATCCCCCCTCCCCCTCCCCTACCTATCCCTCCCTACCCCTCCCCCCCCTTGCTGCCGTAATTAAATTCAACATCAACTTAGTGTCCACAACAGTAGTAAATCACTGCAGCTGTTGATTTAGTAACACGTCTGTGAAGTGACTCTGCCTTTCCCATGGACTTTGCTTGTCAGAAGGGTGCAAAAGGGGATCACGTGACAACCCCCCCCCTCGGGATGCTGCAATCGTCATAAATACGAGTCAGTTCCCAAGTGTCTGAATTTTGATCAAGGTGACCAAAATGGGGGCGCTGTGATAAGTGTGAAAAACAGTCGTAAGTCTGTCTTTTCAGTGCCTTTGAACTTTGGTCGCTAAATGGATTGTTGTAAGTTGAGGATTACCTGTCTTAGGGTAGAATTTCTGTTCACAGGAATGGTATAATTTTATGGCAACCTTCCTTGGTTTGGTTCTTCCTAGCTGGGCTGGATTTGGGCTTTTTCTCAGGCCAAGGCAGCAGTGTGGTTAACTGCATTGGCTTGGGCAGGGGTAGGCAACCTTGGCTCTTTTGTGGACTTCAGGAATGGCTGGCTCAGGAATTCTGGCAGTTGAAGTCCACGAGTCATAAAAGAGCCAAGGTTGCCTACCCCTGGGCTTGGGGGTCCGGCAGTCCAAGACATCTGAAGGGAAACAGCATAGGGAAGGTAGTGGTGGTGCAGTGGTTAGAGTGCAGTACTGCAGGCTACTTCTGCTGACTGCCAACTGCCAGCAGTTCGGCAGTTCGATTCTCACTGGCTCAAGTCTGATTTAGCCTTCCATCCTTCCGAGGACGGCAAAACGAGGACCCAGATTGTTGGGAGCAATCTGCTGACACTATAAACCGCTTACAGGGGGTTGTAAAGCACTGTGAAGCAGTATATAACTCTACACGCTATTGCTATTATTCCAGGAGAAAAGCCTGTTCCTTGCGTGGCTCGGATACCAACATTCCGCCTCCAGTAAGAAGAGCCTCTTCTGAAAGCGAGGAAACATCACTTGAATCTCAGTATCAAATAAATATTAATGTGGGAAAGTACTCAGCTTTCACCCTGAACTAAATCGTAATGATCATTTGCAATGTTGACTCACTTGAGTTGCGTACACTCAGCCACTCTGAGTCAGTCACAATATTGAACCGTGTAAAGAAAAAATGTTTGGGGCCGCCTTTGGCATTAAGGAAATTCAACGCTATCCCTTTGAATGCAGTGAGCGCCACTCAGCTAAGGCTGATTCAAGCATCTGTGTTAAGAGTGAAGCCACCTCTGGGCCAGGTTAGTCGTTCTTTCGTCTTTTTTGTGTAATCAGCAGCAGGGTCAGCCCTAGACTTTTGCACACATTGTTTTTACAAATCCACAAGCTGCCTTCCCCCCCCCCATATATGTATGAAAAAATACATTCCAGTCATCTGGCAGAGCAATCCTACCAAATCCATGGAGGGAGAAACTATCTGATGGCAAAAATGGCTATTTTGTCATGGGCAATTTTCTGAGAATAATGGTCCTTCTTTCAGTGCAAAAAATGAGTTCAACAAGATCCTTTGACCCTCTAGAACAGGGGCCTTCAAACTTGGCCCTTTTATGACTTGTGGACTTCAACTCCCAGAATTCCTCAGCCAGGCACGCTGGCTGAGGAATTCTGGGAGTTGAAGTCCACAAGTCATAAAAGGGCCAAATCTGAAGACCCCTGCTCAAGAACTCCATCCTCAGAGTACATCTTTAATACTGCAATTAAATCAATTTAACCTTTTGCTGAACAATTTGGCAAATGTTCCTATCCAAAGAATATCTGGATTATGTCTTGAAGGACTTATTTAATGTGTCTTCATTGTTGGAAATTTGCTAGAAGGCCACAAGATTCATCAATGCCTTTGGATGTGGCAGATGTTTTAAGGAATTCACATGGAAAAGCATCTGCTCAGCTCCCCAAAAGTTTTTTTTTAAGAAGGGATAAGAGGTAAGGAACTTTCTCTTTCACAGAACCCTCAGCTTCTGTTTGTTCCTTCCCTCACAAAATATACAGACTCAATTCCCAGAATTGCACTTTTCCTGTATTTCAATTGGTTGTAAGTCATTCCAGAGGGTCAGGTTTGGTGAAATAAGTAGGTTTAAAAATGGAAGAAATAAATAATCCAAACCTCCTGGAAAAGTGTACTTTACAGAAGCCAATTTGTTTAACTTTGGTTTTACACTGCTATTATTTGGTAATTATGCCTCTCTCTCTCTCACTCACTCACTCACTTTTCTTTGCTACAAAGAGAGGGAAATAGTGCCTGGAGCCTCTGGAAAAGTTTTAAAAAGAAGATCACAAATCGACTTACCGGTAGTTCTTTGAGGTGTTGCACTAAGGGCAAGTTTTACCCCTTAATCAAGGTTTTGCATTTTAGATGAATCTTAATTCCCTATTTCCTTCCCTGCCCTGCCCATCCCTAGAAAGATAAATATATGGCATGATCTCATCCTATTGTCACAGTAATGTGTCTTTGGGGATTTTAACCTTGTTCCACATTAAGATGACATCATCTTTCTACAGCCTGTAAATTGAAGCAGTCTCTCCTGCCTTTGTCTGCAAAACCTGTGCTAGCACACTGGCAGCTCCCGTGCTTGCCAAAGCCACTGACAGCAGCGTGCCCATTTAGTTCATCCCTTTTAACTTTAATGTTTGAAGGCAAAGGGAGGAGGTGAGACATATCTGTTGACTCTCCTAGACTGGGGTTTCCTTAATGAATTGTCTCCTATAGGCAAGTTATTTGCTTCGGGAGTTCAAGGCCTGGTTGAGGACATGGGGATAATTAGCTGCCTTTCTCAGGGTAGGTACTTGTTCGTGGCTGTTGTAGAAGAGCCCAATCCTCTTTCAACCCTATCTTTGGGGACCTCAATTGAGAAAAGATCTGCAGGTGTGAAATTAAACCTAGAAGGGGAAGGTCTTAATGTTGTAAGTAGATGAGGGTGAAAGTTCGTTCTCCGAGCTTGTGGATTGAATTCTGAACGTGGTCATTACCTTCGCCCTCATCCTACACCCGAGCTACAGATATTTGCCACTGTTGCATTGTAAGTAGATCTCTCCCTTGAAATGGATTGATTGCATGCCAGCAAGTCATTTTTGACGCTGAGCAACTCACAGATTTAGGTTTTCTCCTTACTGAGCTATAATTTATCTGTTCTTTCGAGTCTCCCAATGACACACTTATCACCACTGTAGCTGAGTCCATCTTGGTGCTGGTTGTCCTCTCTCCATCTGCTTTTCCCAGCCTTTTCCATGGAGCTGGATCTTTGTACGTTATATCCAAAGTCGGGGAATTTGAGCATGGTTATTTGAGCCTTGAGTGAGAACTCTGGGTTGATTTATTTGATGATCTTCCTCTCCATAATTGGGATGACATCATCAAGCAGGCCTTTGATAGAAGACTATAATGTGTTCAGGCACATTTGGAGAGAGAGAGAGAGAAAGAAAGAAAGACATGACAGAGAAAGAGAGAGAGATGGTTTGGTGTAATAGTTAAGGCACCAGGTTAGAAACCAGGAGACTGGTAAGTTCTAGTCCGATTTTGGGCACGAAGTTAGCTGGGTGACTTTGAGCCAATCACTCACTCTCAGCCCTAGAAAGAAGGCAATGGCAAACTTACTTTTGAAATCTTGCCAGAAAAAAACTACAGAGATTTTTCCAGGCTGTTGCCAGAAGCCAAAAACTGACTTGAAGGCATACACACATGGACACACACTCATGAGAAGAGTGAATTTCAGCTCATGTCAATGTCATCCAGATCTTTTCACTGATCTCTTTTGTCCTTTTTCAGCATATTTTTTTTTAAAAATGAAGCATTAATCTTTATTCCATGCATTTGAATATATTTTACTCTCAAAACTTTAGCTACATGTTTTTGGTTTGAGTCAAAAATGTTATTCCAAAACTTGAGAGCAGGCAAATATTTAATGATAATTGTGTTTCAATTCTTGCATTTGTCTAGAAACTGCAAACTTGACTTGTTGGCTTAAAAATGCAGATTAAACCTGACTGTGAGAGTCCCTGAGGTGAAAAATTGATTTCAAATTGATTGGCAGAGGTCTGGATATTTTGCAGTAGATTGGTAAATAATTCTGACTTCTAATAGCTATAACAATTAAAAACATGTTCTATCCACTCCAAATTCTAATGCTGATTTTTTTTAAAAAAGTGGAACGACTATTTTAAAATTTAATTTGTTTATTTTTGTAGTAAGAATGAAGAATTGATGTTCTTTGATTCAACATGAAGTTCAATGTTTAGCATTCTTTAATTCAAAATTCATGCTTTTGCTGTTGGCTACAGTTGGGAAATCTTGCAGTTCTAATAAAAAGCAAAGTTAATACCATCGGCTTCAAGCCTGGGCATTCTTGTCTTAAACTATATAGCCAAGGTTAGTCAATTCATTTCGAGGCCATTCAAATAAATGCCTCAACAATTTATCTGCTCAAATAGTGGCATTGGAAAGGACTAGGAACAATCTAATCCAGCTCTCTGCAGTGGTCAGGAAAACTGTTAAACTATCCTTTTATCTTTCTAAAAACCTCCAGAGGTGCAGAATATTTCCCTGTTTTACAGATCTTACCATCACAATCCAGTGTAGATTGTAGTTGTAAACTTTGCAATCTCCTTTTCTCCCTTCTCCCACACTATTTCTCCTCCCTCTCTCTCTCTCTCTCTCTCTCTCTCTCTCTCTCTCTCTCTCTCTCTCTCTCTCTCCCTCCCTCCCTCCCTCCCTCTCTCCCTCTCCCTCTCATGGGGGGGGGAAGCCTACTCAGAAAAATGAGAACAAGTAACCTTGCACTCTTTAGACTTAAGATAGTTTCCCTTTTTTCTTTACCTATCAATTTATTCTCCAAACAGACGCATATTCCTAAAACGCTGATTAGTTTATTCATTCGAACTGTGTCCCCCGCTAGACCTCTTTCCGATCATTCTTCGTTTCCCCCCCACCTTCTCTTAATGTCTCTTCCATCAGGTGTTTGTCACCTTCCTCTTTTTTTTCCAGAGAGGGTTTATTTATAGTTGTTATTCTTCCTTTAGCAAGGTTAGTGGTTCAGGTAGAAATTAAAAGCAGTAACAACTTTGGTGAACAGGAGAATGTGTTCCCTCAATTCTCCCGCCTGTGCAAAAGGGTTGATATTGCAGTTGTCCAAGGCTTCCTGAGTAAAACAACCCAAGTTCAAGTTTCTGATATCTCTGATTAAAGCAGGGATGAGGAAGCTGGCTTGTCCAATGTTGTTAGAATACACTGCCCTTCATCCCCACCGCTGGTCTCCCACCAAGCTGTAAATCCAAGCTGTAAGTTCAGAAGAAGAACGTACAGGCAGTCCTTGAGTTAACCACAGTTCGTTTAATGAATGTTCAAAAATGACTTAGGAACATTTCTCACACTTATGACTGTTGCAGCATCCCCACGGTCACGTGATCAAAATTTGGACACTTGGCAACTGACTCTTACTTAAGTCCCCCTTTGCGGCTTTCTGACAAGCCAACACAATGGGGAAGCCGGATTGACTGAACAAGCGTGTGACTCACTTTCCAACTGCTGTGATTTGCTTTAATAACTGTGGCAAGAAAAAGGTCGTGAAACGGGGCTAGAATTCACTTAGCAGCTGTCTCACTTAGCACCAGAAACTTTGGGCTCAGTTGGATATAAGGCAAGGACTATGTCAACGCTGCTAACATCGGATGTTTTTGCATTGACAACAGATGGAGATGCAACCATTTTCCTCTTTTTGCTTTTAGAGTTAGATGATGCTGGGGTGGTGGTGGAATGTGCACGAGAGTAGCTAGACATAATAACACTGGAGCTAGTGTGAGAACCAAGGTTATTGAAATAAGAGATGATAAGAATGGGCGGGTTGGAGAACTGGAGGGAAAGCCTGCATTTCAAACTAATTGGGGAATGTGATTTATGACTGTTAATTGGAGGAAGGAATTGTGCTTTGATACTGTGTGCTCAGGGGAAGGGAACAGTTTTTGGCTTTGATGATGTTAGTGCCGATGCTATGCTACTCAAATAAAGATTCTTTAAGGTAAACAACGCCTGGAAGTTTTTTTTGAAGAGTTTCATCTGTTGGAACCATGACAGACTACTTACATCCCACGCTTAACATGGCACCGGGTTGATTCTCTTCTTCACTGCAATAAGGAGTTAAACCATTCCGATTTAATGTTGAGGCCATTAAAAAAAGTTTCTCCCATGAAAATGAAACATGTCAGCCAACAAATGGGTTAGACTGGGACTGATAAAAAGTCTCATCTGTCTCACATGTGGTTGGGTTAATTTGAGTTAACGGATGATTGTTTATGCAGTAAACATCAGTGTTTCTGAACATCAACTTTTGGGATTGAACCAAAGCTTGAATCCAAGGCAGGATCCAGTTTCCCACAGTGACTAGTCAGATACCCCCTGGAAGCGCACAAGGAATTAAGTCAGAGTTCCCACCCCACCCCTTAGTTGTCTGAACTGAGCATCTGCTTCATTTACATTCGTTTTCCCAGTGTTTGTGCTCCTTTCTGCACGGTGCAAGACTTTTATGTATTTAAAGGGAGTAACTTCGTCTTTAAGGGACGCGGTGGCTCAGTGGGTTAGGACACTGAGCTTGTCTATCAGATGGTCGGCAGTTTGGCAGGTCGAATCCCAAGTGCCTTGCAACAGAGTAAGCGCCTGTTACTCATCCCAGCTTCTGCCAACCTAGCAGTTCGAAAGCACATAAAAATGCAAGTAGAAAAATAGGGACCACTACGGTGGGAAGGTAACAGCGTTCCGTGCGCCTTTGGCGTCTAGTCATGCCGGCCACATGACCACGGAGACGTCCTCGGACAAGCGCTGGCTCTTTGGCTTTGAAACGGAGATGAGCACCGGCCCCTAGAGTTGGAAACGACTAGCACGTACGTGCGGGGAAACCTTTACCTTTTTAGCTTCCTCTTTATGGCTTCCGTGCTGTTTATCCATGTTCCCAACACCTTTCTGGGTGCCTCCTCAGGATTCTGCACCTGTCAGCCTTCATTTTTTTTTAAAAAAAAGAAGGCTTTGGGATTTATTTATTTTTTGGAGGACGGAAGATAAAGTTGGCTGGCAAGCTTTAAAACAACGCATTGGCCATCAGCTGCATCTTGATTTCTGAGAATGCATTTGAACCCCAGTTAACCCCAGAGCGATGTATAGAAATTAAAAATGATGGGTGAGAATTCAGCAGGGATTTATTTGGAAGGGTGCCCACCTGCCCAGAAGACAAACGGAAGCAAATGTAATAGGGAAGGCTGTGCCAGAAGGGAGGTTAAAGGGGTGGCAGGTATTATTTTGGTAATTCGCATTTTATAACGGGCCGTCTTTTCTGTGGCATTCGCAAGCACATCTAACCCCCAGGCAGTCTGGAATCAACTGAGTCCAGGCCTACCTTGATAGGAGCTAAAGACATTTTCCTCTCCTGCCACTTGTTTTTCCTCTGGTTTATTGCATCTATCGAGACAAAGATGATGTAGCTAAATACGACATAAACATATAGAAGAATATGTTTATGCATCGAGCAAGAGAGTGGTTGAGAAGGAACGAATTGGGGGGGGGGAAATCAGTAATTCCATAGGGATGATATTTTGGACCAAGCAACCTACGAAAGACCTGATAGAAGAAGAAAGGAGCCTTGTTCTTCTTGATGAATGAAGTCAATTAACAAAGTTTGGGAGCACCCAGAATCTGACACGTCTCAAAGTCTACCGGAGTTTTTCAATTGTTGGAAGTTCAGTAAAATAGTCTCCATTGTTTGGCCCAGCCATATATCCTAAGAACTCAGCATGGAGGAAGTGAGCTGAAGCTCAAAAAGCTTGTGTCACAAAAGATTTTATTGCAATCCTTAACCGGCACAGAAAAAAACCCTTATGCCATTTAATAACATTTGTTAATTGGAAAAGGTACTACTAGCCTCTTTCTGATTTTTTGGCTATCATAGACTAAAATGACTCTCTCTTTGTATCATGTTTATATTGCTCTGTCTGTCTGTCTGTCCGTTCATCTCTCTGTCTTATATCTCTCCTATCCTATCCTATCCTATCCTATCCTATCCTATCCTATCCTATCCTATCCTATCCTATCCTATCCATCTCTTATCTATCTATCTCCATCCATCCATCCATCCATTGAAAACAATTGCCCAGGCTTAGCTGTTCCAAAGGCCAATGAAAATAGCTTACGTGTGTGTGTGTGTGTGTGTGTGTGTGTGTGTGTGTGTTGTTGTTGTTGTTGTTGTTGTTGTTTTACTCCATATCTGAATAGCCAGCTTGGGGAGCTACATTCCAGGCCTCAGAGGGAAATTGGATTACCTGGATTGAATTCAATTTTCCATTTGATTTTAATTATGATTAAACATGGTGGATCTGATTACTTTCCTTCAAGACAAAGCTTACCATTTGAAAGCAAACCGTGGGCACCCTCAGGCTGTGCACTTTTGATTTGCAGCTGTTTACACCCAGGTCCACCAGTTATTACTACCTCCTACTAGCTGTTCAAATAGCTGGGATTAAATTAGCAAATTTTGGTGCTTTGGGGGATGGACTTCTAAATGGGGGTTCAGGGCCTGGCAACTTGGGAAGCTCCCAAATTTACTATCGTATGGGAGACGGGGGGGAGGGGGGGGAAAGAGAGAGGGGAATATTCTATCTTTCTCTCTCTGTTCTTGCTCCTTCCTCTAGAAGAGAAGGAAGGGGGAGAAGGGGGGAGAAAACACACAATAGTGAGAGTGTGATAAGCAAGGGTTTTTCTTTGTTTATGACGATGGAGCCCTCAGAGGCTATCCTGTGTTCTTAGCCCAGACAGCATAGCTACTCAGCAATTATTTTTTCTGCCTAATGTCTGAAGTTCAGCTGGTATCAATGAAGCCTATTTTGCAGGGGGGCACTGAGGCGGGGGGGGGGAAGGACTGCTCCTGGGTTCCTCCATCTCTGTGGCCCCCTTGAGGAAAGTGGTCTTGATTGGAAGCTATTTTCATAGGCAGAGAATTCTCAAGGAAGGGAGGTGTGGGGGGGGGAGAGGTTTCTGATGGGGTGAGCGAACCACAATTCCCAAGGTGATAGCCAAGTTTAAAATAGCCTCTGCTGTTGTCAAAAGGCTTGATTGCTATGGGAGTGCTGTGTAAATGTCTGGGTTGGAGTTGCTGATTGGAAGGAGATATTCCTGCTTGTATTGGCTACGGTTGTAGCCATTTCTGTCTGTTCGGCACACTGTGAAACGGTGTTGACGTCTGTCAGTTGCCTGAACAAATGACTGCAGCTTTCTAAGTGGCGTTTTCAGAAGCGGTTTGCCATTTCCACCTTTCGAAGGCTGAGAGAGAGAAAGACTGGTCACCCAGCTAGCTGCGTGCCTAAGGCAGAACTAGAACTCCCAGGTTCCCAGCTTCTCTCTTACCCACCTTAACCGCTTCGTCTCCTTTTACTTCCATCATCTCCAGCCACAATGATGCCCTTCAGGTAAAGCCCCACTTTCTAGTCTGGGTCAGCTTTTGAGGGTTGCATCTTTGCATAGTTTTCATGACAATAATAGGACGTTATTTGCTCTAAGACAGTTGACCCAACAGCTGGGCTTCCCATATACATATCCCAAGGGTGCTTTTCCAAAAGGCAACTGTGGACTTTCTTAATTTCCTTTCTCATCCAAGAAGCTTCCTCAGTTTTGACTGAACGACATACCCTCAGAGCGCTAACCACCAGATACAGAATACAAGAATATAAGCCCTTCCATTCCCCACCATTCAGTCAGAACTGAAGAAGCTTCTTGGTTGAGAAGCGAAACTTTTTCAAGGAGGGGGGGAACACCCCCCCCAAGAAAGTCTAATTGCCTTTTGGAAAAAGCACCTTTGGGACAACCGTGACCTAAACGATTGAGAATCTCCAATAGACATTCTCCCATATACCTACTAATCAGATCTGACCCTGTTTAGCTTTTTACAAAGTCAGATAGGAATTGATCTGGAGAGTGGGGAAGTGCATTCGAGCCATTCTTGATTCCTGGCAATTGCTTGGATGGGTCCCTGCAGTTTTCTGGGCAAATGTTTTCAGAAGTGGTTTTTCCTTGCCTGCTTCTTCCTAGGTAACCCAAGTGGCTCCATGCCCAAGGCAGGACTAGAATCTATAGTCCCCTAGTTTTTTCTCCACAGCGTTCAACCACTGGCTGCTCCTTGACCCTTGGCGGAGACTAAATATGCTAGCTGGAGTCAATTCAGCCATTGCTCCAAAAAAACGTATGACTGGCTCTATAATGATCAGGAGAGAAGGAAGAGGTTTAGTCAGAAATGTGGCAAGGAAACGGAGACCTTTGGAATCAGCAACAACCTTTGCATTTTGTTGCTGGATGCTAATAACTTCAATATGTTTTAAAGATACTTTTCTGGGTTTCATCTTCTTTCGACTGGTAAGGAGCTGGATTATACTATATTTGGATTTTGGTCTCCAAAAATGCCCCAGACTACCCTTGACAGCAAATTGCACACTTAAATCCTTATTGGCAGCTTTCTGATGGGCTACATTTAAAAGTTGGCTACCTTGAGTTACTAAGATCTGCTGGAAAACACAGCAGGAATTCCATCTCCAGGCTGTGTATGAAAAGGGATGATTAGTAAAATCAAAACCTCCCTCTTTTGCTGCTACTTCAATGTTCCCATCGCAGTTATGAAGTAGAACGTATTGCCTGGCTGAAATTAGTTTCAGTCAGTCCATCAGAAGGGGCTACATCTGCTTACTTTCGAAATAAATCTACTGTATGTTTTAAGAAAATTTCTGCTCTTATCGATTTTTTTGTCATTAGTTTGAAAAATAGAAAATCAAGAGATGATCTGTGCATTAACTGAAGATCTGGCACATGAAGGGATAAAATTGGGGTTAAAAATTAAGATGCGGCTTCAGGAACCTTGTGTTAGCCCCACTAATTAGACCAGACCAGGAGATCAACTCCACATGAAGGCTACAATTACTTTTATTGAGACTGGCTATCATCATCATAATCTATAATCTCCATTAAGATCATCTCTCTAAAATTTGACAATGGAACAACTTTGGAAAGGATAACTGCTCGCTATAGTAGATACCTATAGTAAACAGAATGTAAGACTAGGTGTTCTACAATCGCTTTCCCTAAATCATTTCTGCAATATGTTGGACTTCAGCTCCAATGATTCTCTAGCTACCCTATTTTTTTTTCCTAGCAAGAAGGAGAAGATAATGGATAAGGTGAATAACTGGGACAATGCAAGCTTAACTATTTTTTTCCCCCCAAAGTGTCCTACAATGTCGAAACCTTTACTTGGGTATTGATAATGATGTTATCTTAGCTGCTACTATTGGTATTTTTTCATTTAATGAGCTGAGCTGTAGATGTGTACTGGTAAACCATGCAGGATCCCGTATCTTGCCCTTTTTTTTTTAGGATAGCATCCCAAATTGGCTACAAGCCTTGCAAACAATTATAAATAAAAACAGAATAAATCATACTTAAAAACAACTGGGCAAGGGTTAATCGTTTTGTGGGATTTGGGAGTAGGAGAGCGGAGGGGCCTAATCCAGTTGAGAAGGTTGTATGATGTCTTTTTCCTGCCTTTGTCATCCCTCCAATGTTTTATTTAGCTGGGGGAAGGGAAAGTAAGGTATTTCCTGAAAGTAATTTATCTTTAAAATGGAAGGTTGGCGTAGATTAGTTGAAAATATAGTAATGGAGGGAGATGGGTTTTGTTTCCCCTTGCCTAATCTTTCAGTGCTGCTCTATGTGTTGATTGAACAATTCACTATTTTTACTGGATAATTGCTGGAAATGAACAGGAGCTTGGAACAAAAGTACCGGGAAGTGTATGATAAAAAATAAAGTACAGAGATATACCAGGAGAGGGCATCCAGCCCTCATTAACTAAATGAGGAAACACATTAATAAATTGGGAGATGGACACAGGTAAATTAATGCTTCTGGTGCTGTTGCATTATCAGTGTGCTGCTGACACTGTAGTGCGGTTATTAGTTTCAGGACGCGGTGGCTCAGTGGGTTAGGACGCTGAGCTTGTCGATCAGAAGGTCGGCAGTTTGGCGGGTCGAATCCCGAGTGCCGCGTAGCAGAGTGAGCGCCTGTTCCTCGTCCCAGCTTCTGCCAACCTAGCAGTTCGAAAGCACGTAAAAATGCAAGTAGAAAAATAGGGACCACTACGGTGGGAAGGTAACAGCGTTCCGTGTGCCTTTGGCGTCTAGTCATGCCGGCCACATGACCACGGAGACGTCCTCGGACAAGCGCTGGCTCTTCGGCTTTGAAACGGAGATGAGCACCGGCCCCTAGAGTCGGAAACGACTAGCACTCATGTGCGGGGGAACCTTTACCTTTACTTTTACCTTTTAAAATGGAATAATGCAAGCGGATCAAGCGAAAGAGATGGGGAAAATATTGGTAGTTGTGAAAAGGAAGGCGGTCTTTAAACGCTGGATTAACACTTTCCTACAACCCTCCTGAAACCGTCTCCTCAGATGCGAATCCCATTGAAAGCAGAGCGATTCACCCCACCGGATAAAATGGAGCAGCAGTGGAGATGTCGAGTCCCTCCAGATATTCAACAGAACAGCTCTTGAGTATCTGAGAACACAAATGAACGGTGCACAGGTAGCCTCTGACATATGGGCATGTGACTGCGGGATGCTGCAAAACGGTGTTGCCAAGGGACGGAAGCTTGGTCATTGTATTGCAGAAGGAACCTGACTGTTGAAACTTCAAATCCAGGTGAATTGGGTGAAACGTAAGTTGAGGAGTACCTGGACAGTTAGAAGAAGTGGGAGTTTTCGACGCTTTGATTAGATAGAGCATCTTGGGGTCTAAAACAGACTGGGCTACGCAATAGCCTCTCCATCTGCTTTTGAGCGTCTGTGCCAACCCTGTCGCATTTGGCAAGTCTGAAAAACCATCATCTTTGGTCAGACCAGTTTGGCTGGTTGGGAATTGTCCTACAGCTGGCCTCTGGAGAGATGCCAATTTCCCGCTTCCAAGATATTCTGACCTAGCCATTTTTATTTATTTGTTTATTTTGCGTATAGCGATGTTACATTATCCAGGAGAGTACAAGGCTAATATAGTTTGGCTGCCAGTATGCTAGCCCTGTTTTGTTCACGATTGTGTGCTTTCCAAGGTACACCATAGGAGGTGAGCTAGCTCTGTACTGACCTGGCAATAAAGAGAGCTTAGATACCAAATGATGCTCCAGAGATCTTCTGAGGAGGCTCACCATTGGTCCCTGTAGACCAGGGGTCTTCAAACTTGGCCCTTTTATGACTTGTGGACTTCCAACTCCCAGAATTCCTCAGCCAGCATGCCTATAAACTATAATTACAGCGATCTGGTTGATGTGAACCCAGCGTTTGAAGCTTGCTTGACAAACCTTAGTTTGGCACTAGGAGTGGATTCAGCTATGGATTGGCAACCGGGCACCTCGTTCTCCTGCAGGATTATTATTATTTATTTTTTTCAGTCCTAGCTCGAGACGCCAAGCATTAAATCTTTTTTTTATACAACTCACAGTTCTTCCCAATGTCTGGTTGCTCCTTATTCAATTGCGTCTGTTGTTTGAGATAGAATCTGCATCTCGGGAAGAGCTGCATAAGCAGATCTGCGAAAGCTCAAAGGAGCAAAAATCTCACTGGCTTACAAGTTTAAATATTTTCATTAGTCATGTATGATCTAAATGGGGAAAAATGATACTTATGTGTCTCTGCGTATGTATGGCAGGGGCTGTGCAGGCTTTGAACATGAATCAGAAACGCATCAGCCTGACACAAAGCACAGTTCTGGTACGAATTCAAACAGCCACAACTGTTTTGAATTTCCAGGCTAGTCTAAAAAAAAAAAAGCTGCTGCTGCTGCTTTAAAGAATGTATGCTATAAAACAACCCTTAAAGCAGAAATGGCTTCTTTCATAAATTGCAGAGGGCTGCTCTACCTTGGTAAGGGCTGAAGCACTTTTCCAGATCTTTGCAATTTATGCTTGGCCCTAAAATTTATTTTATGTGATAAACAGAAGGTGATTATTGCTTACCAGAGGATGAAACAGCCAGACAGGGCTATTTATAAGCCTGTGAAAATCAGCACTGCTTGCTGTCGACTTAGTAGTCTAAAAGAATGCCATTTTCTCCTGCAAGGAACCTCTTTTAAATACAACAATGTATTTCACAGGCTTATCCCAGCTGGGCTGCATAAATCCACCTAACCACTAGATGGCAGCCACGTTTGGACTGTCTATGATTGCTGCTGCCTTTGGTGGTTCTCCCGGTGTTTGCTAACCAGGTTTGGTAGCCTGTTAGAGACCCATCATTACAAAGGGGCCATCTTCTCTCCCTCTTGGACTTTTATAATGATTGGCTTAGTTACCGTTTTTAGAAGGTTCAAAAGCTTGATTTGATTGAAGGCCGTGAAGTGTCATCAAGCGTGCCTGGCTGAGGAATTCTGGGAGTTGAAGTCCACAAGTCCTAAAAGGACCAAGTTTGAAGACCCCTGGTGTAGAGGATTCTATGGATAGAAGTACCTTTTTAGATCCTTCTCTTGATAGGGAAAAAAAATCTTTTAGACCCCAGATGCCTGGATTTCATATGTTGAGGGATATTTATTTAATTTATATCCGCCTTTATTGTTTTTATAAACAACTGAATATAGCTAATATTCCTCTTTCCTCCCATTTTTCCCACAACAACAGCAACAACCCTGTGAGGTGAGTTGGTCTGAGAGAGAATGACTGGCCCAAGGTCACCCAGATGACTTTCCTGGCTAAGGTTGGACTTGAACTCATGGTCCTCTGAGTTTTAGCCTGGTGCCTTAACCACTAGATCAGGGGTCTTCAAACTTGGCCCTTTTATGACTTGTGGACTTCAACTCCCAGAATTCCTCAGCCAGCATGCTTGGCTGAGGAATTCTGGGAGTTGAAGTCCACAAGTCATAAAAGGCCAAGTTTGAAGACCCCTGCACTATTTTTATTTTTATTTTTTTATTTTAATTCCATTTATATCCCGCCCTTCTCCGAAGACTCAGGGCGGCTTACAAACTTAGCAGTAGCCTTCATTCTATGTATATGCCTGCTTATTAGGGCTTTCACACACCCCCTAAGCGGCATTATTACAAAGTCAGCTTAATTGCCCCCAACAGTCTGGGTCCTCATTTTACCTACCTCGGAAGGATGGAAGGCTGAGTCAACCTTGAGCCTGGTGGGATGCGAACCTGCACTAATTGCAGGCAGCTGGTGTTACTTAAGGAGGCTTTAGCCCACTGCTCCACCAAGGCAGACTAGATCAAACTAGCTGTATATAGTAAATAATAAATATCCACAGGTCTATGGCTTTCTCTGGAGCGTATAAGGAAGCAGGGAGACAGGAGGAAAAATCTCCTCTCATCTACTGACCGATGGCACTTTTCCTGAATCAGCTACTGCCAAGAACTGTAGGTTTTCTATTTCTCAAAAGCTTCAGGACAGTACCAAGAAAACCCATCCTTTACTTTCAAGGAAAATGGCTTTTCTCCTTGATAATAGAGAAAAAGATAACTTTTGTGGACAATATTTTGACCTGACTCATGTATTGTGCCAAGTCATAACATACCGGTAGTTGGTTTGGTTTCGGTTTGGTGTTGTGTGAAATGCTAGCTATTCTGGTTATGAAAACATGAATTTATAACCTAGACTAGAGCATTTAGTTGCATTCAAACATGTATTTGCAGCCATAGGTTTTAGCAAAATGCATTTAAAATTACTGCACTCCTCTCTGTTCCATACATACGCTCGAATATTAACAGCACTGTTTGTCAAGAGGTGCTTTTTGGTACCTTCCTTGCAGCCGTTGCAAACAATGCAACTTCGCTTATATCCTGGCATCTGATCATGGCGATAATTAAATGATCCGTAGCTTCATACAGTGTGCAAATGGATTCATTGGCGCCTGTTGGAAATGGAGAACAAAAGGGAATGAGAGACATGGATTATAGTGTTCGTGTTGCTGCAATTCAGATTTTTCCTGTGGGCAGGTATGGAGATCATACTTCAGGAAGTCCTGAAAGGGTATCACCATAAGAGCTCAAAAACCAGGAAGTGAGTAAGTGACTAAGTAAGTGTGTGTGTGTGTGTGTGTGTGTGTGTGTGTGTGTGAGAGAGAGAGAGAGAGAGAGAGAGAAATAGCAAGCGCCAGGAAAAACAGTGATGCTATGGACACACGTCAGAGTCTTTTTAAAGGGGGGAAAGTGCATTTAAAAGGAATAAGATCATCTCAGGAAAAGAATGCAAGGAGAAGCATGCTAAGGATCCAGCTCAAGTTACACGTCTGACATTAGCAAAGCTGTCTTGGGAGTATGTGGCGCATGATGATGGCAGATGAGCGTTGCTCATGCTGCCCCGTTCACTCTAAAACTGAGGTAGACTTCTTTCTTTTGCCACACAGGAACACACAGAAGATGGACACTACTCTGGCCTGTTGCAAAGATCTAGTGGTTTAGCCTCTCCTCCTCATCCAGTAATGGGGGTGCAATGGCTCAGCGGTTAAAGACATTGAGCTTGTCAGTTGGAAAGCTGGCAGCCCAAGCTTGAGACTCCAGTGCAACATGACAGGGTGAGCTCCCGTTCATTGTCTCAGCTCTTGCCCAGCTAGCAATTCAAAAGCACGCAACTGCGAGTAGATTAATACGTACCACTCCGGTGGGAAGATTACAGTTTTGTGTGCCTTTGGCATATAGCCATGCTGGCGACACAACCACAGAAAATGTCTTCGGACAACGCTGGCTCCCTTGGCCCAGAAACTGAGATGAACACTGTGCTCTAGAATTGGACACGACTGGGCAGGGAAACCCTTTGACCTCATCCAGTGAAGCTGGGAAGTATTGTAAAAAAATCTTGACAGTTGGTCAAAGCCCTGCTCTACAACTGGTACCTAATGCAATCAAGGCTGAATTGTTTTGAGCTTCTTTCTCATGCTTTCTACTTATTCAGGATCAACAATCTGGTGAAAAACAAAATGTCAAGAGGGTTGCTGTTATGGTGCATTGCACCAAAGAAACAGGCAGAGCTTTGACTGCGCTGTTGTGAACACCATCCTGACCGTTCCTTGCAAATTCCCCTGCCCAGGACTATGACAGCTTCACATTCCCCTGACATTCCATCACCCATATAGAAATAAAACTATGCTGGACATAAAGTATTTAATTCTGTCCTCCGTGACACGGAAGTTACTACACTTGAACAGATTCAGGCTCACCATCTTAGGTCAGATGAACCAACTGTGTCTGGAAGCACCTCTTCAAAATTGGTGGAGAGGTCAAGGCATATTTGCAACCTGAATCCTTTCTATGAAAAGTGTGCTCTCCCTTCCTTTTGTTGGATGTTTCAACCAAAAACGTTAAATAGTGGATGTGGCAGTACCTGAAGACAGCAGAATAAAAGAGAAAGAACTGGAGGAGATCACAAAATGCAAAGACCTGCAAATAGGAATAGAACGACTGCAGCAAAAGAGAGCAAAAGTAGTACCGACAGTAATAGGTGCTTTGAGTGCAATCCCAAAACAACCGGAGCACCATTTCAACACCAGCGGCATTGACAAATTCAACACTAGTCAATTGCAAAAGGCAGCTCTACTTGAAACAGCTTGCATCCTGTGACGATACCATTAATATCACCAAACAACTTCCTGTCTCGGGTTCTTGAGAAGGACTCGATAAGTGAATAAAAATGCCAAATCCAATCTAAACTTCTGGCTGATTGTACAACCAAGCATAACCTATTACACTTGTATGCCGCCCAATTCTCAATAGCTCTGGGCAGCTCACAACAGTAAAAAAAATGCAATCAAATCAATAAATGATAAAGATAGAAGATAGCAAGCATGAAGAAGCGACAGATCTCCTTCCTCTCACCAAGGCCTGAGTGAAGAGCCAGATTTTCACCTTCTTCTAAAGTCATCTGGATCTTGTCAAGGAATCTTGTTCCAGGGGGCAGGGGCTGCTATGGAGAAGTGCACTTTAAAGGGTCTTGAATGGGCTCGTCACCAAATGTATTTTTCCATCCCTCGTTTGTGATGGTTGACTCATGATCCGGAGACTGAATGACTTTGAACCTTGTCCATTGCTGCTTGTCCCATCACGTTGCGTTTGCCTTCAACGCAGGCAGGTAGATCGTTCCTCATGGATCAGTGCGGTAGTTTATGAGAGATGTTTCAGTCATGCAAAGATTAGGTGTGTCAGAGAAAGAGTCAAAGAATAGATGAACTTGTTGTGAACTACAGTTTAGATGATTTTGCAGCCCGAGATACCTGGTATGACCTTTGATCATCGTTGGTGTTTTGTCTGGCTGCCATGACACCGTTGGAACATTACACTAGAAGATCTTTTGTGTGAGTGTGGAAAGGGGGATAGATTCTAGTTTAGAGAAGAAAAATACACAGCTTGCACACCACACACGGGCCTCGTTTGAATTTTTGGACTCTCCAATGTGACAATATTAGGATTCTGTCAAGAATGAATCAGAAATTTGCTACCGCTCAGAGGAATATTTGGTCCGATCATGTTTTACAGCTTAGTTTCCTTTTGATGTGTTTGCACCACAGTTCTGAATCGTCTCATAGCTAGAAGGCCACCAGGATTGAGATAGATGGATAAATTATTTTCCAAGAATTTATTTTATTTTTCTACTTTTTGGTATAGCAATCTGACCCCTCCCTCTCTCTCTCTCTCTTTCTTTCTTTTTCTTTTTTTCTTTCTTTTTTCTTTCTTTCTTCCTTCCTCCCTCTCTCCCTCCCTTCCTTTCCTCCTTTCCCCCTTTCACTCTTCCTTCCTCCCTCCCTCCCTCACCTAAATAATGACGCTACCTGCTCAGTCCTATCCCCCACAAGCTGAGCTTGTCTTACCTGCTGAGAAATAACGTAGGCATGTTTGTTTGAGACTTAATTTTTCCAATAAACTAGGACTGTATCAGTCCTGTTGGTTGTTTGGCTAAACTTTTCCGAGAATTAAATTCTGGATAACATCCTGGATCGGAGAGACAGTTTATTATTCTGAAGCTGTAATGAGTAAGCTTTGACTTTGTTATTATAATTTAAGTTCCAGGCTTTTATGATTCAGACTGTTGCAACCAACGAAGCCTTGCTGAGAAATGACATCTCCATTACTTTAAAGATATAATGCTTTCTCCAAAAGTTGTTGTCACTGTAAATCTTCCCCCAAACAGTCGGCCTAACAACTCAAGCCTCCTGTTTGAGAAGGCTGTTTCCCAGAATGCTATCATCCCCTTAAAGATAAAAAAAAAACGAAAAACCCTTCTCACTTTATTTTCCCTGAGTAAAAACCACCTGCCCTTTAACCCCTTGCCTACCCAAAGTTGACATCAACTTTTATGTAATCTATGCATTTCTGCAGTCTCCTTGCTTCCTAATCCCTTCCTAGATTTTTCTTCTGTTTTGGACTGTCTCTGATTAATGTTTTCTGGGAATTGTTATGAGTTCTATGCTGAATGTTGTCATCTTTTATAGATAACGGGGAAGTCTTAGACCAGGTTTTTTCCTGGCCCAGGATCGTTACCAGGTAACGTCTTCGGAAAGCATCAAGGACCACCTTTTCCCTGACAAGATCCAGTTGCTCAGCAATGGAGGACAGGCTTTCCATACAGAAATGTGGAGGTTCAATCCCTACCATCTCTAAGAATGGTTGGAAAAACTTTAGCCTGAAATTGGACATAGAATCAAAGGACCGGAAAGGGCCTTAGAGGTCTTCTAGTCCAGCCCCCTGCTTAAGACAGGAGTCCTTAGGTCATCCTGTTCAAATGGTTGTCCAATCTATTCTTGAATGCCTCCAGTGATGGAGCACCGACAGTTCCACTGTGCCATCGATTAATTGTTCTCACTGTCAGGAAATTTCTCCTTAGTTCCAGGTTGGGTTTTTCCTTGATAAATTTCTATCTGTTACTTCTTGCCCTGCTCTCTGCTGCTTTGGAGAATAAGTCTAGAACAGACATGTCAAACACAAGGCCCGGGGGCCAGATCCAGCCCGCGAAGTGGTTTCATGTGGCCCGTGAAGCCATCCTGGAAACAGTGAGGGAACGGCCCCCACTGCCTTGGCCCTGGCCCAGAGAGCCTCCTTCTGCCAGAGACCCTCAGATCTGTCCCACTCCTGCCCAGGCCCCTATAGGCACCCTTGATGCGAACGATGTAGAGCTGGCCACGCCCACCCAGTAGGCCATACACACTCTAGCCACGCCCACCCAGTAGGCCACACCCACCCAGCCCCCTGAGGGCAACTGCAATGCTGATGCAGCCCTCAATGAAATTGAGTTTGACACCCTTGGTCTAGGAGCTCTGCTTAACAGTAACCATTGTGGTTGAATTTGGTTTGGGAATTACGGATTTTGACTTCATGAGATGTATGGGTTTGCAGCAAGCCATGGCTTAGCACGAAACTTGAGGTAGGACAGCATTGACAATCAATGACCCTATACCAAGGGTGGGGAACTATGGCCCTTTTATGACTTGTGGATTTCAACTCCCAGAATTCCTGAGCCAGCCATGCTCTCTGTTGCATTCTGGGAGTTGAAGTCCACAAGTCACGAAGAGGTTATATTTCCCCACTTCTGCCCTATATCATTGCCCACTGTAATGATCATGGAGCAAGAGATGGACCCTGTGATTGGAGTTCATAGAACCAGCATCTATCTATTGAAAGTTTTCATCCACTTTTAATCCCAGAGACATCTCTGTGCCCACCGATGAAAAGTGTTTCTCAACCCAGCCGAAATGCTTTGTAAACAAAATAAAGGAGGAGAGGCATTGCTAAAGAAAGCAAAGCTTGGCAGATTTAAGGAGCACAGCCTAGATGGATGCAGCTGTTCAAAGGGCGATTTCCAGTTACATGGCACAACCGCTTCCCTCTTTCTGTAAACATTCTGGGCAATGCCTCCAGGGTTCATTCCTTAAGAAGTGGGAAGGCAGTGACAAAACAAACCGGGCATTTGGTTTATGTTTTGCAGAATAAAGTTGCACTCAAACTGCATCCAAAACAACATTGTAAGAAGAGGGTTTGTCTAAGAAAAGAAAGACCTGGTGCTGGTACCTCTTGCAGTAGCTTCCTAGGTGGTTGGCCTTGGCTATCCTGAAAAAGCTAAACATCATTGAATCTAACTAGCATTGGGAGGATAGATTGATTAGGACAGTCCCACGGCTATAAACTAATTGGGGATTTAAATTCTGGAGGAAAGCAGCAGAAACCGATTATCAGATACTAAACAGATTATCAGATACTAAACAGTAAATTCTGCCTGGTTAAAATAGTTTTTTTTTTTAAATGGGATTCTTGGTTGCTTTTGGATTGCAGCTTCCAGAATAGAGATTTGCTCTATTGGCAATGATAGCAGGGAACTAAAATCCAAAATGTTGGGAACTGACTGATTGATTGATTACACAAAGTCATATCGATTCTTATCAACCAGCTAGACCAGAGGTCCCCAACCTTTTGGGCACCAGGGACTGGTTACGTTGAGAGAGGTTTATCCATGGACTGGAGAGTGCGTGGTTTCATGTGCTGCCTGCATCCTGCGGATGGGGTTTTGCTTGTTTGTGCGGACCGGTTGCTGGCATGCCACAGCCCGGTACCGGTCCACAACCTGGGGGTTGGGGACCCCTGACCTAGACTGGTCTTCTCAATGTTAATCTGTCCTTAATGTGGTCTTTCAGATCTTCCAACAATGCCTCCATCATTACTGCAGCTGATTCCATCCTCCTTGCTTCTGGTCATCCTCATCTTCTCTTTCCTTCCACCTTCCTTTCTCATGGTTCTGGACTATTTCTAGGAATTGCCTGACTTGCTCCGATTGAAACGGAGGAATTGCTCAATTGATCAGGTGCCATGAACCTGCGCTCAACTCTTAAGGGACCACCACACTAATGACTCATCTCACAAAAGGCTTGCCAGCGCGGACTGACTGACTCAAAAACACATTGTACCAATCAAGCGAATTATTGTATTGCTTGCGTGTTCAATGGTTTTAAATTCTGCTAGCTGCCTTGAAAGTTCCCCAGAGCAGAAAGTGGGGCGTAGAAACGGTGGTGGTGGTGAAGATGTCCTCCCAACTCTTCTGCTTCCTTCCCATCTCTTTTAGAGCCCAAGATGCCCTATCTGAGTAGGTAAGCTCTTTCAAAATGAAGCACTGGCACCGCAACAGTCTGCTATTTTTTTGTCTTCTAAGAATGCTGATTCCCAGAGCCGTTATTTGAAGATGCTCAACAAATGCTAAATTGTGCATACCGTGTTTCCCCGAAAATAAGACCGGGTCTTTATTTCATTTCATTTTTTTATTTATTTCATTTCATTTCATTTCATTTCATTATTTCATTTTATTTTATTTTATTTTATTATTTTATTTCATTATTTCATTTCATTTCATTATTTCATTTCATTTCATTTTTTTATTTTTGCCTCCAAAAGAGGCATCAGGTCTTATTTTCGGGGGATGTCTTACTCACCTGTTAGTAAGATCTGCCTTGCAAAATGGTTTTTTTCTTTTTCTTTGCTGTTATCCTGGGGTCTCTCCGTTTGGCTGGTTGGTTTCGCTTTGCCTCCGGCCAACTCCTCATTGAATTATTTTTTTTACAGGGGGAAATAAGCTGCATTGGGCCTGGAGATTTGGCGGGCAAGATGGAAGGTGCTTGTGGGCTCCATGGTGCCTACCGGTTCCATTCTGCCCTCCGGTGTTAAGATTTTTTAGATTTAGATTTTATTAGATTTATATACCGCCCTTTCCTGAAGGACTCAGGGCATTTTAGAAAGTGAAGGAAGCCGATGCCTCAAAAGGCAGGAGCCAGAAAGCAAATCAGCCTGCAATACAAATGGCAATGCCTGTGTTAAGCAGGATGCCGATGCATAAGGCAGATTTAATCCTGTCTTCCTTGAACATTTCCCTTGACCCCAATGCTACAAGGTGAGGGGGTGGGAGGGAAAACCAACGTTTCCTCATGTGACCTCACCATAATTGGGGCCTAAGTTTCCAGAAACACACTCAGCATTATAATTTATTTCTGGCTTTTCAGCTGAAGCCCTGATCATGGGAAACCTGTTCCTGTTTGTATCGCATGCCGAGCAGTCTGTTCTACTCTCTGCCAGGCAACAAAAACAGGAGAGAAAGATCATCACACACAAAGCTTGTTGGTACACTGTTGTTCGTTGCCATCTTGTCCTAGTTTCGGGGCGGTACGTGGGCTGTCCTCATCTTGTCGTGATGGATGCACAAAAGAAATACATTCTGGACATACACAGGGTCTTCTTCAATCCTCGTGGTGCTTTTCCTCACTGAAAGCGGAGCTGTGATCATGCTAGCAAGCCAATCCCGGTGACTTTTGGACACCGTCCATACTGGTTTTGATAGCCAACCATCACAGGAACTTACGGCTGCCATAAAAATTATATCGTGCAAATGTGTAACTATAAAAAAGCACTATATATATATATATATATACTGTATGTGTGTGTGTGTGTGTATATGTATGTATGTATATATGTATACGTACAGTATATATGTATGTATAGGCAGTATCTATTTGTGGAGAAAACTATGATAAAATAATCCATGGAAATCTGCTGAAAAAGATGTCCAATCCTTGATTGGCAATTTCAGGATTAATCTACTTTCTTTTCACAATGGAGTTTTTCCGTCTTTCAAATGGCCCACAATGGGACAATGAATCCACTAGAAGAGATCTTCAAAGAAAAACTGAGTCCAGGGAAACCCTTAGGGCAGGGGTGTCAAACTCGCAATGTCACGTGACGTGTCGCGACGTATCATGACTTTTCCCCCATTGCTGGAGCTGGGGTGGATGCGGTTTTGGCATGATGCATCTGGCTCACGGGCTGGCAGTTTGACACGCCTGCTTTAGGGGGAAATGACATTGGCCAGTTTTTGATTCTGAGTGATATGGACAAAGTCTGTGTTGCTAGTGGGGTGTTTTTTATGCTTTGTAAGTGATTCAGAAGCATTTCAGATGCGCAGCATCTTATGGCTTCAAAAGTCACATTAACTCATTATTAGACAGAAAATAGGGTCAACTTCTTCTCCAAAGCACCTGAAAGCAGGACAAGAAGCAACGGATGGAAACTAGTCAAGGAGAGAAGCAACCTAGAACTAAGGAGAAACTTCCTGACGGTGAGAACAATTAACCAGTGGAACAACCTGCCTCCAGAAGCTGTGAATGCTCCAACACTGGGGGGTTTTTAAGAAGAGATTGGACAACCGTTTGTCTGAAATGGCATAGGGCTTCCTGCCTGAGTAGAGGGTTGGACTAGAAGACCTCCAAATGGCCTCAGCCTAAAAGAATGCAAATGACCAGCTATCTGCAAGGAATATAAATCCTTCCGTTTTCCACCATCTAATTAGAGCTGAAGAAGCTTCTTGGATGATAAGCAAAACGTCTTCAAAGAAAAAACAAGAAAGTCCAGTGGCCTCTTGAAAAAACACCTTCGGGACAACCAGGACCTGGATGACTGAGAATCGCCATAGAGTAAGACGAATCCAAGAAGAAGACAATGAAAAATCAGCCACTGAGCAGGGGTCATACAGGGGTGCCAAACCCGCAGACCGTGGACAAGCATTGGTCTGCAGCCTGCCAGGAACTGGGCTGTGCAAGCAAGCAAAAGCCATCCCATGCATGTATAGGATGCAGGCATCGCATGAAACCATGCCCCGCCCCGGTCCGAGGAAAAACTGCTCTCCATGGAAACAGCCCCCAGTGCCCAAAATGTTGGGGGCTGCTGCTATAATGGAACAGAAAACTGAATGTATGTGTCCAGTGCATCGCCAGGAGTTTGTCTTGACTTATTTGAAGGCACTTTGGCTTTAGAAATTTGGGATTCAGAAAGCCAGATCCCCACCAGATAGCAGCAAATAATATTCTCCAGCTCTTTTCTTGATATCTAGAATTCTGTAGCCCAAAATTGATATTATACATAGAACAAAGGGCAATATTGACTTTATTTGCACAACGCTAATCTACAGATTAGCCATGCACACTTTAGCCTAGTGTCCTGTGCAAACTCAGCCGGTGCGGTCAATTTACAGTTCAGTATGTCATAAACTCCCAGAAAAAAAATTGGGTTAATTGAGTGCGCCATTAGGTGTATTTATGGTTCATTCGCTTAAATGGAAGAGTTAAAATAAACATCTCTCAAATCCTTGCCTTGGAAAACAATAGGATTAAGAGTGCTTGACTTTGGTTAGATTACACCAACAAGAGAGAAACAGTGGGCTCTCAAAAGGAATAGAAACCAATCCAGGTCTTTAAGGTATGTGGTTGATTATTAATGTATAGCAAATGCACAATTAGTTTTTCAAAGGAAGTTATGTGAAACATGCTGGAAAATTGGCTGGGTAATACAGGAAAACACATTCCATTACCCTCCTCAATCCACTTAACTGGGGGAGAGGGGAAACAACTGTCCCTCAAGAAGAAGAATATTGCATACCCATTTAAAAGGCATCCACATCAGAGGTCCCCAACCTTTTGGGCACCAGGGACCGGTTACGTGGAGAGAGGTGTTTCCGTGGACCAGAGGGGCCGTGGGTTTCCTGTGCTGCCTGCATCCCGCAGATGGGGCTTTGCTTGTTTGTGCGGATCAGTGGCTGGCATGCTGCAGCCCGGTACCAGTCCACGGACCAGGGGTTGGGGACCCCTGATCTACATTATAAAGACGATTATTAAAATGAGCTAGGACTCATAAAAGAGCCAAGGTTGCCTACCCCTGCCTTAGGTGGACTCCAATTTATGTAGGGTAGGAAGCGACTGAGAGCCAAAAGTTTTCTTCTAGGGCTTGAAATAGGAGATGACACGATGATGGTGATTGTTATCAATAGTGGAGTCTTATGATATGTGTGTATGCGTGTGTGTGTGTGTGTGTGTACGCGCACGCATGTGCATGTGTTTGCTCAAAGGTCAAGGATGCTGAGCTCGTCAGCCGGGAAACTGACACCCCGGGTTCCAGACTTGAACATTGCACAATGGGGTGAGCTCCCATCCCTTGCCTCAGGCTCCTGCCCACCTAGCAGCTTGAAAGCATGCAAATGTGAGTTGATAAATAGGTACCATTGGGTGGGAAGGTAACAGAGCTCCATGCACCTCGGGTGTATAGTCAGGCTGGTCACATGACCAGGGAAGTGTCTTCGGACAATGCTCCTTGGCTAGGAAACAAGAGATGAGCAGCGCCCCCTAGAGTTGGACACGACTGGACAGAGGAGAGGCCTTTACCTTGACGATGATTAGATGGATGGTTGATGCCTTTCCATTCCATATAGCAAACCCACTCCATTTTTAATGTTTGACTCTGGAAAAACTGGCTCCGAGAAGCACAGATTTGTTCATCTTGCTTTACCCTGTTCGTTTCAGTTCCGGCATTTGTTCTTTTTTACAGACAAGGCAGTGAACACGTCCAATAAATCCTTCCTCCTCTTTTCCGCACAACAACCCTGCGAGGTGAGTTGGGCTGAGAGAGAGAGAGAGAGAGAGAGGGGGAGGGACGAGGGACGGGCCCCGAAGTCAGTGTGCGATGATCCAGACACTCGGCGCAACAACCTGATGGCAGCCGTTCTCCTCCTGTTCCCTCTGAGGCAGCAGAAAGCACTTTCTTAGCAGCTGCACTGATGATGTTACCTAGTCGGGTCACGAGACGCCCGCAACAAAAAAGGCACCGAGCTCAGAGAACACCCAGGACCCCACCGATCAACCCCGAGCCACAAAGATTCTCTTCTATCGGCTGACGTTTTTGCTCCCCGGGGCCAAATCGGGGGTTGAGTTGTTGCTTTGGGCAAAGTCTCGCGGCTCCGTGCCTCTTCCGCAAAGGAAGCACTTCCATTCTTCCTGTTGCTGCTGCTTTTGCTTTCTCTCCTCAACGATCTGAAGTTTCTTTGGCATTCTAGTCTTCTTTCCCCCCCCCCCCGCATCGGGCGCGTGGCGTTTGTCTTTTTTTTTTTTTTGCAGACCCCGCAAGGAGTCCACGCCCAAGAAAGAGGGGGCAAGAAAAAGCGTGCAATCGACCAGGTACCGACGGAACGACTTTTAACCCGGAGGGGGCCCGCGGAGGGCGAGGGAAACAAGAGCCCCCCCCCCTCCTTATTTATCCCAGGAAAGAAGCCCGTTCAACCGCTCCCCGCCCATGGGCTTCTTTGTCTAAAGCGTCTCCAACGGCCCCGCCCCTTTTCTCCTCCTCCTCCTCCCTCCCTCCCCCCAGCGCAAAGTGCACGTGGCTCCCAGAGGCGGAGCGACACCCCCCCACACACACACTTCGACCGGAGGAAGATGCCACGCCTCCCCGGCGGAGGAGCCTTCGACTTGAATGGGAAGGAGCGCGCGCTCCTTCCAACCCCGTGCGTTAACCCTTTCCAGAACTGCACGGGATGCGATGCGCAAAAGCACGCATGTCCCAAAGTTCATGTCAATGGGGTCGGGGTGGTGTGTGTGTGTGTGTGTGTGTGTGTGCGTGCAAGCCCCGGCGCGGAGCAAGGCTCAAGAGTGCCTTTCGGACCCCGATCTGGGGACGGGGGAGGGGGGGTTAGGTGGGCCATAAGGAAACCTTTCCCCGCTTCTTCGAATGGCGACAGATCCTCCCTTTCCCCCACCCCCCACCCCCTTTGTCCTTCATCGCTTGGCATCTTCGCCCACTGCTGCCGCTTCTTGCGCAGAGAACGGGCGTGCGCCTGTGCAGTTGCTGCGCTGGCCGATTGTAAAGGGTGGGTGGACGGGTGGGCGGCCTGGTTTACGTAGGCTCCCTTCGCCGAACGAAGAAGCTGGCTTCTTTCTTCCCCTGCTAGGGCTTCTTCCTCCCTCGCCGTCTTTGGGGCGATTCTGTACGTTACGCGTGCACGGAGGTCAGCGATGCCACCGGACGGGCCACAGGGGCGCGCGTGCCCAAGCCTGGTGTTTTATTGATGGCCCTGCAGCTGGGAAGTTTACGAAAGAGCGGATGAAAGAATGAAAAGGGGGGGAAAAAGGCGGGTCTGCCTCGGAAGGACACGCCCCTCTGCCCTGGAACCCTGGGCCAAATTCTCCCCGGAGCCCAGCGCAGAAACTCAGACGCGCAGGACGCACGCTCCCACCGAGTCTCTCCTCCCCACTCCCGTGCCCCGGGGTTATGGGAACGATCTTAAGCGCGTAATCAAGAGGGTTGAAAGGTCCCCAGCGCCGTAGAGCTCTCCTCCCTCTTCCAAGCCTGCAAAGGATCGGGTGGGTGGGTGGGCAGGGCAGCTCTTGTCACCTTTTCCCCGCACGCGGCACCTTTGACATCTGGGTCTTCCCCCCCTCCTCCTCCCCCCTCGAATTACCTCCCTCCCCCCGACTTGAAAGCACAAGCCCGGCTTGTCCCCCCTCCCCCCGCTTGGAAGAGAGATCCTGGTTCTTCCTTCCTTCCTTCCTCTGCTGCCGCCGAGTATCGGCATGCTCGCCTCCCCCATTTGGGGAGAAAGATCGTGGCGCTCGGAGAAGGGAGGGGAGGGGAGGGCACAGGGCTGGCCCCTCCGCGTTCGCCCCGTTTGGGGAAGCGGGAAGGGCCCTGCCCTTGCCTGCGCCGCGCAGACCGGTAGGGCTGATGCCAAAGCGCCAAGGAAGAAATCTCCGACGCCCGAATGGAGACAACAAAGAAGAGTAGCTTTTTCGCTCGGGGGCGGGGCAGGCGCCCTGCCGCCCGCCCCTTTGGTTCTGGGTTACGCCAATGGCTGCGCGGAGCGGTCATGGCTTGCGCGGGCGCACTCCGTCCCTCCCCGCCCCCCCCGTTTCCCCCCCCCTTTTTTTTATCGGCTCTGGGACTCTTACGCTGCGGCGCTCTGATTTTTTTTCCCTCCCCCTTCCTTCCCCCCCGCGTTGTCTGGCTGCAGCAGAGGCTCAGACAGAAGAAAGAAGGAGGAGGAGGAGGAGAAGGAGAGAGAAAGGGAGGGGGAGGAGAAGGACGGGGGGGGGAAGAAGAAGAAGGGGGAAAAAACCGCTGAGTGGTGGCTGGGAGGGGCTCCTTAAAGAAACGGTGCCATCGCCGGGCATTGTGGCCAGCGAAAAACTCGAGGGGGGGGGAGGACGAAAGCATCGCCGCGCTTCCCTCCATTCTCTGCACGCCACCTCCCTCCCTCTCCTCTCTTCACCCCCCCCCCCGCGCCGGGCTGGCCAGGAAAAAAAGAGAAAGCTTGGGGTGGGAAAATCGCATGGGGGGTGTTTTCTTGGAAAGCGTCTTATAAACCGGACTGCATTGGAAAAAAGGAAGGAAGGAAGAAAGAAAGAAGGCGAGATATATAGATATATAGATATTTAAGGCGCAAGGAAACCAGAGTTGGGGAGAAGAAAAACCGAGCGATTCGGGGGGAGGCTGCTTGCCATCTCGGTCAGCGTCCAGGATTTGCTCTCCGAAGCAGGCGCGCTCGTGCGCCTCCGCTTTCTTTCCGCGCTGCCGCCGCCGCCACCGCCGATGAACCGGCCACCCGCCTTATAGCTTCTTCCTTTGTGTCTGATTTTTTTTTTTTTGGTTTGGTTTTGGGGAGGGGGGGCGCGTCTTTTCCTCCCCTTTCCTCCTCCTCCCCCCCCCCGCGCCCCCGCTTCGAGAGCAGAAAGGAAAGGAAGAGGAGGCTGCGATCCTCACACGATCCAGCGGGACTAACCATGCCCAGTTCGTTGTTTGCGGACATGGAGCGGAATGGGAGCGGCGGCGGAGAGACCCTGGATGACCAAAGAGCCCTTCAGATCGCCTTGGATCAACTCTCCCTCCTCGGCTTGGATGGCGACGAGACGGGCTCCCTTTTCGAGAACGAGCCGCGCAAAAAGAGCGTGAACATGACCGAATGCGTCCCGGTGCCCAGCTCGGAACACGTCGCCGAGATCGTGGGCAGGCAAGGTGGGCTTGCGCGGCTGTCTTTACTTGGGGGTGTGTGTATGTGTGTGTGTGTCAGCATCCGTGGTGGTGGTGGCGGCGGTGGTGAGAACCGGGGAGAGTTGAGCGGCAGGTCTTCCGCCACCGCCTCTTCCAGGTTTTGTTCGGCCGGCGGTGGGCTCGAGAGGGGAGCCTGGCTCGCCCGCCGCGGAAAGGAAGGCTGGGCTCGGTGGGCGCCCGCTCGCAACGCCCCCCCACCACCACCACCTCCTTTCCCGCGGCTCAGACAAAGAAAAGTGCAGAAATGTGGCGGAGCCAACATTGGCAGCCAGATGTGTTTTCGCCTCGCCTAGCGGCAAGCAACCTCTTGCCGTTCAAATCAATTGCACGGGGAGGGGTGGGGGGGGGAGAGAATGGGACGCTCCACCCAGCTCGTGGGTTGCTATTATTATTCGGCTCTTGGACACGCGGGGGGGGGGGACGCTTTCCCTCGCAAGCCAGCGGGACGAACCGCGGGGCGGCTCTGGCGGGCAATCCGCATTGCCAATGGGGGTCCCTGCCGAGAGAGTTGGGGCCGGTGGCACTTGCACCTTTTTGGAGAGGTGACCGACACACTTCCGGATGCGTCTCTTAGCGTTTATTTGTCGGTTCGTCCCTTGTTTTCGGAGGGGTGTGCGAGCGAGCGAGCGTGCTACTGTCCGCGGACCGGTTGCGGGCTCCTCTCGCTCGGCGTTGCTGGGCGAAGAGATGGAGCGGGGGGGTGCTTACTGGTTTTTTTTTAATTTCATTTATTTTTTGCTCCGTTGGTTATTTTCGCCGAAGCGCCCGTCGGTGGCCAATGGGAATAGCGGCGAGGCGGAGAGAGGGGCGTGTGTATCTGGGGCTGATTTCCTCCTCCTCCTCCTCCATACTCCGCGGCCCCCGAGGTGGGGGGAAACGGAGGGACAATAGCTTGGCCGGGTGACAGGTTGCATCGCCGTCCCTCTCCGCGCGTCGCCCCCCCCCGAAATGGAGGTGTAACCGGCTCTTTTCTCCCCACCCGTTTTCCCTCTCCTCCCCTCCCTCCCTCCCTCCTCCTCCTCCTCCGCCATCCTCTCCTCTATTCTCCAGGTTGCAAAATCAAAGCGCTGAGGGCCAAAACCAACACCTACATCAAGACGCCGGTGCGGGGGGAGGAACCGCTCTTCGTGGTAACGGGCAGGAAGGAAGACGTGGCCATGGCTCGGCGGGAGATCATCTCGGCGGCGGAACACTTCTCCATGATCCGCGCCTCCCGTAACAAGAACACCGTCTTGAACGGCTCGGTGCCCAGCCCGCCCAACCTGCCCGGCCAGACCACCATCCAGGTGCGGGTGCCTTACCGGGTGGTGGGCTTGGTGGTGGGCCCCAAAGGAGCCACCATCAAGCGCATCCAGCAGCAGACGCACACCTACATCGTCACGCCCAGCCGGGACAAGGAGCCGGTCTTCGAGGTGACGGGCATGCCGGAGAACGTGGACCGAGCCCGGGAGGAGATCGAGGCTCACATCGCCATGCGGACCGGCGGCCTGATCGAGCTGAGCGACGACAACGACTTCCACGCCAACGGCACCGACGTGGGCTTCGAGCTGGGCGGAGGGGGCGCCGGCAGCCTCTGGAGCAAACCCACCCCGCCGCCCCCGCCGCCCTCCTCTTCCTCCTCCTCCTCCTCCTCCTCTTCTTCCTCCTCCTCCAGCAGCATCACCCCGACGCCGGTCCGCAAGCCCTTCTGCAGCTACCGCAACGACAGCTCCAGCTCGCTGGGCAGCGCCTCGACCGACTCCTACTTCGGCAGCGGCGGGGGAGGCGGCAGCGCCCGCTTGGCCGATTACAGCCCTCCCAGCCCGGCGGCCGGCTTGGCCTTCCCGCCCAACCGCGGACCCGCCAGCAACGGCTACGGCGGCGGCGTCTACGGGGCCCCCGCGGAAGGCCTGGCCTCGCCCGATTGCGCCGCCGCCGCCGCCGCCGAGCTGCCGGCCTTCGATTCCCCGCCGGCTTTCGACCTGGCCCCGGCTCCGCCGCCGCCGCCGCCGCTGATGTGGTCGCAGTACGAGCGCAGCCTGGCTTCGCCCAACGCCGCCGCCGCCTTTCCCGGCTCGGCGCCGGCTCCCGCCGCCGCCGCCCACCTGGCCCTGCTGGTGAGTGGCGGGCAGAGGCGGGGCGTCCCGCCGGCCCCGCCCCCCACGCGCCTGTCCCCGCCCCTGCACGCCGGCGCGGGGGGCGGGGCGCTGGCCGCCGCCGAGCAGCAGCATCCTCTAGCGCGCCGCGTGCGCAGCGATCCCGGCGGCCGCTTCTTGGTCGCCGCCGTGGCTGCCGCCGCCGCCGCCGCCGGCTCGTGCTCGTCGTCCTGCTCCTCCTCCTGCTCCTCCGCCTCGTGCTCGTCCTCCTGCGCCTCCTACCCGCTCTACGCCAACGGGCTGGGCTGCCACCTGCCCGGCTTGCCCTCCTCCGACTGCTCGGCGTCTTCCTCCTCCTCCTCCTCGTCGTCGTCGTCTGCCTCCAGCTCCTCCTCCTCCTGCTCCTCCTCGTCGGGGCTGCGGCGCAAAGGCAGCGGGCGCGACTGCTCGGTCTGCTTGGAGAGCGAGGTCATCGCGGCGCTGGTGCCCTGCGGCCACAACCTCTTCTGCCTGGAGTGCGCCAACCGCATCTGCGAGAAGAGCCAGCCGCGCTGCCCCGTCTGCCACAGCGCCGTCACCCAGGCCATCCGCATCTTCTCCTGAGGGCGCCCACCGCGGGCCGGCAGTCGCTGGCTGGGCGTCGCCTTGCAGGCCGGGAAAGGCTGGCGGGAGGGTCTTGAAAAGGGGGCAGGGAGGGGAAGGTGGCTGCTGATCATCTCTGTGTGTGTGTGTGTGTAAAACATATGTATAACATATATGTGTATATGCATATATGTATAAAATGTATATGTGTGCATATATATATAAATATGTGTGTATGTGTATATATATATATATATATATATATATATATATATATATGTACATATAATGTATATGTATACATATGTGTGTGTATATACACGTGTATATCATGTATGTGTATTTATATATGTGTATATACACATACGTGCACACATATACATACATATATACACACGTGCGTAGATGTGTGTGTATGTATGTGTATATATATAGGCAGTCCTCGACTTTCAACCACAATTGAGCCCAGCATTTCTGTTGCCGAGTGAGACAGTGATTAAGTGCCTCAGTTGTTAACTTGAGTCACGGCAGCTGGTAACTCGGTGGCCCAAGTCTCCATTGATTTGGTGGTCGGAAGTTTGCCAAAAGTGATCACGTGACCGTGGGACACTGCAACTGGTCATCGATACGATCCAGTTGCCAAGCGGCTGGCTGGATTTTGATCACGTGACCGTGGGGAGGCTGCGACGGTCGCAAGTGTGAAAAATGGTCCCAAAGTCACTTTTTTCAGCGCCGTTGTAACTTTGAACAGTCTCTTGCCATCGAGGGGACTGGAGCCTAGAATGGGTTGGAGGGGGATAATTTGTAACATCTGGTGCATGCTACTTATATTGAAGAATGACATTCTAGTAATAGAATAGTTTTAACACTTATGGCCAAGCTTCCAAAACATATTTTCTCTCTCTCTCTCTCTCTCCTTTGTCTTTGTCTTTCTCTTTCTCTCTTAAAAGTAGGAAATGCATATGGATTAGGATGGTGTTTGAAACAGTTAGCATAACGTATTGGTAGTTGCTAGATTATTATTGAGATATAAATCTATGGATGGATTATTTTCCTTGAACGTTCCTCGAAAGGGCATTTTTTTCTGTGAAAGTAATAATAATAATAAACTTATGATACTGCAGCTTTATCAAAGAAAAAAGAAGAAAAAAAAGGAAAATGTAACATATCTTATACATATATATATATAAATATAAATAATTATATATATATATATAAAATGTTTAAAGGTTTTAAAAGATAAATCGCATTAATACAGATTGAAGTATTTTATTCTTTTTGACTTGAAAATTATATTTCATATTGCAAAGATGTTTACAAGTATTTTAATTTAAGTTCAGTGAACTTTTTTGTAGCTGGGTTAAATCTTTTTTATTTTTAGTATGGCCTTATGGCAAAAAAACAACAACACTGTATTATTTTGCTATCACGCAATTGTGAATGGAATTTCAAAACCATAAATGTGTAATACTTTGGACAGTATTCTGTTGGGATGGAGATTTTTTTATAGGTTCAGAAAAAAAATCTTTTAAATCTGCTTCACCCAGCATATTTTCTATTCAGTGATATGGAGCATATTTTATTCTATATTATTACAAAAAATCAAAGCGTTTAAGCAAATGTCAACAGGAACTGTTGATGCTTTCTAACATTTGTATAAATAGAATCCAATGGAAATTACAAAAATTCTGTTGCACCACTATAGTTTAGTATTTCTATTTTAATACATTTGTTTACCACTTGTTTCTGTATATGTAGGTGATGTTAAATGTACTTTACTGAGCAAAGTTTAAAAACAAAGTATATTTTATTTTATAAAGGGCCTTTAACCTCATGGTCAAATACTAATATTATATTTGCTGAGACAAGATTTGAAATTGTATCAAGAGTTTTATTTTTCTGACATTTAAAGTTCTACATAATAAAGGTAAAACTTAAGTAATGGTGCTACTTCATGTTTTTTAAGTATTTCTATATAAATAAAATATTACTGAAAAGAATTTGTGTTTTGAGTAGATTTTGGAGTTTTCTTTTACTGAGTTTTGAATTTCCACAGAAGGGATGAGAAAATACAGTGTTGCTTTAAAAGCATGTTATTGTTTGAAAAGAGGTGTTGTGGCTGGACTTGAGACTTTGTAAATAGTAAAATCCCCTGAATTGTAATAATTTCGTTCCATGCTTTTCAAAGAAAACGCCTTGTACAATTGTATCCTTTTTGTTCTGCGGGTTTGTAAGGAAATAGTTCCTTTTGATATTGTAAAATGTCCTGTTATGCAGCTTATATATACACACACACACACCACAAATGTGCACAGTGTGGCTTTGCCTTCAGTCTAAAAGCAATAAAAGAGAGTTGGAAGGGACCTTGGAGGTCTTCTAGTCCAACCCCCTGTTCGAGCAGGAGATCCTATACCATTCAGGACAAATGACTTAATTTTTTCTTGAAAAGTGATCAGTCCTTAGGGATCAGCCAACTGTTCCCCTTTTTATAGGGAAAAGGAAAACCAAACCATTGGCAGTCACTTTATGTGAGTAATAATGGATTGTATTAACTTGAAAGATAGCCAAGCAAGCAGTCCCAAAAGTGCTTTTTCAAGAGGCAACTGGACTTAACTTCTTTCTTCTTTGAAGACGTTTCACTTCTCATCCAAGAAGCTTCTTCAACTCTGACTGGTGGGGAATGGAAGGATTTATACTCCTTGCAGACAGCTGGTCATTTGTATTCTTTTAGAGAGTCATTGAGGCCACTTGGAGGTGCAAATGACCAGCCGTCTGCAAGGAAAATAAATCCTTCCATTCTCCATCCAATCAGAGTTGAAGAAGCTTCTTGAATGAGAAGCAAAACCTCTTCAAAGAAGAAACGAAGTCCAATTACCTCTTGAAAAAACACCTTTGCCTGAGACTCTCCATAGACATAAACCAAGCAAGTAAGTAATTGTGGAAGGATAGCCTGTTGACATTTAATGCAAAGGAATCTGGGGTCAAGCGTTGGAAAGTGGAGTCCAGCCTGCCTTCCTTTAAGGTACGGGTGTCGAACTCGCCATGTCACATGATGTGTCACATTGTACCGTGACTTTTTTTGCTTTGCCAGAGCTGGGGTGGGCGCGGCCTCTGCATGACCCATCCTGCCCACGGGCCGGCAGTTTGACACCCCTGCTTTAAAGGATTTGCTCAAACTACCCCTGTTTGTTTCCAAGTATTTCATTTTCTTTTGCCAGAACAGCAAGATCATACATTTTGAATGTATCCAGTCTACGTCTTTACCTTTGTGTTGTAAATATTTGATGTGATACGGTTGGTGTATTCAGTAATGTTTGTATACTTGTTTCCCCAGGCTGAATTCCTGTATGGAGACTGTGGGCCTTGTGCAGCTTTTAGATCCTGCCTTTTACTCATCAGAAATCAATGAAGTGGGATTGGCTTTGTGAACTTTGCCACAACTGTCTGAGTGTCAGTCTCACCAGGCAGCTGTGCAAGGAGAAGGCACGTATGACTTAATTGTATGCATACCTAGAGATGGATCTTGGTTTAGAAATGTAAAATCTGCTACGAACTTAAAATACAATTTGTTTGGTCTTGAGACATTGTTTGAATTTTGCCACAGAGGTTTACAATTGGTGCTCTGTGGCTTAGCCTGTTGGCCAAGCCCAGCCACACATAGTTTGTCCTATAAACCATGGTTTATTGTACAAATCTAACAGCAGTCTAATCTTTTATAGAGCCAAGGATTAGAATTGTCTGTCTCTTTGGGGGGGGAGGGGTGTCATCTGGATATTTCCATTTGAGTTATTATGACCTTAATTCATAGCCTAAAAAATTGATTAACTGCTCTTAAATAAATCATGCAGATGAATAATATGTGACCTCTTACTACATTAGAATGGAATGGAGTAGAGTATAGAGTAGAATAGAATAGAACAGAATAGAACAGAACAGGACAGGACAGCGCCCTGCTCAAGCAGGAGAACCTATACCATCTCAGACAGGTAAATGTCTAGTCTCTTCTTAAAAATTTCCAGTGATGGAGCGCCCACGATTTCTGGAGGCAAGCTGTTCCACTGGTTGATTGTCCTCACTGTCAGGAAGTTTCTCCTTAATTCCAGGTTGCTTCTCTCCTTGATCAGTTTCCAACCGTTGTTTCTCGTCCTTCCCTCTGGTGCTTTGGTGAACAACCTGGCCCCTTCTTCCCTGTGGCAGCCCCTCAAATACTGGAACACTGCTATCATGTCTCCCCTATTTTTTTTTCCTTTCTTTTAGACTGGCCAAACCCAAGTCCCGCAGCTGCCTTTAACCGAAAGCACACTGTACTTCAAACTGTATTTATCTTTACTTGTTTTCCAACCTGTGTTGAATGGTAGCAGTTTTAATTTATCAGGTCTGTTAAAAAATGGTTTAATCATGAGTCAGGATAAATGTATGTCTGTTATTTTCAAGCAGTTACAATAACCACAGTTTATCATTTTAAAGGCATAAATAATGACACCCTTCTCCCCCACAGCAATTTCGTAAACGAGGTTGGTTTGAGAGATTGGCTTAAACTCAGCTGAGGGATATTGGTAGCTGCAACTCTGAAGTTCCAGTTTTGGAGCGCTTTAAAAAAAAAAAAACAACTCTTCCCCCACCAGAAAAGTGAAAGCTAAACTGTTGGGGCAAATTACTTAAGGGCTGGTCCTGCAGCATGATAATCAGTTGCTTTGATTCTGCATTTCCTCTCTGGACTTCTAAAAATTGCCTTCTAGTCTTTGTTGTTTTTGACAGGAATTGGCTCCTTTTCTGATTTTTTTTTTTTTTTGCAGAGTGAAACTGACAACCAGCAATTTGCTGAGACGATGCATTCAGTAAGATGACAGACGTCGCTGTTTATTTTTTGTCCATGTGATAAAAGATTAGGAGTGCACAGGGCTTTGTAAAAATAAAATAAAAAAAAATAGAGCTGCAATAAGAAAGGAGACGCTTTTATTGGAAGGAGTTTGTTCTAATTTAACTTCTGAAGCTTAAATCTGCCTACATGTAACATTGCATTACAGAAGCAACATCATTCTTTGCATTAAAATTAAGGATGGCTGTGTTCCGTAGCTGCCACCTTAAAGGAGATATTTCTCTTCGGATGAAATAAGACTAGGTGTGCTACTAGTTATTTGTTTCAAATATTGATCCTAATAGTTTTTTTTTTAAAAAAACTCATTTCACAGGACCTGTACTAAGGCAATTAAAACTCGTGATCAATTAACTGTTTGGTATGTCTAGAGCAGGGGGTCTACAAACGTAGCAACTTTTAAGACCTGTGGACTTCAACTCCCAGAATTCCTCAATCAGCCATGATGGCTGAGGAATTCTGGGAGTTGAAGTCCACAAGTCTTAAACGTGCCAAGTTTGAAGACCCCTGGTCTACTGTAGAATGGAAATTGCAAAATCTGTTGAACGTATGACTAAACGGGCTTTACTTCCAAAGGAATTCCATCTTGATTAGAAGGTGCTAGACTTTTTCTTTCTTCTACCCCTTCTGATCTTCCTGGCTTAGATAGGAAGATCTGAAGAGCTCTAAAATTCTTTAGATCCTGGAGGCCTCTCTAAACGAAGTAGGGTTCTTGTTTGTGAGTACCTGAATATCCATAGAGTCCTTTTCAGACCACTCTACTCAATGTGGGATGTTTGGGGAAAACGGCTAGTGGAGATCTTTGGAAGTATTTCCAAAGCGTTCACGATCCTTGAGCAGACCGGCATTTTTATGTTGCTTCCTGTGTTGCAATTGTCTTTTCACTTGAAGAGAGAGATAAAACGAATGTTTGAGAAAAGTCGGTTGGAGTGTCGGATTGTAGAACTTTTATCAAACATGTCCTACAATAGCCTTCACCTAACTATGTTGGTCCCAACATTCCCATTCTTTCCACCCTGTACTGCAAGGGTGTGTGTCAGCTGGGGATGATGAGAATTTTGGTCCTATTACATCTGCAGGATGTTTGGTAGGGAAATTGTGACCATTAACCTTTGAAGTTCGTATGGATCCTGCTGCTTGACAGATGGGGAATATAATATCTCCCATCTCTGAAGCAAGTCAAGGCTACCGCTGCTGGCTTTGCAACTGCGAGGCCGAAATTGACAGCCTGACAGATGAGTTTTTAAATGCTTGATCTCAAAAGAGCCTTGGTGGAGCAGTGGGCTAATGCCTCCTTAAGTAACACCAGCTGCCTGCAATTAGTGCAGGTTCGAGTCCCACCAGGCTCAAGGTTGACTCAGCCTTCCATCCTTCCGAGGTAGGTAAAATGAGGACCCAGATTGTTGGGGGCAATTAAGCTGACTTTGTAATAATGCCGCTTGGGGTGTGTGTGAAAGCCCTAATAAGCAGGCATATACATAGAATGAAGGCTATTGCTAAGCACATTGATTTGTGCTTCTTAGATTGTAAGCCGCCCTGAGTCTTCAGAGAAGGGCGGGATATAAATGGGATAAAAAAAATAAATAAATAGGCCTTGGCAGGTAAGAATGGAAGACCTGGCTACAATCCACCAAGCTGCTGTCTTAAGGGTTTCGATGGGATTTTATGTATAGAAATAAACTGAACTGAGATGACAACATTTAAATGTTTTTCTTTTCTCTTGGTGAGGCTCTCGTAAATAGTTCTCATTTGGAGCAAGCTTAGAGTCAGACAAAAAATTAGCCATTGTTAAATTATCTGCCAGAGTGGACTTATGATGGAGCAAAGCAAATTGGCAAAGGTAGCAAATAGGTTTGCAATCTGAAAGACCCATAAGCACTGCCACAAAATGGCTGACCTAGAGACCATGTGTGTATAAAACAAGCTTTCCCCTTTCCAGTCATGTCTGACTCTAGAGCATGTGCTCATCTCCATGTCTTGGCAGGGTTGTCTGAAGACATTTTCTGTGGTCACGTGGCCAACACGTCTATAGCCAAAAGCACACGGAAGGCTGTTACCTATTTATCTGTTTGTTTTCAAACGGCAGGAGCTGAGGCAAGTAACGGGAGCTCACCCCTTTCTGTGGTGCTCAGGTCTCAAACCTGGGCTGTCAACTTTCCAGCGGGTGTAAAATACCCTTATTTCCATAGCAAAAAGTCTGAAATGGAGCAGATTTTCATGAGCAAGGTTTTTTTTCTGAAACAGCTGCAGAAAAAATACATTTTGGGGTAAGTGGCTTGGATTTCATCCTGAAATGTAATGCTTTGTTGAATGACCTCTTGATAAAATACACATTTTGTATATATGAACATTCCAAATGCTATATTACATAAATATCACAGGTGGCCAAGTACCAAGTATGTTTAGATCAAATGTGTTAGCCATCTTTGATTTCAGCCTGAGCCCAGTTTTACCTTTATTTATGACTGACTTGAGTTCTGTTTACTAAAAGGTAAATTTACTATTTTATTTACCACATATGCTCAATCAATCTTCCTTTTTTTTCTTCCTTCCTTTCTTTCTCTTACAGTGATTGCTCAGCTATTCAGAAATACTTCTCACTGATTCAGTTGGGCTTATTTCTGGCAGGATTGGGAAAGAAAACAAAAATGTTGTCTTGTTCAGATAGGAGGGCTGGCTGGGTCTGGTTTGCATAATAACCCATCAGTCAAAGATGAAGCCAAATCCAATCCCTTGTAATTTTGTGTTATTTGTATGGCTTATAATGCGGTTGCAGATGATAAAGGTAAACATTTACCTGTCCAGTCATTTGTTTCTTGGCCAAAGGAGCCAGCATTGTCCAAAGACATTTTCCGTGGTCATGTGGCCAGTATGGCTATACCCCAAATGCACACTGAACACTGTAACTTTCCCGCCAAAGTGGTACCTATTAGTCTACTCACATTTGCATGCTTTCAGACTGCTAAATGGGCAGGAGTTATCAGTTACTATCAGGCTGCTGATAATAATCATGGGATATTGAATGTGAAAAGCTACCTTTTTAAAAAATACATAATTCTTGGATCAGAGACCTGAATGACGGTATAAATGCCTTAAAATAAATAAACGTAAATGCATAATGATGCAAGAAATGAATGTATGCAAATACGCTAATGTTTCTGGAGCTCTCCAGCCAAGCTTCCTCATGTGCAATTCCTATCGCTATCTTTCAGCAATGCCATCCTTGACCAATTCCTGTTTTAATCATACTGCTGATACTTGCTTCTCTTCTTGTTTTGCAGAAAGAAGAACAACTAGAAACAGAAAGGCTGATAAGAAACGCAGGATGGCGCTATCTATATCCCCAGTTCTGGTGTGGTAGGTAGAGCAGGGCAATGGCACAACTAAATCCGCTAATCTGAGACGAACGGGGGAAAAGTACGATGCTGCAAACTGCGTGAAGGAGATTTATTGGTGGATTTGCCCTTCCTGGAAGATCTTGTCCATGAAGATGGCAGTCCTGGATAGCACAGTACCATATTATTTGCTGGTGCTCTCACTTCTGTCTAATTGTGCAAAACAAACGCCTGCTTGGGGCTAAAAGGCAGCTCATCTAGAAGCATCTGTAAATGGTTTACTTAACATATGCAAAATTTATTCTCATTTGATATGTGTATGTTTGTGCAGTGCTGGAAAATATTTCAAGCTGTTGACTGCCGGGAGCTAATTTTTAGATGCAGTTTTGGAACATAGAAGCCCTAACTTCAAGCAAGGCCAAGCCAGGTATTTTCGACCCAGCGACAAGCTTTTTAAAAAGACATCTGGATGTTCTCCAGTTCAATACAGGTCTGGTACTTAAGCAATGTGGCCTTAATTTAAATAATAATCATGGCAAAGAAAGGACTCTCTTGAGTCAGTCTCGACTCCTAGTTTTCTTGGCCACAATACAGAGTTAATTTGCTCTTGTTTTCCTCTGGGATGGATTTTAAATTCACGTTACCTGCAGCCTTGGGATCGCCTGATGGTCCCCCATCAAAATAACTTTTGTTTTCATTCCTCGGTTGCTGTGGCTTTATTTTTGTGAGATCATACACTCAAAAACAGCCAGAAGAGGGATGGTGATGCTAACTGCGGTTCACAAATGACACTCAAGCATAATTTGTAGAGTTGGTTACAAAGCCTACATTCTTTCAGTGGCTAATCTGTGGACCGTAATGGACCGTGATGGATGGATTCACACAGACCTATTTCCTGACCACATATAAAATATATTGTTTTAATCCAAGGAACCCAATAGGCTGTTTGTCTAATGTGCAGTCCAAAAGTAACAAGGATGATCAAGGGAGTTTGCTCCTGTGGCACCTATCTGCTATGCTACTTTATACTAACTGGTTTCACCTTTCCTTCAACTTCCTGATTCTAAAAGATTGGCAGCAAATAGTGGAGTTGGAAACAAAAGTGCTATTATCTGTTACTGCTTGGATATTAATTTATGATAACAGCTTGAATGGGCTGGGTTTATTCACATGCTCCTCCTGGTCAGATAGAACCAGTCCAGAAATTTGTAGGGCACCTGAACTTTACAATCCTGGTTAGAGTATTTTATTGTGTGGGCAGCTAAGCATCTGTGAGAATTTAGTCTCTCTTTAGGCAGTGCAATGCATAAACCTGGAAAATGGGTTAATTCAGTAATATTATGTTCTTATTTTCTAGGGACAGGACATAGTTAAATTAAGGAATTTGCAATACAAGAAAATAGCCCAAAATCACCTTCTTCTCAAAGAAAAGTAGGCAAAAATCTGATTTACACAATGCACTGTGTTGCAATGTGGCTAAGCCTGAAGTGATATGTAAACCTGGACTTTAATATAAACTGTTGTGATTTGTAGATAAATCCCCATTTATAAACAGGGTTTTTAGCAGTATTTGCTGGTCAAGCATCTGCTATATATTAGTGGTGTTAGTGTTCCTTTGTTTTTCTGTAATGCCTTGTCAGGGGTGTCCTAAAGCAGATGCTGAGGTGGGCAGGGCTGGCACATCTATACCCTGATGTTTGGTTTTGTCTTGGTGTGTTGTGGAAATCTCATCTTACTAGATTTCTTTCTGTGCTTTTAAAACCATGGTTTGGGGCTTATTGTCTTGTGCAAACCAGCCAACTGTGGTTTGATAAGCTACATTCAAAAAAATAGTCAGGTCATACATTTTGTGAACCTTGGCATTTAAACCTTTCTCTCTATCACTGGATTAGAATAGAATAGAGCTGGAAGGGACCTTAGAGGTCTTCTAGTCCAGCCCCCGGCCCAAGCAGGAGAACCTATACCATCTCACAGGTGATTGTCTAGCCCAGTGATGGCGAACCTTTTAGAGACCGAGTGCCCAAACTGCAACCCCAAACCCACTTACGTATCATCGGGTGCCTGGTGGGCATGGCCCATTGGGTGGGCGTGGCTGCAGTGGTAATGGCAGACTGGGTGGGACTAAAATGCCTCCTTAAGTAACACCAGCTACCTGCAATTAGTGCAGGTTCGAGTCCCACCAGGCTCAAGGTTGACTCAGCCTTCAATCCTTCTGAGGTAGGTAAAATGGGGACCCAGATTGTTGGGGGGCAATTAAGCTGACTTTGTAAAAAATACTGATTGGGGGGGGGGCGAAAGCCCTAATAAGCAGGCATATACATAGAATGAAGGCTATTGCTAAGCACATTGATTTGTGCTTCTTAGATTGTAAGCCGCCCTGAGTCTTCGGAGAAGGGCGGGATATAAATGGGATTAAAATTAAATTAATTAAAATTTTAAAAAGTTCAATCAATCAGTTTCAACTTTGCGAGATTTTTTTCCCCCGCGAGAAGTTGAAATTGATTGATTGATTGAACCTTTTTTTTTGCATACAGCAGCGGAGGCCTAAATTGAAAAGGTTTTATAAAACCCAGCTGAAAGCCTAGGACTGGGGCGACAGCGTGCGTGCCCACAGAGAGGGCTCTGTGTGCCACCTGTGGCACGCGTGCCATAGGTTTGCCACCACTGGTCTAGCCTCTTCTTAAAAAATCTCCAGTGATGGAGCGCCCACGATTTCTGGAGGCAAGCTGTTCCACTGGTTGATTGTCCTCACTGTCAGGAAGTTTCTCCTTAATTCTAGGTTGCTTCTCTCTTTGTTCAGTTTCCAACCACTGTTTCTCGTCCTTCCCTCTGGTGCTCTGGTGAACAACCTGGCCCCCTCTGCCTTGTGACAGCCCCTCAAATACTAGAATACTGCTATCATGTCTCCCCTATTTCTTCTTTTCTTTAGACTAACCAAACCCAAGTTCTGCAGCCGTTCTTCGTGATTATCCTATAGACCTCCCTAATCCCTGCCTTTGATTCACAAACCTACTTTCCTTTTTCTGCCTTTTCCTGTCAAACTGTTTTCGAAGTCCAGATTCCTGATTCTTTTCCTTTTCATGTTGAAGGAACAGGTATGAGATAGTATCGAAGAGAACTTCATTTACCTGATCAGTTGCTTAACATTTCCAATTTGCTCCAATACAGCTCTTTCAACCAGGGGGTCCCAGTCCATAGCCTAGTGTAGAGCCACGACCTATTGGGAACTGGGCCATATACTGTAAGTTGGAAGCTGCATTTGTGCAAAGCAGGGGTCCTCAAACTTGGCAACTTTAAGACTTGTGGACTTCAACTCCCAGAACTGAGGAATTCTGGGAGTTGAAGTCCACAAGTCTTAAAAGTTGCCAAGTTTGAAGACCCCCTGGTGCAAGGGGTGCATGCACATGCAAAACCATGCCCTCTTTCCCCACCACTGGAATCGGTCCTCAGAGGCAGAAAGGTAAGGGACCACTGCTTTAAACTACATGCAATAGACTCAGGCAGCACGTTGTCAAAGAGTATAAGCTTCTTTGGCAAAGTTGTGTCTCTCTAGACAGTCTCCTGGAACTATCCTGAATTTCACGGCCATTTGATCTTCCTTTTATCTCTGTCCAGTCTTCTTATCGGCTTCCTTTCTTGGCCTCTCCTCCCCAATTTTTAAATTTAACACTTTGCTGAAAAGCTGGGCCCCGGTAGAAGATGGTCTGTTGTGAGACACATTCTGAATGGACAGCAATTTCTCTTTCTCATTTTCTCTTTCTGCTGCTCTGAAGACAGTTGTAGGAAGCCTTGCGAAGTTTAGCATCCTTGCTCATTTCGTACTGTGATAAACAAGGAAAATCAGTTACTGTGAAGGTAATATTGCAACTGTGAAATATCCTGTAAAAAAATACAAAAAAATGTCGCTCTTGTAATTATTATTACTTTACTTCACCAAAATGGAATATTATATTCTTAGCAGAAATTGAATGCCTTCTCCTCCTCCTCCCCTCTCCCCTTCCTCCTCCTCCTCCCCCTCTCCTCCCTTCTCCCCTTCCTTCTCCTCTCCTTCCTCCTCCTCCTCCTCGTAGCTGAGCAGCAACTCCTTTCTTGCAGTCTGAGGAATATTCCCGGATTTGGGGTCTGGCTCCTCCTCCTTCCTCCTGGCACTCAGCTCTTCCGACAAAGTGGGGAGCACCATCAGAAGAAGCCTGCTGTATTTTTAGACAACCTTTAATTAAGATGCTTTGTGTGTTGTGGGGGCCAAATGATACGTTGCCACTTTTTAGCTGTCAGCCAGGAAGGAGGTGCAGAAGCCTTTAAAAGCCTCTTCTGTTATTCCTTTAATCAGAAAGTCACTCTGGGGAGCTTTCGCCCATGACAAATACGTATCCTTGTGGAGGAGTGGCTATAGTTACTGCTCGTTGAACAATCAGGAAGAATCCACTACGGATCTTTTTCAATGGATTTTAATCTTAAATGGCAACTTCCAAAGGGGAGGGATTTGGGATGGGAAATCCAAGATCTCTGCTAGTCCTTCAGAGAACTTAGAAGCGGAATAGAACTGGAAGGGACCATGGAGGTCTTCTAGTCCAGCCCTCTGTTCAAGCAGGAGGACCTACACCATTTCAGACAAGTGACTGTCTAGTCTCTTCTTAAAAGCCTCCAGTGATGGAGCACCCACAACCTCTGAAGGCAAGCCCTTCCACTGGATAATTGTCCTCACTCTTAGGAAGTTTCTCCTTAATTCCAGGTTGTTTCTCTCCTTGATTAGTTTCCATCCATTGTTTCTTGTTCTGCCCTCTGGTACCGCAACATCATGTTACCTTTCTCCTCCCAGATAATTTTTTATCTGTTCCCACTTTACTGATATCTTTCAGACGTTGGTCCGATTTCTTAAAACAAAACAAAACAAAAAACAATCCTGGAAACTTTCAGAGTCTTCTTAATTAACTATCAGCACACGTGCCAAATTATTTTACCTCCAATAACTCTCTCTTATATCTGTAAACGGAACAATCTTGTGGAAATTCTCCACAAATCAAAAGATTTCCTTCCCTGCTAGTTTTATGGTCTTCCAGCTTAGATGTTCATCATGCTTATAATCATTTTGTCTCTAGATACCTATTTCTGACAGTCACGGGTGCCGCTTCCTTCTCAATGTCTCCTTCAGAACCAAGAATTCTTTTGGATAATATGGATATTTCTTTTCCAGCGCACTGAATTCACTTTATTTGCCCTTGCTTTTCTCATTAGTGGATGGTTACATGGATTTATTTTTCATCTACCTCTGTATACTCAAGAAGCCTTTTTCTTCTTTTTCTTGTATTTTGCCCTTCGGCATCTTACTCTTGCTTGATTCATTTCCTAGAAAAGGGTTGGGTGGGGGACACCTGATATTTTGGGTGAGGCTGAGATTAGCAAAAGGCAGGTTTATTGGTTGGTTGGTAACTTTCCTTGACTTACTGGCCACCTCTGTTGTGACTGTGGGTGGCCCTGCAGAATATAAAACAAAAGTAAAAAGAAAGAATGACGTCACTCAAAGGGGAAAGTCAAGAAAAGATCACTACAGTATTCAGAAGGCCAAAACATTCTACAAAGGATCCATCATCCGCTCTGACACAGGAGACAAGAGGCAGAGTTTGGAGATAGATCCAAGTTTTAAGGACTCATCTAACCAGAGAGCCAATTTGCTGTAGTTAAGTTGCTGCCTTAGAAACTAGGAGATGGTGAATTCTAGTTCTACTTTAGGCAGGAAAGCTAGTTGGATGATTTTCGGTTAATCACCAGGAGACTGTGAGTTTTAGTCCCGCCTTAGGCATGAAAGCCGGCTGGGATGGCTTTGACCCAATCACCAGGAGACAGTGAGTTCTAGTCTACTTTAGGCAGGAAAGTTGGCTGGGTGACTTTGGGCCAGTCACCAGGTGACTATGAGTTCTAGTCCTGCATTAGTCATGAAAGCCAAATAGATGGCTTTGGGCCAGTCACACACACTCAACTCAACCCACCTCACAGGGCTGTTGTGGGGAAATTGTGAAGAGAAGGCAGTATTAGGTATGTTTGCTGCCTTGAATTACTTATAAAGTAATAAAGGTGGGTTAAAAAAATAGAAGCAGGGTGGGATCCATATAAACCTTGGGAGTGGGTATCCAATAGGCAGATGCCACCACAGAAATGTCTTGCTTCCTGGATCCTAGGGCTAGGCAACGCTGAGCATGCTGCCTTTGTCAAATTGTGAGGGATGGACTAAGAGATGTGATCAAGGCAAACAAGGGGACTTTCATTGTTCGTATAGAACAGAGGTTTCCAAACATGGCAACTTTTAAGAGTTATGGACTTCAGCACCCAGAATTCCCCAGCCAGCCATGTCACAGGTTACAGATTGCCTACGCTCACGTAAAAGGATCTAGCTAATGAAGTGATTATGATTTTGAAAATAATCTCTGGCAAGAGGGGGGATTTTATTTTCCTTTTCCCCCCCTCCCCTCCAAAACGGAACGTCCCATTTATTGTCAAAACCTTAGACTTGAGTGAAAGAGCTACGTAAGGCACTTGCCATAGAGGTGGGGTTATTCTGGGTCAATGTGTCTTGCCCAGCCTACAGAATCACAAACCCTTTATTAGCTCTTTTATTTCAGAGTTGGTCCGCCTTCTTAGAGCAGGAAATGGATGGTGTTTCTCCTTCCCAAGAATGAGGAGTAAGAAATAATTGGTGCGCTTTTGATTCCTGCTCTTGGTCTGCAAACACTATTACACATTTTTGTGCTGTCTCACACCTATAACTCAGAACTGAGACAAAAATATCCAGGGTTAGCAAACCTTGAAAAGGTATTTGGATGTGTTTTAAGAGTCAGTTTCGAAGGATTTTGTGCCCAAGCTCTTGCTTCCTAGTGCGATCCTCCCAGGAACTATATTTCTGCATTCACATATTTTGAAGCCGGTCGATTAAGACTTGGTAGTTGCATTCACACACCATGCTAAATTCAGTTAAGGGTTTACATTTCCCTTGATGAAATAATAATATAATAATAATGGGCAGCAAAATCGCGCAAACTGATTACAAAGCTAGACATGACCGAGTTGCTAAACTAATCCACTGGGCATTGTGTAAAAAATATGACTTGCCTGTGTCTGAAAAGTCGTGGGAACATAGGGTGGAAAAAGTTGTTGAGAATGAGAGGGTGAAGATCTTGTGGGACTTTCGAATACAGACAGATTGCCATTTGGAACACAACACACCAGATATCGCAGTCATAGAGAACCGAAGTATACAGTTGATTGATATCACTGTACCAGGAGATGCCAGAGTCGAAGAAAAACAACTGGGAAAAATTATGAAATACCGTGACCTGGCCATCGAAACTGCATGATTATGGATGAAACATGTAATGGTGATACCCATTGTCATCGGGGAACTATGTCCAAAAACTGCAAAATACATCAAGAAATTGCAGCTTCCTGCAATAACTCCAGCAAAGCTACAAAAAACTGCGCTACTCGAAACATCTTACATTTTAAGGAGATACCTGGTTGATACCTAGGATGCTGGCAGCAACCCGTGTCAACCATTAGTGCCAGTCAATTTGAGTGTTCAGTTGTGAGTTTCATGTTTTATGAATGAAAGTTTTATACAATAATAATAATAATAATAATAATAATAATAATAATAATAATAATAATAATAATAATAATAATAATGTTGGAAGGGACCTTGGAGGTCATCTAGTCCAACCCCTTGCTCAGGCAGGAAAGCCTATACCATTTCAGACAAATGGCTGTCCAGTCTCTTCTTAAAACTTCCAGTGTTGGAGCATTCACAGCTTCTGGAGGCAGGTTGCTCCACTGATTAATTGTTCTAACTGTCAGGAAGTTTCTCATTTCTAGGTTGCTTCTCTCCTTGGTGAGTTTCCTTCCATTGCTTCTCGTCCTGCCTTCAGGTGCTTTGGAGAATAGCTTGACTACCTCTTCTTTGTGGCAGCCCTTGAGTTATTGGAACCCTACTATCATGTCACCCCCTCATTTTTTTTGTAATTACTCCTTTGAAAATAACATAGAAAAATAGATTTGGAAGGACCTCAGAGGTCTTCTAGTCCAACCCCATACTTGAGCAGGAGACCCTATACCATCTCAGACAAGTGACTGTCCATTCTCTTCTTAAAATACTCCAGTGTTGGTGCAAGCTGTTCTGGTGGCAAGCTGTTCCACTGGTTAATTGTCCTCACTGTTAGGAAGTTTCTCCTTAATTCTAGGTTGCTTCTTTCCTTGGTTAGTTTCCATCCGTTGTTTCTTGTCTTGCCTTCTGATGCTTTGTAGAAGAGCTTGGTCATGTCTCAGTGGGCATTTTGGCAGCTTTTTCAACTCTGTTCTTGCAGAAATCTTGGGCAGGTGGTTTTTCCATCTCTGCTTTAGTCATCTGAAATGGGAAGGGGAGAGAAATAGTGGCTGTATCTTGGATTTTCAGAGAGCAAATTTGTTGCCCACGTTTCCACCTATCCATCTTCACCCAGGCAAGACAAACCCTTGAAAATTATGAATTGCTATCTGGAAAATGCACTAATCCTACAGTCAAAATTTAACAGACAGTAAGGTTTGCTTGAACCCCATTAAAAACCATTGGAGAGAGGGGTTTTGCTAAGTTTTGCTCTTGATGATGGTAATATGATGAACCCCCCCCCAAAAAAAAACAAAAAAAACAAATACAAACAACAGAAAAAGACCACATTTTCCATATGTAATATATTAGGCCAGAAGGGCACACCTAGCAATTCTTCAGTGAGATATTGGAAAGTCCTAGCCCTGAACTTAAGTCTGAGCCTATTCTCAGTTTTGCACATCTTACTAATTGCCACGAAGCATCGAGTTAATCAAGTGTTTAAAAGAGCCTTTGTATAGCTGAAAAGATCAGCTGGTTTGCTTCCAAATGCTCCAATACAACAGCACAAAAGGACTCCAGCAGCAGCCCCCTTTGCTTGGAGACCTGAATGTATACAAATCAAATATTTCTTTGAGGCACCGTAATTCACTTCAGTCTTTTCCAACCCTCTGAGAAACAGGCAAATGAAACTGCCTGGTAATGGAGCCCAGCTGTGCAGACTCCGCAAAAGACGGGGAGAATTCCTTGGCTGTTGTTATCCAGAGCACCAAGACTTTTGGACTTGTCCAGGGAAGATCAACACATTATCAGACAGGGGACTTTTGACAGTATTCTCTCAGCGGGTGCTTGGCCAGACAAGACAGGGAAAAGGTTGTCTTCATTGAATGTTCTCCATCTCTTTGCAACTCTTCAAAGGATGGGCTTTTGCAAATTTAAAGGGATGATTCTAAGAGAATTCCAAGAGTAATGGGCTTGCTGGAAATAGTCTTTGCCTGACTGCAAATGAATTTACATCCAGTTTTTGTTGCAATACTATACAATACACAGAGAGAGAGAGAAAGAGAGAAAAAAAGAGAAGAAAGAAAGAGAAAAAGAGAGAGAGAGAGAGAGAGAGAGAGAGAGAGAGAGAGAGAGAGAGCAGTCCGTGACATCCACACATCTTAAAGTTGCTAAGGTTGAAAAAGACTTTTACAGACATGTCTGTGGAGATTTTCAGTCATATCAGTCATCCAGGTCAAAAGCACCTCTGGGATTTTTACTGACAGTGAGGCAAACTTTGAATGGGAAGCCATAATGAGGGAACAGAGGAAGCATCAGGCCAAGCGAAAGAGAAATCGCCATATTGATTCACGGTCGTATGCAATTTCTCAAAAAAAAAAAAAAAAGAGAGGATCTTTTGTTCATGCCTGTTCTCTAGTTGCATCGTCAGAGAAAAATGTCTGGTTTCTTTCTTGTTCGTATCAATAGTTCACAAGTTTTCACTCATTGTGCGATTTGATTTCATTTCTGATAGGTTGATATTTTTTTCCCCCAGAAATATTTAAATTGGGAGCGTTGATCTTGACATCTTGTGCAATGTAGGTCTAAATCATACCTGGCCTTGTAAGCCATTATATTCATTCAATGGGCAATTTGGGAACAACGCTTTCCTATTGAATGGCATAGCAAGGCAAGGCCATATGTACTAAGTGTATACGCACTTGGCTTCAGCTGAACAAATGATCCCCTAAACTGATTCAGATATGTAGCAATCATGCTTGATTTTGCAATAAACATTGTGAGGGCATCCCTATGGCCACTTTTAATCCCTTAAGCATCATCCTTGATTTGAGAATTTTGGCTGAGTTTATCACTCGTACCCTAAATTGCTTATCATCTCTTGAACTTAAGATGCTCAAACTTAAGAAAGAATCAGTCTATAATCTGGAGTGAAAACATCTATATGAACCCAGGATATTAAAAAAAATCAGTTGTTCATTTCTGGATTGCCTGCATGTCTCAGCTCACTATTTGCCATGAATTAGCCATTAAGCCCATTTGTAAATATATACGGGCAGTCCACTTTCTCTTGATTGCTGGCAACTCTGTCTCGTCGGAATACGGAATGTTTGTCCAATATTAATGGGAAAATACTGAAGCCATGCTTTGCAGACTTCCTAACGGAACATCTCAAGAGCATGGCTACCAGAATAAATAAATCTTTCAATTCATTGGGAAAAGTTAATTTGGCAGAGGCAAAGAGTGAAGATGAAATGAAGGCACTTCTGCTGCCAGCTGGTTATCGTAGCTTTGCTTATCATTGAATGGGTTCCAAAGTTTTCCCCATTCTGCCCGACCTATGGCAGAATAATGTACTAATGTTATTGCTGTGAGAATGATAGCTTCCTTGTTTTATTTTGGAGGATGCTCTGCTACCCCCATTTCCAGATCGGTTAAATGGAAAATCTAAATTCTAAAATTGCTTTAGAAAAGGGAATCAAATCTGCCTTTTCGAATATATCTGAGTTGCCAAATTGGATCAGAGCACAGTTCTCCTGCTCCTAATGGCTAAGGCAAATCCTGAGGTTAGCTAACCATCTAATTATAATAAGGAAAAGTATGTCCAGGGGACCTATACGCCTGCTGTCCAGATGGCACTAATGGGCACCTTCAAGACTCTTTCTAGTTCTTTTGCAATTAAGCCACCTTCAGATGGGCAAGTCTTCAAATGGAATCCTTATCAGACACTTTCAAGTTGAGCGTGGCACCCCCGCAAAGCAGAATATCGGCTTCCCTAACAGGCACTGAGGAGATAATGCTATCAGTACTACAGAATGGGCTGGATTGTTCAGACAAGGTTCAGAGACCTGAAAACTAGAAGACCACATAAACACACACACACACACGTGTAACTTTTAAAAATAAATAAATCAGCAAAGGTCCTTTTCTCATTTAGAATAGAATAGAATAGAGCTGCAAGGGACCTTGGAGGTCTTCTAGTCCAGCCCAATGCTCAAGCAGGAGATCCTATACCATCTCAGTCAGATAATTGTCCAGTCTCTTTTTAAAACTTCCAGTGATGGAGCGCCCACGATTTCTGGGGGTAAGCTGTTCCATTGGCTGATTGTCCTCACTGTCATTTCTCCTCGTTCTTTTTCCAGAAGCTTCTTGGGAGCGAGTGAAGGTGGGAGAAAGAAAGAAGGAGGAAGCAAGATCTGAAGACTAGAAGGGAATGCAGATCTGAACACTGTAATCTCTCTCTCTCTCTCTCTCTCTCTCTCTCTCTCTCTCTCTCTCTCTCTCTCTCTCACACACACACACACACACACACTCTTTCTTTCTTTCTTTCTTTCTTTCTTTCTTTCTTTCTTTCTTTCTTTCTTTCTTTCTTTCTTTCTTTCTTTCTTTCTTTCTTTCTTTCTTTCTTTCTTTCTTTGTTACCTGCCTAGGAAGAAAGGAAGGTGAATAACAATGCTGTGTTGCCTTTCTTAATATTTAACAATGCTTGAATAAGTGGAAGGCTCTGTATTTAGTGTGAAATTAACAACCTTGTTTTGAGGAATGGGGGAAAATTGGTTTTCTTTAATTAGAAATGAGTGGGAGGTTCAAAGCTCAACAAGCTTGATATTGTTCATATTTTCTTCATGTGTATTTATGTATTATGAGTGCTGCCATAGCCTGAAATGATTGTCAAGATTTGTTAAATTACAGGGACTGCAATGTTTATGATAAAGTACTTATATTGATTAATATTAAAACATAGTGAACAAAAAGGTGCCTTGTCTGCATCATTTTAAATGCAAGTTTTTGGTTTGTTTTTTTCAAAATCTGCAGCTAGCAAATCGGTCTTAAGAGTCTATAGAGATTCTTAGTCATCCAGGTCATGGCTGTCCCAAAGATGCTTTTTCAAAAGACAACTGGACTTTGTTTTTCCTTGAAGACGTTTCGCTTTTCACCCAAGAAGCTTCTTCAGTTCTGACTCAAATGGTGGAGGATGGAATGATTTATATTCTTCACAGTCATCTGGTCCCATCCTCCACCATTCAGTCAAGTTGCCTTTTGAAAAAAGCATCTTTGGACATCTATCTTAAGAGGCACTTTCAGACAAACTCAGGAACGTTTCTTAAAAGAAGAGGCGTGCTCTAAAGCATGCATCATTTCAAAACCCTGATGACCCATGGAGGGAGTGGCAGATATGTTCTCTGGACTGTCCTCTCATCTTCATTTTGTTCTCTGGTTTGAAATGGTTCCTTAGCAGTAGCTGTGGTATATTTCGTCTAATTTAACAAATGGTTAAAATTGTACTTCAGTTTGAATCTTAAAACTAGGAAAATGTTCGGTTATAGGGCTGCGTTCAGGCATCCTTGTGATTTCATTACGTGCCATCAAGTTGGTGTTGACTCTTAGCAACCACATAGATACAGCTGCTCAAAGGATGATCTGTCCCCAGTTGACCCTCCAAGTGAGTCCACAGTGCATCTACTGTCTCTCTCACTGAGTAAATCCACTTTGCTGTTCATCGTCCTCTTCATCTTTTTCTTTCTACTTTTCCCAGCATTACAGCCTTTTCAAGAGAGCTGGGTGTTTGCATAATGTCTCTAAAGCATGAGAATTTGAGAATGCCCATTTGCGCCTTCTCTGAGAAGTCTGGAATGGTTCGTTTGTTTGTTTTCTTGGTCATCCATGGTCCATCCATGGTACCCTCAGGAATCTTCTCCAACATCAACGTTCAAGTGTTGATTCTTTTTACACCACTTCTTCACAATCCAACTTCTGCTTCAATAGAGTGTCACAAGGAGAAGCATCGCTTGCATGATTCTGATCTTTCTGATTTATTCCTGGCATCCGAATAACTTTTCCAAGACCTTCATTGGGGCCACCAAGGGCTATTTTGTACAGGTAGTCCCAAGGTCATGGGATCATCCCCTTTTGTGAACTTCTGACACGCAAAGCCAATTGGGAAGCCAGATTCACTTAACAACCGTGTTACTAACTTACCAACTGCTTTGATGACTTAACAACTGAGGTAAGAAGGGTGGCAAAATGGGGCAAAACTCGCTTAACAAATGTCTCACTTAATGACATAAATTTTGGGCTCCATTGTGGTCGTAAGATGACTTCCTATAAATACAACGTGTAGAACAGCCCAATTGATACACATATTCTGGGGAAAGGGGAGTTCTCTGAGGATGGAGCCCAAAAGCTTGGAAGAATAAACCTTTGGTCCCGGTGACCAACTCAGATTGGATCCTGCCAGAAAAGGTTGTTGACCTAAAAAGACTTGGGGGAAAAAAATGGAATCTGATTTTATATATATTGATGGCAGCAAGACTATTCTATGCACAAAAATGGAAGGATGTCTTGATTCCCACCATGGAGGAATGGCTACAAATGCTGATGGAGTTAGCAGAGATGGCTAAATTGACTGTTCTGATAAAAGAGTATAAGTACTTCTGTCTCTACTTGGAAACTGCTTCTGGACTTTGTGCTTAAGGTGGAAAAAAAATAATACTTTGATTTTGGGTTTTACTGATTAGACTGATTTGTCAATATAGAAATGTCAATATAGTTCATACTTCTATAGAAATGTAAAAAGTTGAGGTTCGATGCTAATACCTTATTAGAGTACATTAGATAACCTTTATTGTCATTTTTTTTACTGTGGGAACAATGGCACACATTAAAAATGAAATTTAGTTGCTTGCTCTCAAAGCGTACAGATACATAACACACATTTAAACATACTACATACAACATATGTATACACCTATCAGGGGTAGGCAACCTTGGCTCTTTTATGACTCATGGACTTCAACTCCCAGAATTCCTGAGCCAGCCATGCTCCCTTCTTTTAGTTAAACAAGTTTTTTTTTTAAATATCAACCGAATGGACTCTTACAGAGTTGTGTAATAAAGCCAGGGAACTTCTTACATTGTCTCATTTTCCTGCCAAAATCGATTTGGCTAAATGAGAGATGGACAATAGTGAGAAAGGAAAGGAAAGGAAAGGAAAGAAAGAAAGAGAATGAAAGAAAGAAAAAGAAAGAAAGAAAGAGAAAAAGAAAAAAGAAAGAAAGAAAAGACATTATTATCTTACAGATGAACTCCAACAGACCATTTAAGGTTGAGACTCACACAAATGTCTTTGTATCTTGAAGATAATCTGTGTTCTATCCAAACCTTTTGAAATGTTTTCCTTCTACAGTACTTTGCCAGTTTTGACACTTGGGGGGAACACAGTGGTTTTGCCTCTGAGGCCAGAATTTCTTCCTTTCTCTCAACTGATGAAGGGCTTCTGGTTGGCTGTTTAGCTCAAAGGAAGACAGAGATGAGTTTGCAACTGAGAGGTTATGGCTAACTTCCAAGATACACGTGAACTGAAGAAACCATGGTGATCCAGGAAATGAAGCCATCCTGTAAAGTGGAAAGCTTGATTGCTTTATTTCGAGTATGAGGCAATGCAAGACCTTATAGTTATCAATTAGAGACATGTTATACCTTCCAAAAACATTTTTTGGAAAATGTCCTACCTAGTCCTTCCTTTTATAATGAAAAGAAGGACCAGGGGTGATGTGATAACAGTGTTCCAATATCTAAGGGGCTGCCACAAAGGAAAGGGGGGGACAACCTATTTTTCAAAAGGAGCCTTGGTGGAGCAGTGGGCTAATGCCTCCTTAAGTAACACCAGCTGCCTGCAATTAGTGCAGGTTCGAGTCCCACCAGGCTCAAGGTTGACTCAGCCTTCCATCCTTCCGAGGTAGGTAAAATGAGGACCCAGATTGTTGGGGGCAATAAGCTGACTTTGTAATAATGCTGTGGGGGGGGGCAAAACCCTAATAATAAGCAGGCATATACATAGAATGAAGGCTATTGCTAAGCACATTGGTTTGTGCTTCTTAGATTGTAAGCCGCCCTGAGTCTTCGGAGAAGGGCGGGATATAAATGGAATTAAAAAAAAAAGACCAGAAGGCAGAACAAGAAACAACGGATGGAAAGTAATCCAGGAGAGGAGCAACCTAGAGCTAAAGAGAAATTTCCTGACACTTAGAACAATTAATCAGTGGAACAACTTGCCTCCAGAAGTTGTAGGTGCTCCATCACTGGAGGTTTTTAAGAAGAGATTGGACAACCATTTGTCTGGAATGGTATGGGGTTTCTTGCCTAAGCAGGGGGTAGGACTAGAAGACCTCCAAGGTCCCTTCCAACTCTGTTATTCATGTTCTGTTCTTAAAGTTTATTTATTTATTTATTTATTAATGGGACTTAGTTGCAAGTGTGTGTTGGGTGGGGAAAAAAAGAGGGAAGATGCTACTTATCAGCAATGCTATACATTTTTTTTTCTTTCACGCTTGGGATTAGTCAACTTGGAAATCTATATTTTTTTAATAGATTGAACATGTTGGAGAAGTAAAAAAAAAATAGTATTCCTGTCTTCCACCCCTGAAAAGTGGTCAGTTAGGACTGCTGTCACTGATAACCAGGGCTTTTTTTTTCTCATAGAAGGCTCAGAACGGAGTTCTGGCACCTTTTTTGGATGGAACCTTGTAGGGTAGGCAAGGCGGGTTGTATGACATGTGTGAGTTCCGGCACCTTTTTCTTTTACAAAAAAAGCACTGCTGATAAGAGAAGAAAAGCTTCACCAAAAAAAAGAAAAAGGACATTTATGGCAAACAGAGACCAGCTTCTCTCCAGATGAAAAGGTGGAAATAAGGGCTTGCTTCAATAATAATGCAGCCTTTTTCCCCCCCAGTTATGGGAAACGATGGCCAGATGACATTAGTTTTTGCAGCTCAACCGGTCAGCAGCTAGTTTCAATATGAATCTTCTTCCATCTCCTAGAACAAGGTGTAACTAAAAATGGCCAGATAATAATGTGCGCAATCTCATGGTGAAAAATAGAAATGGTATAAAAATATCTACTTGAAGAAACACTCTTAGGAGGCTGAAGAAAGAAGCTTTCTGAGGACTTCAGCTGATAGAATTCACATTCCCCATAACTGGGACCCCATTTGCTCATCTCTTTTTTCCAGCAACATGTAGGAGAACTTCTAGCGCAAGCGAAGAACATCTTGTCTCAGATAAAACCCGTTTTGCAAGATTTGAAGGCTTTTCTTTATCCCACCCAAGAATATGAGACCCAATTTGATCTAGTGGTTAAGGTGCCAGGTTAGAAAGTGGGAGACCGTGAGTTCAAGTCCTGTCTTACCCATGAAAGCCAGGTTGGGTGACTTTGGGCCAATCACCAGGGGACAGTGAGTTCTAGTCTCACCTTAGCTGTGGAAGCCAGCTGGGTGACTTTGGGCCAATCTCCAGGAGATGGTGAGTTCTAGTTTCACCTTAGACATGAAAGCCGGCTGGGTGACTTTGGGCCAATCACCAGGAGATGGCGAGTTCTAGTCCCACCTTAGACATGAAAGCTGACTGGGTGACTTTGGGACAATCACCAGGAGATGGCGAGTTCTAGTCCCACCTTAGACATGAAAGCTGACTGGGTGACTTTGGGCCAATCTCCAGGAGATGGTGAGTTCTGGTCCCGCCTTAGGCATGAAAGCCAGCTGGGTGGCTTTGGGCCAATTGCCAGGAGACAGTGAGTTCTAGTTTCACCTTAACCATGAAAGCCGGCTGGGTGACTTTGGGCCAATCACAAGGAGATGGTGAGTTCTGGTCCCACCTTAGGCGTGAAAGCCAGCTGGGTGACTTTGGGCCAATTGCCAGGAGATGGTGAATTCTAGTCCTGCCTTAGGCACAAAAGCCAGTTGGAAGACTCTGACCAGTCCTTCTCTCTCAGTCCAACCCACCTCAAAGGGTTGTTCTTGCGGGGGGAAAAAGGAGGAAAAAATTGTGTTGGTTATATTTGCTGCCTTGTGTTATTTGTGATAAAAAAACAACAAGAATAACGGCAGGTTACAAATAAATAAATATGAAGAGTGTACATTTTCTAGAAACATCAGCCACATTTTTCCTCCATTCCCCCCCCCCCCTTGGTTTTTAACCATCTCATTACCTGATTAGGGACTGCTTGAATCTTGAAAGCTGACTAGA